>NC_056526.1:141790215-142013119 GCF_019175285.1 Sceloporus undulatus | reverse complement strand
TTTTTAAAAAATATTCTTCCCACAAATCTCTCTTCCAAAAGGGATTTCTTCTCTCCCTTTCCAGCAGCACGCGAAATATTTTTCACAGATTTCTCTGAATGACAAAAGACAAGGCGAATAATTAGTCTAATTACTTTGCATTTCAAACTCAATACCATCTCAAAAGGAAGTTTGGCAAGAGTTTAAAAACAACATTCCTATGCTTAAAACCCTGAAGGCACACACACAAAAGGGAAAAAAAGCCCAGCCTCAACAAGAAATGCTAGAAGGGACCCTCAAGGACCATCCAGTCCAACCTCCTTCTGCTATGAAGGAATACATGGGATCCAACTCTGCACCTCTCCCATGGTGATGCCAAGGCTAAAATAAAATAATATAATAATAATAATAATAATAATAAGAATAATAATAGAATACTGTAATAATAAATAATACTGTAAATAATAATAATAATAATAATAATAAATATAATAATAATAATAATAATAATATAATAAGATAGGCAAGAGAGTGCAGAATATCCACACACCACACTATAGTGTTACTGCCAAAAGTGGAAGCCGTATTGATATGTGTACATACACAGCTGTCTGTGTGTGTGTGTGGTGTGTTAATACCACACAAACTGGTGAGCAGCCGAAAGTGTAATGCTGCATGTGAATATGCTTGCATCACACATCGTGTGGTGGTGTGTGTGTGATATATATATATATATACACATATACAGATACACACGCCATACACAACACACACACACACACACAAACACAAACTGTGGAGAGCAGCTGCCGAAAGTGTAATGCGGCTGTAATATGCTTGCACACACATCTGTGGTGTTGTGTGGTGTGTGGTGTGTGTGTGTGTGTGTAGATATATTATATACACATATACATCCACACACGCATACACACACACACACACACACACACACAACTGTGGAGCAGCCGAAAGTGTAATGCTGCAGTAATATGCTGCACACACAGTCTTTGTGTGTGTGTGGTGTGTATATATATATATAGATATAGAGATATGTAGGTATATATGTATATATGGTATATTATATATAACACATACAATACATAACACACCAACGCATACACACACCCACAACACACACACACCCCAAACTGTGGAGCAGCTGAAAGTGTAATGCCTGCATGTAGAGGCTTCATAACACTCTTTGTGTGGTTTGTAAATATACATACATACCCAACATATACATATACATATACATACACACACGCATATATATTATAATATAATACACACTCACACAAACTGTGGAGCTGCTGAAAGTTTAATGCTGCATGTATATGCTTACACAACACTTCTTTGGTGTTTGTAGATATACATACATACAATATACATATACACACACGCATATATAATATTATATATAAATATATATACACACTCACAACAAACTGTGGAGCTGCTGAAAGTTTTAATGCTGCATGTATATGCCTTACAACACACACATCTTTTGTGTGTTTGTGTATATATATGTATGTATGTATGTAATATATATGTATGTATGTATATATGATACATACATACATATACATATACACACCACGCATATATATATAAATATATATATATACACACACACAAACTGTGGAGCTGCTGAATGTAATGCGGCATGTATATGCTTACACACACATCATTTGTGTGTTTGTATATATATATATAAATACATACCACACACACACACACACACACACAAACCACACACATTATATATATATCTACAACAACACACCAGAAGAACAAACCGTGGAGCTGCTGAAAGTGTAATGCTGTGTGTATATGCTTACACACCCAACAGGCTGAGAGAGGTGTGTCTTGGCCAAGGTGGCATCCAAACCCTGGACCTCCCTTTCTTCCATGACCTCTTGGGTTGTCGTGTGTTGTGAACTTTGGAAGGACTCTCCTGGCATGGCAAGGCTTGTGGTTGGGGGTGGCCAGTGATAACTAATGGTGTGAAACAAGGTTGTGTTCTCACTCCAACTCTATTTACAATCTTCTTCAGCATGATGCTCCAAAGGACTACAGCAGATCTTGAAGAAGAAGACAGCATGTATATACGCTACCGTACTGTTAGTAGCCTGTTTAACTTAGCCGTCTGAGGGTTCGCACTAAGACTCTAAACTATCTAGTCCCTGAGCTGCTTTTTGCTGATGATGCTGCCCTTGTTGCCCATACAGAAGCAGCTCTGCAGCGCCTAACATCTTGCTTTGCTACAGCTGCAGAGCTCTTTGGGCTGGAAGTCAGCCTGAAGAAAATGGAAGTTCTCTACCAGCTGGCACCACAGGAAGAACACTACCATCCCCACATCACTGTAGGCAAATCTGTGCTTAAGTCCGTCCAGCTACCTGGGAAGCATCATCTCCTCAGATGCCAAGATTGATAAAGAGATCGATCACAGACTAGCAAAAGCATATAGTGCATTTAGAAGGCTTCACAAACGAGTCTGGAGTCACAAACACTTGAGGCGAAGCACAAAAATCAGTGTGTATAGAGCCATTGTACTGTCTGTTCTCCTTTATGGGTCTGAAACATGGGTCACCTATCGTCAACACCTACGACTCCTCAGATGCTTTCATCAGCGCTGTTTAGGCACAATTCTAAATATACACTGGACTGATTATGTGACAAATGTTGCTGTCCTTGAGCAAGCAGGGACCAGCAGCATTGAGGCCATGCTATTGAGGACGCAGCTGCACTGGGCAGGACACGTTTCTAGGATGAAGGACTATTACTCCCAAAAATAGTATTCTAAGGTGAACTCGCCATGGGTCAGCGTAAGAGGGGCGCTCCAAAGAAGAGATACAAGGACTCCCTGAAACAACATCTCAGGCTCGGCCGAATAGATCACCAACAATGGTCCACCCTGGCCTCGTATCAGGAGACATGGAGACGCACTATCCACAATGCTGCAGCCTTTTTTTGAAAACTCAGGCTGAACGGGTCTCGAAGAGCAATGACAGCACAGAAAGAACCACAACCCGGAAACATCACCCAAGGAGACTTTCTGCTGTGCTTTCTGCAACCAGACCTGTTTATCTCGGATTAACCTTTTTAGTCATCAGCATGCTTGTAGAAAGCGTGGGATGAGTCCTTCCTGAATCTTTGGTCACAAAGAAAAGCCAGAGAATTTTTTAAAAAAATAAATGCAGTTTTAATGTGAAGTCAAAGGCTTTCATGGACGGCATCTATAGTTTTTTGTGAGTTTTTCAGGCTATGTGGCCATGTTCTAGAAGAGTTTCTTCCTGACATTTCGCCAGCATCTGAACATGCCAGCCACAATCTCTGTCACAATTTAACCATTTTTAGAATGGTGCCCAGACAAACAAATCATTCCAAGTAGAAGGGAAATAGGACAGGTATATTCAGACCTATCTGATTAGGTGTCCCCTGATGGGACCTTGGATGCAATGATATATGGAGTCATGCCCATCTCAAAGGCAGGTAGCTTCATCTCTGTCCAGGTGACAAGGGAACCATGCATTGTCTTCCATCTATGTGACATCCTATGTCTATTATCCCAGATATCTATTATCCAAGTGGGCTGAGTGTTGGCTTTTATCACCCAGCAGGAAGATTTCTGGATCAGGACATATGTTGTGGACAAAGCTTTACAGCTGCAACCAATAAAGTTGTGGTCTAGTTTGTTGTTTGTTTGTTTGTTGTTCCAATAGGGTGTTGTCAGCTGTGATTATTGTATGATGAGCACTGATCCTGCAAGAAGCTTAGAAAGAAAATGTATGAATTTCTAAGGGATGAAATGTTCTGGTTTTTGTACCTGAAGTTCCAGACTCAAATCTCTGTTCAGATACATCCACAGTAGTACCCATGTGTTGTGGTACATGGGTTAATGCTATCATTACACACACATGGCCAATCTCATAGGCTTTTTTCTTTCTTTTTCTTGATCATTTCCCAATTGTAAAGATGAGGACAGTGTTTATCACAATCTCCAAGCTTCAAAGTGATTTTATCATTTTATGCTTTGCTTGGCCTCACAGGCTTGGAATGTGAGCCTTTGCTGGGGACAAACCATTTAGCCTAGATCCTTCTCCAGAGCTTCTGTTGGCATCTGTCTTTCATTTTTGGATAGGTAACACAATAGCTGGGCTCTGTCTCCACCCACCCTCCTCCCAATATCTTTTAGAAGCAGACCAGGGTAGGAATTTTTACTCTCATATGGCCATATTGACTCCAGGACCAGATATTTCCTGATTGGCTTGGATGAGAACAAGAAGCCACATGATAACATGATGCTGACATGATTTATCCCTTTTTCCATGTTGTACAAAAACAGGCTTTCCATACAACCAGGAATCTAAACCTCCAAATTAGCAATTCACTTCCTCATAGCCTCTGAACTTTGATTTTTATACTAATGAGCATTTGAAACTTTATTCTTACTTTGTTTAGAGCTCCACATTTGTTGTATAACGCTCTCCATGAAAGCACGATTCCTTATCTCCACAGATCGTGCTTCAGTTGGAAGCTCTCATTTAAGTCCTGCGCTACTTTTTCCACTGATTTATTTATTTCCCATAACTCCACAAAAGCAGAAGTTATTTTTGTCAGCCTTCCTGCTTTATTATCCTTAGATGTTATTGTTAGATGGTTACACATAGCCAGCTGTCTGTGCTGGAGCAATTTTTTAAATGAAACTCAAAGCCCTAGTTTTCACTGTTGTGTGAAATATACAAAGAACAGTAGAGGGACGTAAACAAAAGCAAAACTTTGAAGCTAGTAGCATTGCAGTTTATGAACAATGATGCAAACTCTAAAAATGCTCTCAAAGCAACTTAAAACAATAACAAGACATCAATAAGATAAAACAAAATTATAAATAGATAGAGCCAACAGGAAAATTAACATCAGTTTAAAATATTTTGATCCCAGTCACATCTTATGACAAATTCCATGCAGCATCTCAGTTAAACTATTAAGAGAAAAATAAGAACAGATTGAGTCCTTATGCTTTTCAATAGGGTAGATTTGATGTATCCCAATTGGTAAGGTTTCTTAAGCATGGGGCCACAGCCAGATATGAATCTAACTGTTCATAAGGATGAACAAGTAAACATGACTTCATCTGATTTCTTAGGGTTCATGCTTGACCTTTCCCAATCACACCTTTTACACAACTGTCCAAAAAATTTAGCACTTGCTCATTTTCTCTTACTCTGTCATTATACATCGAGGTATACTTTTTTCTTACCATATAAATTTCTGCCATTTTCATGCAATTCCTATCTAAATAAAGAGCCTTAGAATAAACACCTCTTTTCAAGAAGGAATTAGTTAAGATACTCAGATGTAATGACATATCATTACATACCAAATTCTGATTTATATTTCAATTTTGACAATTATGGTTGTGAAAGTTGGACAGTGATGAAAGCTAACAGGACGAAAATTGACTCCTTTGAAATGTGGTGCTGAAAGAGGTTTCTACAGATGCTATGGACTCCTAAAAAAATGAATGCCTCTAAGAACAAATCAATCCTGAACTCTCACTAGAAGGAAAGGTGACAAAATGAGGCTACAATGGGATCTTGTAGCAGCTTTGTACTGAAAGAAAGAAGCTTGAATGACAAGTTTTTCATAAATCCTATCTATGTGGCATCTGATGAAGTAGATTGAGCTTACAAATGCTTATGCTACAAATATCTTTCTCTCAGTCTCAAAGGTCTACAAGATCCCTTTGTATACTCTTACAGAATAACATGGCTATATTCTTGGATAAACTGAGGCTGTGGTACTTTGGACATCTCATGACTGGAAAAGACAATGATGTTTGGTAAAATGGTAAGCAGTAGGAAAAGAAGGAGACTGCATGATATGTGGATCGATTCAATCAAGAAAACCACAACCCTAGTTTGCAAGACCTGAGCAGGGCAGTTGATGGCTGGGACTCTTTGAATGTCCCTCATTCATAAGGCTGCCATAAGTCAAAGTCAACTTGATGGGAAATAATAGCAACAACAAACTATATTGATTTCTTTGTGAATGTCTTAACAAGCAATGAGCAGAAGGCCAAACTGATTTCTGTTGTTCTATATTCTAATTCATTTGAGATGTGGTGCTGCAGAAGAATGCTGATGATACCATGGAGAGCTAAAAATATAAACTAATAGGTCCTAGAACAAATCAAGCTAGAACTGTCACTTGAAGCCAAGACTAAAGGGCTATGCAGACCATCCCTGAAGGGATGGCCTACAGCCGCCTCCATCTTTGCCAGATTGGGGCCATGGCAACCACACACTGCAGCCCCAATCTGGCCTTTCCATGGTGCAAAAAGGAGCCTCAAAAAGCAGCTCCTTTTTGCACCTTGGAAAGGGCACTGTAGCCACCGGTGCTGCGGCTTTACAGTGTCGTGTGGACAAGTGGCATCATGCTGTCATGGGGGTGGAGTCAGGACATGTGTCGTGCGGACGCCACATCCTGACTCTGCCTCCAGGCCAGCCTTAATGGCCGGTCTGCACCCCCCCCCCCTCAATTGAGGCTGTCATATTTCGGCCACATAATAAGAAGGCATGACTCATTAGAAAAGACAACAATGCTGAAGAAGGTGGAGGGATGTAGAAAGAGAGGAAGACCACAAACCAGATGGACAGACTCAAACAGGGAGACCATGGTCCTGAGCCTGCAAGACCTGAGCAGGGAGGTAGAGGATAGGGGGGCTTGGAGATGTCTCATTCACAGAGTCACCATGAGTTGAGATTGATTTGAAAGCAGCTAACAACAACCAAATATTCTAATCAATATTTAATTTGTGCAGGTGTGAGTGGGTGTGTGGCTGTGTGGAGGCTGCAGTACTTAACAATGTAATTTTTCCATGCTTTTCTCAGGTAAGGTCTAACTGTACAAAGGGGTTTACTTCCTAAAGCATGTTAACATTACAGCCTTTTATATGGAATGCTCACAAAAGATTCCATTCTACTGATGCTTTTTTAAGGCAAGCTAAATATGATGGGGGGGGGGGACTTGAAAGAATTATTTAGACATGCCAAAAAGAGGTGGGGAACTACATCCTAAAATGCTCATGATAATTTAAGACACCAACATTTTTCTTTAGTCTGAACGTCCTTCTTCAAGGACTGTTTGCAGAGATTTGTGAAAGATATATGCTTGAAAAACTCAGAGACAGCAACAACTTCAATTACTGAAGCCATTTTAAACCAGACCAGGCAAAGCACACAAAAATACATTGCAGAGAACAATTCTGCACAGGCAGGACTCCTAAATCCTATGAGGAATATGAAAATAGGTCTGGTACATGACTGAATTAGATCAACTGTTATATTTCACTACTGTTTCCTTGTCTATCTGGCAAGTCAAATATGGCACCTTTCTTTTCCTTTCGAGGTAGAAGAAAATGAAGATGGGCATGTCAAGTGCCAGAAGCAATCTCTTATTTCAGAAAACAGTGTGGGTGGAACTGGTTTAACTTATTTTTCTTTCTTTTCAGAATTATTGGACAAACCCTTTCATTCTGATGCCTGAGGCTGAAAAGAAAATGAACCTGCTGTTTTTGTCATGAGAGGAGAAAAGGTGAGTGTATATGCTTTTTAGATGGAAACAGCAATACAGTTTCTTCTTTTATTACCCTGGTTTATTCACTTCTCTAGCAGAGCTGGATTTTAACAGGAAGTGTTATAACATGTGCTGCTTAAACTCTGCACTTTGTCAAGGTCCGATAAGGTTGATATTGTCCTTCTAGTTGTGTAAAGCAAAAATTAAAACAAAACCCCGTAAAGAAACTGTCTAACCTTCAAACATTTGGGGTAAAACAAAGGTATGCATTTTACTTTCCCATTCCTCCAGTATATCTGTGAGAAGAAGAGACATGAAAACCCTGCTAGAGGAATTTTCTCATCACTTCAAGATGCTTAGTCCATGCAAACATTTCAATGGGGAATCCAGTAGTTGAACTGTAATCCATCCATCTGAATTTTTCACTCTTTCTAAATGGTTTTTGAAACTGCTAGTAGTAGTAGTAGCAGCAGCAGCAGTAGTAATGCCTCAGATGTTGTTATACATACATTTTTATTTAGGAATGCATGACCTGATAGCTTTTGTAGTCACAGCATGTGATGCTATAGTCCAGCTATACCAACAATTTGCTTATGCTGGTTTAACTTTGTCACTGTTGTTACAAAGAACAGAAATACTCATCAGTGGAATAAATCAGCCATTCCCCAGCAGACATTGCAACTCTCAGTGTTCATCAGTCACAGACCAGCCACTAGCTAAGAATGGAAGGAGCCAGTTCACTTCCATGGGGAATGTGTGGCTTTCCTGGTGATGTTGGACAACATGATCCCTTGACATTAGCAATGCTGGCTAGGGATTTGATGAGAGGTGAAGTCTAAAACTTCACGATGGCTACATATTCCCTGTCACTATTAAACATAGCCTAGTGATCTATAGTAATGGGAGAAGATCCCTATGGCTGCTGCCACTGCAGAATTAATGCAGTTTGACACCACTGTCACGGCTCCAAAATGAAGTAACCTTTGACTAGGACATTACTCTGCTCCACCATACACACAAAGCACAATCTACCACGCACAGAAATCACATCGCCTTCTACTGTATAAGCTACTGTGCTTCAAGAAGCAAGAACTTAGAACTGATGAGTCTCCAAGAATCCCAGCATAGATTTACAAAACTCTTTTTTATTATTATTAATATTTTAAATACCTTATGTAGCACAGCCACTCCCGGTGTTAAAGCTAGTGGGGAATTCTGGAAGTTGTAGCCTGTTCAGATTTACTTTTCCAAAGAACTTTTCCAAGTTCTGATTGTCAAATGAGATCAGACTGAATCAGATACATATTGACATTTTTCTTCAAACTTAATCTGTTCTGCCTATGAATGGATAGTCTTTCTTCTTTATGATACAGAACTATCCATTTTTTAGGGTCTGTTTGACTCTTCTGAATGATTCTCTTTAGTATTTTAAAGAGTGAATTGCCTTTCCTGCTGAATCTCCCTGGTGTTCAGTTTTTGGAAGAATGTGGGTGTAACTGCCTGATGAGTGAAGTCCAGACAACCCTGTTTTCAGCTTACAGTGGCAGTCTGCCTTGGGGGACATGGGTCTTCTGTAAAATGCAACAATTCAGGTGTTTATTTTAAAGCCCAAACAATCAATTAAAAAAAATTCTTACCTGAGCCAACAACATTTGCCCTACACAGATATTCTTGCCTGAGGAAATTCCCATTGTGAGATCACGGTTGTGCCTGAAGCTTCACCCCCCTTGGTCACATCAAGGTTCTTGGCTTTTTCACCCATCACAAGATGGGAACTGAAGTTTTGCAATAATAACCAAGTCCAGCCCAAGATACTTCATCGTCTGAGCAAAGGGTGAATGGTGCAGGCTGGTTGAGTTCTATGAGCTACAGTCCAAAAGAGTAACCTTTAAAAGCTCTGTTATCCACCTTCATCAAGGTGCATAGTGCCAAAAGTGAACTAAATTGTTTTTTCTAGAAGGCAGAAAATCATACAAGTCCCTCTTCACATTGCTAAAAGTTTTTGTTTTTGTTTTTTAAAGGAAGTCACTTATAACTTTTACAATGTAAATTACTAAAGAGTTGTTATTTTATGTCTAAAATGTTCTGACTGCCATGGATGCTTAATTCAATGTAATGGCAGGTCTCTCCCTAATAGGGAACCTCCTCTGATTGTATGCAAAGAAAATTTATAACACCTACGTGACTAACCGCAAATAAGAAGTTGTAGCGATGTCATCTGAAAATCTTCTGCGCAATCACACACTTTAGCTGGGATTATGCCTTTTTCTTCCCCCATTTCCCCCGTCTGATAATCTCTGACTGTATGAATACTGTATGGAAGTGTAAAATGTGTTTATGCTACAACATCCATGTAGAGAGGAGGAGAGAAGGAGGGTTGAGTGAGCAGAGGAGGAGAAAAGGAGGGCTGAGTGGGCAGAGGAAGGAGAAGAGCCAGAGAGGGTCGCAGGAGGGAGAAAGGACCCAGCAGAAGTCAGGCTGGGGAGAGTCTAAGGAGGCTCAGCTGGCACCGGGGAGGAACCTGGGGTAGGGGCCAGGAAGAGAGGCTCTTGAGGAGGAGGGTGAGGCGTCGAGGGGGAGGAGGGGAGCACGCGGAAGAGGGTTCTGAGGAGGCGGACGCGGACAAGGGAGAGAGGACGAGGACCACCACCTAGAAGAAGGAGATGCCAAGTTCAGATCCCCGTCCCGGTCCAGGAGAATATGGGCAGGACCCTGCCACGTGTCTCTAGCGATAAGCCCCCGGTGAGGCGGGCACAATGCGGGTGAGCCCCTCAACCTGGTAGCAAACCAAGTCGGTGCTTTGGGAGGTAGCGCAGAGCCCTCCTGGTGGGAGTGGAGAACCAGAGGTGAGGGCCCGGAGGCTCGAACGGCCGCGGCAACCCATCGGATCGAAGAAGCATCCGCCAGTCATGCCTACAGGCCCGCAGGCCAGAGTAGTTCACTGTCGGAGCCACGGGGAAAGTAAAGGACAAAGGGGCAAAGTGAGGAGGAACTAGCCCGGCCGAGACCAGTGACAGAACTAGGCCAAGGCCTTACTGCCGCTGAGAAGGTCCACGACAAGAGTTGGGGTTGGTGACGGGGCGTTGTTGGAATAAAGTTGGAAAGTTGTTGAGAGCACCCCAGGTGAACTGTGTGTGATTTCGGAGCGCGGAACATCCCAACTTGGACCGCCAGCGACCTTTGCCACCCATGGGACCCCCGGCCCCGACCACAATTGTCTACACAAAAAGGTACTACAAGATCCCTTTGCATACTGATATTCCAGACTAACATGGCTATGTCTTGCAATGTCTCTGACCTCTCTAGTAATTGTGTAGGTTCTCTCTACAGTTTAGAACCTTGCTTTTCCTGGTCTCTAAGGGCCCGAAGAGATAGGCCAAAATAAAGCTGCTTCGGATCACTTTGGAGGTATGCTGCATGCGTCCTAAGAAGCCGGAAGCCACACTAAAGCCATGCTCTAAGGACAGGAGCGCAACTTTGGCACAGCGTCTGGCCTCTTAAGATGTGTGTGTCATTTAAACAGCATACCTCCAAAGTGACCCAAAGCAGCTTTATTTTGGCCTGTCTGTTCGGGCCCATAATCACGCACATTAGTTAAAAAGTCTTTACAGTGAAAAAGAGCCTCTCTCAACATGTGGGAGATGAAACTGGCAAGAGAAATGCAATGAAGAGGACTAGCTGAACAGGCCTGTTCAAACTCTTCCTCTCATCATAGGAGTTTTGAGTACCTGAGAAAATGATGCTGAAAATCAATCTAGATGTGTAATAAATAACCAAAATATCCTGCACTCTTATTTCATTCACCTTCATAATCACTTATTAGGTAGGTCAATTTTCATTCCTGATATGTGTTTATTTAACATTTTACTTGATAGTATTTATACTATAAATTGATTATCCCTTATCTGAAATATGTAGAACCAGAAGTATTCCAGATTTTGGATTTTATTTTATTTTATTTTTATAATAATAAATTATTATAATAAAAATGTTTTTATTATTTATTATTTTTTGGATTTTGGAATATTTGCAGATCTTTGGAAATATCTCTTATCATGAAATTGATTTATGTTTCATATAAACTTTATACACATAGTGTGATGGTAATTTTATAGAACATTTTAAATAATTTTGTGTATGAGGAAAGGTTTGTGCACATTGAACTGTCTGAAAGCAAAGGTGTCACTATTGTAGCCACCAATAAAGAAAGTTTTGGACTTTGGAACATTTCAGATTTGAAATTTTCAGATAAAGGAAACTCAACTTCTATTATATTATTTTATACTAATAAAATATTTACAATGTTTTATGTACTAGGTTTCATGTGTCTTCCTTTAATCATGTTCTCAGAGAATCTTACTACAGACATAAAAACAAATTAAAAACACATAAAGCCACAGGGGCAGTGTAACCAGTGTGCCACTGGTGCACTGGTTATGTAAGCACCGCGTGGCAACGTCCGGACACCATGCGGCCCTTACGTAATAATGGCGGTTTACATAACAAAAGCAGTTACTGCACAGTCCCTTAACCTAGTACAGAGCCAGCACGGCGCATTAGCTACATTCAATTGACCACATTAAAAACTAGGAATTAATCACATGATTTGGGACTTAACATACACTGAAAAAATATTATCTGAATCAAATCTTTGTTTGAAATGAGTGCAAAATATGCAACATGCATTATTTTCAAAGAAATTAATTTGGCATCAAGGCATATTCAGAAGTCTTTCCCAAATCTGGTGTAAAGCTCCATTGTGCTCTCTGACTTGATTTTAAAACTTCAGACAGACTCCCTGGAGCTAATTCTGTGCTGTGGCAAAATGATTTTTGTTAATTTGCTGTAGCTTGTTCGATAAGCCTAGCCAAGTTACATTAAGAGGAGATTACATACTAGCCCTGCTCTAGTATGCAAATATATTGCAGAAATGCATAAAAAATAGCTGCAAAGGTCACATTAACTTCAAGGTCACATTTTATGTATGTATTTAATTTAATAGCTAATAATGCAGCTCTACGCATAGCTATACAGAAGTGTATTCAGTTGTTTCAGTGGGGTTAACTTCCAACATGCTGTAGTGGTTTGAGTGTTGGACTGAAATAATGGAGATCAGGTTTTGCCTGATTCCCCATTCAGCCGTGGAAACCCACTTTGGGTGAATCACACACCATCAGCCCCAAAAACCCTGTGATAGAGTCATCTTAGGATCACCATAAGTTGGGAATGATTTGAAGGTGCACAACAAAAACAAAACTTCCAGGTAAGTTACGCATAGGATTAATTTAGGAAAGGATCTCCTTGAATGGAAGAGAATTTGAATAAGTGGAAGTTTAAATTCAACATTCAAGGGTCCATAGAACTAGTTGTTGAATTATGAGCTGAAGTGTACAGCTTGATCCAAGTAAGTTGAATCTAATTCTCCTTACCACCATAACCACCACTGCTGCTGCCCTGTACCAGAGATGAGGATATGTGGTCCTCTAGATGTTGTTAGAGATGCACCTTGATGAGAGTGATGATGGGAATTTTGAAAAACCTGGAGAGTTACACATACTTAAATCCTGCCCTGCTCACAACTGATAACCTATTTAGTTGGCATTTGTGTATATTTTGCTATTCTTGAGAATGTTGTCCCGGGGGCTTGAAAAGCCTGAGATCAGCCGTTGTGTAAAAACTGGGAGGAATACTGATATTCAGACTTCAAAATCAATTTGATTGTTTTCACATAAACAAAAACATAACAGAAAGCAATTTTACAATGAAAGATATAAAAAGCCTGAGACTTTGGGACCAAAACCTAACACTTAGCGATGATCCCTTATGAGGTCATGGGGAGTGATGTTACAACCATGATATAACAAGGGGCAGCCCCTGATGATGTCATTAAGCATGATACACTATGCATCAACCAAATGTATGTAAGAAATGTCATTCAAATAAAAAACATTGTCTAACAATAAATGAACACATATGCACACACTTTTCAAGACATTGCTCATATCCTGAGATTCCTTCATCCTGTGGACCACAAAAGGGGGTGCAAACCCCAAGACTCAAGCCCAGGCCTTGTGATCTTGGGAACTCTATATGCAGTGGTTTTTCTACTGATCCTCGCAAGTTCAATTTCAACCTCCCTTTTGAAAAGCAGGTATATTTCAGCAGTACATTTCTTCTTAAAGCTAACAACAAGTAATTCCACAATTTTTTTTCCTTCTGTAAGAAAGTCTTTGGAAATCATGCAGTTTTCAAAGGTTATTTGCAATTCAGCTCTTATTTTGTCCAAAATGTACACGTCCTTGCTTTGCACAGAAAGCAGCATTTCCTGTGTAGGAAATGATTTTATGTGCAGAAAAGTATCTTTCAATACAGATGTATTAGTCCCGGTTCATAAGCTTTCTGTGCAGAAAATGCTGTTTTCAATGCAAATCAACTATGTGCAAATTCTACACAGAATAAATTCCCAATTATAGCATTTTCTGTTCCAAAATTAAAACATGTGCATTATTTTCCACGAAACAAATGCTGTCTCCTGCACAAAAATAACCACGTGTGAATTTTGCTCAGAATAAGTACCAAACTACAAAAAGTCTCATCCTTTCAGGATTCTTGTCATCAGGGTTTCTTAGCACTTGAAAAACATATTTTTCAACCATTTTATTTCCCATCCCTAACTTTAGCAGATGTTTGTAGTTTGTAATTGTGTGTGTGTGTGTGTGTGTGAGAGAGAGAGAGAGAGAGAGAGAGAGAGTAATCTGTGGCTTTAAGTATTTGTTTTATATAGAATGTTGGCTGTACCAAGCTCTTAAAACATGAAAGAAGGAGCAGATGACAGACCGCACATACAATTTGACTTTTACTTCTTTTTTTAATTTGTAATGTTTTTATTATGAATTCTATGTATACACACTAAACATTACATCAACTAGACCTTACATCAATAAATCATTAATCACACAAACATACAATTAAAATATATCAACGTTCTCAGGTTGCAATACTATTTGTTTTCATTATAATAAGGATATATTTAATATTCAAAGTTTTAACAAGTCTACTTTGTTTAAGGTTAGTGTGTCTTTATTTCCTTCCTTCCTTATCTATTTTATTCTACCTTCTTCTATTTTCCATTTCCCTCTCTCTATAACTCTTTCTATCTTCCTTCACCCTCTTAATTCTATTCAGCCCCCTTCCATTTACTTGCTATTCTCCTTAATATCTCTCCCTTTATAACTTCCTTCTCCCTTCTTCCACTTTTAATTCGACTTTTACTTCTGATATATATAGATTTCACAAAAATGAGAACGTGGAATCATAGAATCATAGAGTTGGAAGAGACCACACGGGCCATTCAGTCCAACCCCCTGCCATGCAGGAAATCTAAATCAAAGCATCCCTGACAGATGACCATCCAGCCTCTGTTTAAAGACCTCTAAAGAAGGTAAAAAAATGAGTTCCAAAGTAATATCTATCTCTCAATTTTGCTAATTAATAATAGCATGAATTAATATTGTAAGTGTTATTGATGACTCCTCTACTGATATTTTTCACCATGTAAATATCCAAAGAAATTACTCCCAGAGATAATGTGTTAACATCATTATCTCAAAATTGACTTGGAGCTGCAACTGAGTCCTATTCACACCTGGGAGTAAACCCCATTGCACTCAACAAAACTCATTTCTAAGTAGATATGCCAAGAAATCAATTGTTAGATTCATGGAAGAGGAATAAAAAAAAAAAACCCTAGAGTGGGGCTCGAACTCATCCTTATGTTAACTCACATAAGAAATAAGAAAAATAAGGAGATTAACTGTGGGATGTCCAGATACCAACGAATGTCCAATATGCAAGTTTCATGTTATAAAAAATAATAATAATTTTAAAAATTCATTTTTCCATCTTATGATAAAATATTCCAAGTAAATCGGGGAAAGAACTGGGAAACAACAAATGAGTATTATTTTTATTTAGTTAGTTATATTTTTATCCCACCCTTCTGCCACATTGCTCATGGAAGGACACATGGTCCCATCTGATACCCCTGTTAACCTCACAACAACCCTGGTTATGATGAGTAAAAGGTAATGGACTAGTCACTCATTGAGTTCATCACTGAGTGGGATTTCAAGCTTAGTTTTACTTCACCCTCATTTCATATTTACAGGGCAAACTTATGCATATCTAGTTTTTGTGGGTTTTTTGGGCTATGTGGCCATGTTCTAGAAGAGTTTCTTCCTGACGTTTCACCAGCATCTGTGGCTTGCATCTTCAGAGAGTCTCTGAAGATGCCAGCCACAGATGCTGGCAAAACGTCAGGAAGAAACTCTTCTAGAACATGGCCACATAGCCTGAACAACCCACAAAAAACTATGGATGCCAGCCATGAAACCTTCGACTTCACATTATGCATATCTACTCAGAAACAAGTCCCATGATGTTCAATTAAGCCTACTTCCCAGTAAATGTTACAAGACCGCAGCCTTAGGAAACGCTGAAGTATTGGAAATGTGGGAAACTACCCCCATCATTCAACACAAATGGAACACTTATAGACTAAAAAACATTTTACCTTTTAGTGGGATCCATCCTAGCTGACAAAAAAAAAAGTCAGCTAACAATCCAGAAGAAGCAAAAGGAAATCAGAGGTTATTGCAACTTTGAAGCAATAGGTCCCTGATGAATTTGGGAGCGATATTGTTGCTTTGTACTGGCTCTGTGTAAAGGCACTGTAGCAAATTAATCATGGTATTTGGCGGACAAAACAGATGGTTGTGGGTGGTTCATGAAAGCCAGGCAGTAGGGTTCCTGGTACTGTAGATAGTGAAGTACTATCTGCTGCAAGGATGCTCTGAAAAAATCCCTTTGTGCCTAAATATAATCACGCTCTAGTGATATTATAGTTCAAACCAGTCATGCCTGCAGATGCTTTTGTAAAGGTCAAGAATAATGTGGAAGGGCAATTTTCTCTCTCCTTCTTTAAGTTAAGGGTGAGAGATTTCATGTACTACATCCATAGCCAGAGGTCAATAAACATGGGGGGGGGGATACTAAATCTAAAACACTGAGAAAGTAAATGTTATATGTATCATACACATTTCACAATATAAGCCAAAGAACAAAGATTTTGATGAAAATGCTATGTTTGCCATAAGTGCACTATAAATAAGCAAAATAAGAACAATGTCCCACTTACACTGAATGAGTCTTGAGGGAACGTTTTTAGCCAGATGCCTGTTTTACAATTAGCAGAAGTTATGTTGCATTAGAAAGTTTTAAGGATAGAATCTAATTTATTATAGATTTTTTTTCCATTGCTATGCCACGTGTATTACTTTTCTTCTCACTGTTAACCAATATCTTCAGTGGATTTCTAACTTAATGGAGAAAGGTAAAGCTGAAATATGAAATGTTCCTCCTGCTATTTTGAGGAATAGCTATTTCCATATTTTTACTTGTTAGATAACAGATAGAAGCCATCAGAATATGTCTATAATAGAACTTTGTACACATTATTGAGTGAAAGTCCCATTCCTGCTAAAGGATATAACTTCCAACTCACGACCACAGCTTGAAAATAATTTGTTAAAAATCACTTTCCTATCCCTAATTCAGTAAAATTCAGCAACAAAGTTGAAGTTCATTGTTTTAGTCATTAAATGCAACAAGTGAGGCTGCCTGACTTACTGGGCCAACCAATTTGCAGCAGGGGGAGGGGGGTGCTAATATGCTGCTGCAGCTAATATGCTGCTGCAGCCTGACCTCAGCGACTTCTCAGGAGGTGCCAGGGCCTTGGAACATCTCTAATTGTCTGGGACCTTTGGCAGGCAGGACTTCCAGCACTTGAAGACTACAATTCTCAGCATGCACCAAGAGCTGGAAGTGGAATCCCAATTGGTCTGGCCACCGGAAGGGGTGGGATTCCACCCTGCCCCATTAGCCCTGGTAGCCAGAAGGGGCAAGAGCTCCGGCCCCCCTTTTGATTAGTTGGGGGGCCTATTTAAGGCCACATGGCCAGGATGGATGCCATTCTGGCTTGGATCTCCCCACCCTCCCACCCTGGTTGCTTCTGCAGGAGGGTTGTGGGTCGCTGTCACAACTTTCTTGGGGTGGTAGAATGGGTCATGTATCTAGTTGGCATGGCTATCTGTACTGCGGATTACTGATTATTGAGAGTTGCATGGGAACCCTGGGTGCTGGGATGGAGGAGTCATCAGTGCAGGGAAGAACTCCTTATCAGCATCCCCTGATTGCAAGGGGCTGAGTTGCAGACATTCAGTGATCCCTTTGTTATTCCTGGGCCTGGCCATGACCAGGTAATTGGTTGATCAATCAAAAGTCAGGTTGGTCATGCCAAATCTGGACCCATGCCTTGGGCCAACCCCACCTGTCAGCTGAACTTAATGAAGTTGTGGTCTTTTCCTTCCATATGGTTGTCTGTGTGTTTCTTTCCTGTGACTATCCTTCCCTGCAATATAGATTTTAATGATTACTCAGTTGTTATTACCATAATTGTGAAGTGGCCATTTTTTACCACTTTAACTTACTCTAAAGTATTTAAAATTAACTATCTTTATCAGCAATCATAGCAATGAATGAATTGCATTGCTGTCTCTTAATGGTTAAATAGCAATGAATTATATTTATTTAAATGATTTAACATTATTATTAGTGCTTACTTTAAAATTTCAAGTCTGGATTGATAATCCCACTCGAACTAAACATGCTTAAAACCCACTGAAACCACAGGATGAGTTAGTTATTGTTAACCTGAGACTCATCCATTTTCATTGAATTTGAGTGCTTCTGAGTTTTCATTGGATTAAAGAGACTATCAGTGGAAAGGCCAAGACCTGAATTGTCTCAGCAAATGGTGAGGATAAAAGCTGTATTAATTCTGTAGAAAATGACAGAAACTAAAAACATTGGACAAAATAAATGCAAGTAGTTCTGGTTAGATTGGACCATTCCATTTATTTTGTCCAATTATTAGGAAAGAGTGAGCAACAAAAGGAACAAAGCACTTAGTGACTGTATTAATAGATCCTCCACTGAGTCTAATAAAATAGTTCTCTGTTTTGACAAATTAATGATGTCTTTTCAGGAATTAAACAGCAAAACATTTGTTCTGAGTATGATTTTTAAAAGCACAATACCAAGCACTTTGCTGTTAAAGTATCATATCCTGCATGAACAAAAGTGTATGGCCTGCATCCTATTAGTAGTTCCAAGTGGATGCACTGAAGCAATTGCTGACTGGCGAGTCAAAATTTACATATTTTCTATTGCAAACAAAAATCCATCAGTGATAACTTTATTGGCCAATCGAAATGCACAATATACTTGCTACAAGCATTCAAAGCTCCATTGGCTTCTTCATCAGGCAAGATGTTACAAATCAAACAGGGGGGGGACAATTGAAGGTGTTAGATGCCTGCATGTCATTTCAGTCATTAGTAAAGATGTTATGCTGGGGAGGATATCTTTTGCAGGCAGCCTCCTCCTTCTTCTGGCCATGCGGCAATAGGGAGATTTTCAAAGTCTAGGAAATCTGTTTGCATCTCAACAGGGATCCCTCTTTTGCAGTCCAATATATTTCCATTCCAGTGAGGTCACAGGCTCTTTGTAGGCAGAGAACAATGGATTCCTCAAGAAGTCACCATGTTTTTGCATCAGGAACATTTTGGTGGTATAGAGGTAAAACATGCTAATTCAGTCCAAATGTAAGAAGAAGAAAAAGTTGTTTTACCTTGGTTGAAGGTCCCAGTCCGCAGGCTATTCTTCATGGGTCCCCTGTTGCAGCAACAATGTGGTATTTCACAATACACAAAACATACAGGCATGGTCTGTTCTACTTGGGACTACCAATAAGATTCAGGCCCAAAACTTTTGAAATAAAAAACCAAACCCAACGCTTTAATTAATTGGCTACAATAGGCATCACTTAAATTCTTCATTACCTACCTGCAAACATTTTTGATTACATAGCAGAATAAAATTTTGTCTATCTTAGAGTTTATTAGTTATCAAGCTTCACCCAGGTCATTTAAATTATTAGAGTTCATTACTTATCAAGCTCCACACAGGTCATTTAAATTATTTGTGCATTCAGACACAGGTACTATTCTTGCAAAGGTCTTATATGTCCAGTAATGAAATTAGTCTTAGAGATACTCAATGTTTTCTTCTTAACTGATGCACACCATTTTGACATACTAGTTAGGAGCGAGGGGCAAGGCGCGTCAGGAAGCACCGCCCCTCGCATGTAACGACGGCACCCCATAGGGCCCGTCCGGAACACGCCATAGTTTATTTAGCTGCTGTATTGTTCCCAGAGGAAATTCATATTTCAAATTCTTGGACCACGATTCTAAAATGAACCAAGTTTTTATAGTGTTTTGAACAAAGGAAACTATAAATCACATTTTCATTTGTAACATTGAATTAAACATTTACACCCCAGTATATTTATTGGATATCCTAGCATATGTCTCTATCCCACGTCAATCAATCGTTTATCTATAGGTTGCGTTTCACTGTCCTCAAACTGTTTATACAGTACAGTACTTCCTTTTATTTGGGTTAAAAATTCAAATCTGGAGCCATTCAGAGTTGTTTACATTCCAAAACAGAACATTTGACATGACCTGGAATAACAATCCTTTGCTCTCATTTCAGCTCCCGGGCATAAGTAAAATTCTAAATTTTAACCATGCTACCACACTTTTTCTCTGTATACCCTTTAGTCTGTGGCCATAATAAAGGGCCGGTACACACCGGTAGCGAAACCCCGGCCAATTTGCTGTGCAGTGTTGCCACAGCAACCAAACCGCAGGGCAACGCTGCGCAGCAAAAAAGAAGCCGCCTAGAGTAGTTTCTTTTTTGTGGCATCATAAGGGCTGTGACACAGCCCTATGACACTGCTTCCTGTAAGAGACACATGGGCACTCAGACACACACACGTGATCTACATGCCCCCATATGCGCAGTGTTTGGTAGAAGCTGGGATTAGTGACAGCGGCTCACCTTATCACATGGCACTTGGGCCTCAAATTGTTGACCTGCTGATTTTGCAGTAGTCGGAATCAGCATCTGAACTGCAGAGCCACCACGTCCTGCGTAATTCCCCTTTAAATCAAATAATGTTTGTGGCCAGCGCAACATCTTTTGAGTCTTAACACACATTCCACAGCTTTGTACTATGTTAAAAGGTATCTTAATATAGTGCATACATATAGCATCATAAGTATAGTAACATATGTAAAGAGATCTTGTAGTACCTTTGAGACTAACTGAGCAAAAGAATAATAACATGCAAAATCCACAAAACAGTGATACTCACATGGCCAGAAGGAGGAGGGGCCAGCCTGCATGAACATCCCTCTGACACCACCTGACAAAATGCAGGCTTGTGACTAACATCATCATATATATATGTTCTCCTGTATGATTTTTAACATCTATCCCTGATAAAGAAGCCAGTGGAGCTTTGAAAGCTTATAACATGTATTTTGTGCATTTTGGTTAGCCAATTAAGCTAACGCTGTTTTGTGCATTTTGGATGTTATTGTACTTTGCTTCATGGTCAACACAGCTTTCCTTGGATATGAGCAAACAAAACAGTAGCATAAGCTTTAGTAGATTTGGTCTACTTCTTCAGGTGCATGGAATAGCCATAGAAATGTAAAATTTGTAGGTATGATGATGAAGTGACAAGTTCAGTGTTATCTCTGGTCACTGAGGGACAAAGGCAGGAGGAAAGACGTTGTTTAAGGCCAGGGTGGGTTGGTGATCATATGACTGGTGGAGGGAATTTTTTAATGTAACATGTGCAAGCTGGGAACCAGAAAGGGAATGTGATAAACTGGGTAAGAGCACCATCATGAGGCTGGGGTGTTAACCTGTGTTGTAATATATGCGGTGTGCCAGAAGGCCATTGTCTTTGTTCAACCCACTGTTAATGAACTGGAGTTTCTGGATATTTCCAATTCAACAGTTTCTTTTTTTAGTCTTCCTTTGGAGTGTTTTTGTTCAAGGAACAAAACTATCTTCAGGCTATAACATAAATAAAGTATCATCTGTCCCAAATCTCTCACCACCTACCTTTGTTACAACAGCTTTGTAACAAAAAAGTCATAATTCTATTAATGACATATGTAGATATAATTCCATATCAAAACTGTGTACATCTTTTTATGATTATTGTCAAAAGAGGCATCCAGCAACAGGAATGGGAAAAAGTCATTTCCTGGCTGGTCAGGAACAATAACACGATGGCAAGATTTTTTTTTACAGTTTTTGACCAGGATTTACATATCCAAAAGCTTTACAGGGAATTGATCTACCCAGAAATACATGTGTGAGGATCATGTTGGGGTTTTTGCACAAAAGACCCACATTCTATTCACCAAAAACACTCAAAGAAACAGCTACAATCTGTTAAATTACATAACTATGCATATACCTAGCTACATAGCAGAGAGGCTAAGAAACCCCTTTACTAAATTGCAAAGATGTGTACTGGGGCATCAGCAAGAACGTTCACTATGTACGAATTGATATGCACCAGTGTTGATCAGGCACTCTGCTGGCTCTGCTAGAGAGTAATGTTACAGCAGCCCTCTACAGGATATGGATGTTATACAACTGCACGATTTTGCAGTCGGTCCTCCATATCATTGGATTCAAGCATCCTCATCTTGAAAATAGTTTTAAAATATATACATTCTAAAAAGCAAACCTTGATTTTGCCATTTTATATAAGGGATGCCATTTTACAGTGTGATTCTATTTAACGGGTCATAAGCCTCCACAGATTTTGGTATCCATGGGGGAGGGGATCTTGAAACCATACCCCAGAGGATACCAAGGGCCCACTGTTATTCTCACACACATAGTCCACTTATGAAGACAGGATGCTGGAAACTTGTTTTCAGATAGTCATGTGTTGAGGTTTTGTCTGCAGGATTGCTGTTCTTTGTGCAGAAAAGATTGCTGGTGTTGTGCAACATAATTTTATGCATTTTTGTGCAAAACTGCATTTTTTTCCACACAAAAAATCTTGTACAACAGCATTCTCAGTAACATATGTTAATGTTGTTCCGATGTGAGGGAAAAATCACAATGATAATTTGAAGAATTCAGCAGGATCAATATAATTGAGTAGAGTTCAGTTAGAATTAAAAAGGTAGATAGCATGATTGATATTAGTAACCTAGGAAGTCATCATGTATGTAAAGAAGTTAAATATAAAGATTTTATATGATGTATTGGATTATATTTTATATAATGATAGTATATGTTTGTTTTGATATGTTTTTAAAATGCTTAATAATTTTTTAAAACAAAAACCAGCATTCTTGCATGAAAAAATCTTGCCAAAAATTGCAGAAAAATTAATGAGCAATCTGAAGCCAGATGGAGTTGTGTGTATATGCAAAATTGCAGTTTTCTGCCCTAAAATTCTAGTACAGGTAGTTCAGGAATCCTGTTTTAGAAAGTGCTGGTTGTGGAACAGCTGCTTGTTGTGCAGCATCCATGCAAGAAGTGAAACTTCTAAAAAGAGCCACTTGGGATTTTGTACAATCACATAGCCTTTTGGAATATGTAATTTGCATAGCGCCAACATATGCCCTATTCTATGATGTCATCTACAACAGTGAGCCTCATTACTTGGCTCTTTAGAAATTTTGGACTTCAGTTTGTATAATCCCTGACTACTAGCTATAATGGCTTCTCAGCACTGAAATACAAAACTTCTGGAGTAATAGAAGTTAAGAACTACTGGTCTAGGGGGAAATCAGCCCAGGTACTGGAGCAGTTTCCATGTGATTTGTTCATTCTCAATGCATTGAATCTGGTACTTGAAATCTGAGAAAAGCATGTGGTGGCCATTTTTACCAAGTTCAATTCCCAATGCTCTTGGCTATGAGATCCCAGATTAGCAGGATTAGCTCATGGACCAGATCTTCCTCCCCAAACATAACAAAATGAGGCATAACCTCTCCCCTTACTTAGTCCATTAACTGCCACTAGCTGAATCTATCTAATGAATTTCCAGATATGGAGAAGCTGTGCAGAATTGGATAATGGGCTGACAGTATAAGGCAGCTTCATAAGAAATATCCTTTATTTGGAAGAGCATAAATCTTAAGCACTTAGCATGTTAGCTTGCAGCTCCAGTGTGACCTAGAACTGTTTGAAGCTTTGCATAGATGCCTAATAGCTTTATTAATCTTGCACGAAATAGATTTCAAGGAGCAATTGAGAGGTTTTCCATTCGCCAACTTTGAGCTATGAGCTGTTAAGCATTTGGCCAGTTGTTTAATTAGTACTTCTAAGCTCTTAGATGCTAGAAGAAGTGGAGGGCATAATGAGCCATTGGCCAGACCTGAGGTTTTGGAACATTTAGCCACTTTACAGAAGCACTATGTTGATAATAAGAGACTTTCAGACCTCTCCTTAAACAATTTTAATTTGTCAATATTACACTCTATACAGATGAGATTTGCAGTGCGGAGTCCCATTCATCATGCCCTTTTTCAAGATATTCCATTCCATTTCCCCTTACTCTCGTCATATGTCTCCCCACACACACACACACACACACAACAATCAGGCAACTACTTATGACCACTGAACATTCCTTGATTTCACTGAGCTGCTTTCATTACTCACTCGCTTTAGATTTTCTCTTTCATTATAAAATATTTTTTCTACAAATCTTGGCCAAAGACTTCTGATACCTCCTATGCAAGATTGGTGTCATTTTCTTTCTTGTCTCTTCTTTAAATGTAGAAATATGTCTAAACAATTATTATTACACACCCTTAATTCATCTCTTCCAAACATTGAAATACTAGTGCTGAATTAGCAACTCCACCTCAAAACTGTAGAATATGAATGGGAATGGGAATAGGAATTACAAAACTAGAAATGGGAAGTGCAGCTATGATAGAACAAGACAAAATCCTGAAGCACAAAGATATAGCACTGAATACTAAATTTAGAATTATCTAAACCATTGTTTCCACCATCATCATGTATGAATATGAGAGCTGGACAGTGAAGAAAGAGGACAGAAAGAAAATCAACTTATTTGCAATGTGGTGCTGGAGAAGAGTGCTAAAGATACCTTGGATGGACATTAAGGCAAACAAATAGGCCCTAGAACAGAAAGACTGAACTTTCCTTGGAAGCCAAGATGACTAAATTGAGGTTGTCATACTTTGGCCCCATCATGAGAAGACATGACTCATTAGAAAAAGCAATAATGCTAGGGAAGGTTAGGAGGCAGTAGAAAGGAAGGAAAACCACAGGCCAGAGGGTTAGACTCAATCAGGAAAGTCATGGTCCTGAACCTACAGAACCTGGCCAAAGAGGATGAGAATAAGAGGTCTTGGAGATGGTCCACTGAGCCTGTTAATCTGGGATTCCATAACCAAAGGCAGCAGGAATTGAACCTGGTGGTTTAGATACCAATTCTGATTATTGTTAGGTCAGAAGGTTGGCATTTGAGGCCCAAGTGGCACATGATGGGATGAGCTCCCATCACTAGTCCCAGCTTCTGCCAATCTACCAGTTTGAAAGTGCAAGTAAATAAATAGGTACCACTTCAGTGGGAAAGTAACAGCATTCTGTGCAGTCATGCTGGCCACATGACCACAGAGTCATCTTCGGACAACGCTGGCTCTTCAGCTTAGAAACAGAGATGAGCACCACCCCTTACAGTCGGTTATGACTGGACATTCATGTCAAGGGAAAACCTTTAACTTTTTAAGCATTATATCCCTTATCAGATTTCAAGTATCAGATTCATTGCTCTGAAATTTCACAGGGTCACCATGAGTCAAGGTCAACTTGAAAGTAGTTAACGAAAAATAACATGAATGTTATTTACTTCCCACATAAGTCTTCTTTTGCAAAGCAGAACAGAATGGAAGGATATACAAAAACACTGATTCCCTAATACAGTACATTCATTCTCATCCCACCATTAATCTGCAGAAGAAAGCTAAAGTGATCCTCTAAAAACACAACCTATATTTTAAGTCTTGATTTTTTTACAAAGCTATGCAATAGGATAAGGAACAGGATAGGTGAAAGTTGGTATATTGCTTCAACTTCACTGAATTATCTGAAATAACAACAGCATAAAAAAAATTCTGTGCTAGTAAATAAATAACTAAACACATCTTGAACTAAGCTGATACACAATACAAAGAAACAAAATACAGCAGCTGCTAAAAAAGAATCTAATCTTCACATCCTTTCAAAGTTTCCTGGCATTTACTTTTAAATGATAAAATGCCTGGAAAGAACAACATCTCTTTAAGGCTTTTTGTACAGACAGCAGAACATAACAGGTTTGCCTAAACCATCAAAAGACTTAGCAAGAAATGTGAATTCCCTTTTATTCTTCTGACTTTGTGCCGGAAGCACCATCTCCCAAGCTGTCCTACTTCTCCTAGGGAAAATAAAGGTAGCCTACTTACATCTGATTGTTGCTCCAAACTAGCACACAAAAACAATTTTCAGAAAGCTAGAAGCAAAAAGACTTTTTGCTCAGGAGACATTTGACAGTGGCAGTTGGCTCCAGAAGCAAACCTCCTCTTGGATTCATCATCTGCATGATACATGCTTCCTATGCATTTGGTAAACAACATGACATATGATAAAAAAAATCAGCCTTGAGAAGTGAAGGGGAAATAGTGCTGGTTCATGAATCAATCTTAGGAGGCAGTGGTCTAATCCAAAGCCCATTTAAGATTGAAAGCATTCCATCTGAGCATAACTATAAATAAAAACCGGGAATCTATGCAGATTTTGAGGGGAACACAAATTCCCAGACTGTCTAGCATGAATCATGAAGTTTTCAAGTCAAGGTGAGGAAGTAGCTGTTCTGTGGTACGTCAAGTCAAAATTTATTAAGTATTCAGCTATAATATATTACATGGTAAAATATTAAACAACAGAAGAAAAAGGAACCCTTTAGAAAATAATAGAACAGAACCTGACTGAAAAATTCAAAATGAAATATAACTAAAGAGAAAGCAAAGGCAACTTTGCATAAAAACAGGTTGCCTTACCAGTATGAAACCCATAAATGTAACTGATTTTAAGGAAATAATAATAATGGGCCAATCCTATGCTTTACTTCAGCTCCTTGAACAAGGATGGATTATTACTAGGATCCTGACTACTTCACTGAGCTCAAAGGTACTCCAGCATAAGAGTATTATGGCACTGCATTACATTGTGCTGGCATAAATGCAACATTGACATGACATCACAAATGTACAGGACAAAAACAAGCCATGTAGGTGGTGTGGCTGAGGCACTAAGTTAGAAACCTCTATTCACTAATGCTACCACTAACAACAATTTGTATCTGCAAAAGCAGTGACAGCAACTTGTATTTGCAACTTGTATCTGCAAAAGCATGGTGCTGTATTTTGAGTGTTGGACTGGGACTCTGAAGAACAGGGTTCAAATCCCACCTTGGTCATGGAAACCCACTGGGTGACCTTGGGTAGTCAACACTCTCTCAGCATCAGAGGAAGGCAATGGCAAACCCTTTCTCCCCAATGTTGCCACAAAAACCCTATGATAGGTTCACCTTAATTGGTGAACTAAGATGATCGCTATAAGTCAGAAACAACTTGAAGGTATACAGCAATAACAATAATCTGCAAAAGAAGTGTACGATGCAAACCCATTCTACTGCCATCAACCAGAAAGCCTGAAATAATGGCCCATGTTACCTCTGTATCCATTCTTAAAGCTGTGATAGAGAGTAGCATAATGATCAGATCTGCAGTCTGTCATGCAATGCAGTTAGCAGTACAGCTGCCCCTTTGATCTCACCAGGGATCCGTTCCAGATCCCCCCCAGTGAGTTCAAAAACTTGTGCATATTCAAGCCCCATAGGCTTGAATGGGGGGGCATCCCATTAATGTTAATAGCAGTCACCCCTCCACGGATTTCCAAGTCTGCACATTTCAAGTCCGCGGACGTGGAGGGGTGACTGTATATAAGCCAAGAAAGACATCAAGGAATACCATATAGCTTAACCTTCTTGTCTGGACAAATTTGAGGAGACAAAAGAAGTCTGGTAGAGTAAAGTACAAAAGTCTAGTGCTCAGAGTATATTTGATGCCTCCAGGATCAAATGCCATTTGCTAGGAAACACAGGCAGGAGGGTGCTATGTACTCATATTCTGCTTCTGGGCTTCCTAGAAACACCTGTTTGCTGACTGAGAGTAGAATGCATATCTAAGTAGGCCTTTGTTCTGATCTTGCATCACGGTTTCTTATGGTTGTGTCTACATTATGCTGATATAACATTGGTGCAACCATAAGCTACTAGCACAGTGGACCCATAAGACTATTATGCCCACAAGTAAAACAAGATTCCTAGACATAAAAACTTCTACATGCTACTTGTGGTAAACATGGACATGCTTTCTAAGTATGGGGTGTTTGAACACATACTCGTTGCTCTGATTTAGAAGGTACCAGTTGTGTGTTCAAACCACTCCTGATACACTTTCAAATGTATGTTTGTTCCTTGCTCAGAGACCCAGTCTATTCACTTTGCCTCCCAGTTATAAGGAACCTTTTGCCAGTTTTCTTCCACCACCCTCCATTTTTGTACCATCTTGAAGGTATGAGTAAAACCCAAGCTTTGTTTCTAAGACATCCATATCATCCAGGAAGGGACAAGACCAACTTGGTATTTACCAGAGTTTATATTTCCCTGCCACAGAATCTTCTCTGGATTCTTGTACAAGCTGCACTTTGTTATTGAAAAGTTAATGGTGCCTTAGTGTATTGGTAACTCATAAGAAATAACTGATGCAGTTCAAATGTTCCATTTTGAAAGATGACCTCTTCCTTTACAGTAGACCTCTAGGAAAGAAATCCTTTTATCTTTCCATGTTGGCATAGGTCATATCTATATTGTATCATCATTTTATTTTATAATTGTGCTTTTTTTTCTCTCACTCTCACACATGCATGGTTTTTATTTTCTAGACAACTACCTATGCAGCCTCAGTCTAAGGTTTCTGAGAGTGTTCTTCTCTTTTTGCACTGACTAAATTCAATAGGTACAGCTATTATCAGCTAAGAGTTATTATGCTGTACATGCTCCCTAAACAGATATTAAAGATTAGGTATCTCTCAGAGGTGGGGAGAAGGTAGCAACCCTAATTTAGCACTAACACGGGCTGCTACCACACTGCAGAATTAATGCAGTTTGACACCACTTAACTATCATGGCTCCATGCTATTCAATCCTAGGATTTGTAGTTTGTGATTGCACCAAAGCTCTCTCACAGAGAAAGCTAAATATCTCACAAAATTACAGATCCCATAATTCCATAACATTGAGTCATGGCAGTTAAAGTGGTGTCAAACCATTAATTCTGCAGTGTAGATGCAGCCATAGGTGAACGTACAGAAATTGAACCCAAGGTTTTGAAAGTGAAGTTTCATTAAAAGTGTATGTGCATTAAAAAGTGCATTATTGTTGTTAATATTTTTACTGAAGTCAAATGAAAGCCATTGTCTGTTTTTTAAGCAACCCAACAACAATGTGAAGTACGTTTGCTGAGAGGTAGTCATAAATTCCAATACAGAACAGAGAACTGAACTTGGATCTCTTGGTTCCAAGTCCAACACTTTCAATATTATTCCATATTTGTTGTCTCTGAGGAGTCACCATAGAAAATTGAAACTAATAACTATTAATGTAGAGAATTTGCATACTTAGAATCTAAATTAATAATTTGTATAATGTGCAAATTTGGTATTCGAATTTGAGATACTAGAATTTGGCAACCCTAACTAAATTTAATGCAGGGTGGGGGGGAGCCTTTCTTAGAAATTAGCCAGAGGGAGAAGATACAATCCATGCAGACAAAGGAGATAAGAAAAAACGGTCCCAAGGCCTTCAGCAGTTGCCCACCCTTGGCACAGAGGGACAAATCTGCAGTACTGGTTTCCCTCACATTTTATTAAGTAAACAAAAACAGTATCTGACAATCCCATACCTGAAGACATTGTTGACCTTCCTGACTGAAAGATTCTGGGAGATGAAGCCCAAAAAGTAGCTTTTCTCTGAAGAAAATTACTTTAACATCACTGTGCAAGATAGGAATCTAGATTGTAAATTCTGAGAACAATTGCAAGCTGCATTTAGCAGATCATAAAGCTTCCACCTACAAATGATGAGTCACTGAGTTGCCTCAAAACTGCTTTTGTAACATTTGTTACAGCATATGTAAATATGGACTGCATTTTACTCAGTTTGCCAAAATCAAATCTGTTCAGAAATCTGTCTATATCTGTTGAATGAAATATACATTGATTTATTGAAATGCATATTGGGATTGAGGAGAACTAACATATCAATTATATTTGGTGGTCACAGATGTTGAACATTAATGGTATAACTCTACTTGCGACAATACTCAATATCTGAAGTGGCCAGCTGCAGAAATATTTGGATCCTGCCCCAAGAGTGAAACAAGTGTTATCTGAAATGGTCTGAAGTGAAGCAGAATGCTCCTAAAGTTTTGCTCTTCTTTCATATGGTATTTTTATAGTATTCTTCATCTCCCCACCCCACCCCACCCCACCCAAACAATACATTTCTAAATCTCAGATGAAACACAGGGATGAAACAGTGGAATTGATGTGGCTTTATGATTGACAGCTGTAGGTTTCAACCAAGGATCTCCACTCACAATCATATGGGGAAGAACATTGAAGCAACATACCAAATATTAAATCGGGCCATTGTTACAGTCTTCTCAGAAATCCTTCATAGGCTGACTTTCACATAAATGGCAAGGCTAAGAATGTCTGTGAAGTAATAAGTACTTGCATGACCCTGTTATTCCTGCTTAGACAATTCCTTTCCTAAAATTATTTCCTATATTTTAGTCCAGGGGTAGGCAACCTTTTTGAGCCGGGGGCCGGGTTGCTGTCCCTCAGACAACTGGAGGGCCGAAGCCAAGGGGGAGCTTCCACCCTCTGAGGGTGGGGCCGCATACCGGGGGTGGAGCTTCCACCCTCCATGGGCGGAGCTGCATGCCGGGGGCGGAGCTTCCACCCTCCGGGGGGCAGGGCTTTCTCTGCTCCCTTTCCCAACCTCCAGCTGTCTGAGAGACAGCTAGAAGTGGGGGGAGGGTTGGGAGAGGGGGTGACAGGCACGCGCCTACTCCTCCTGCCCTTCCTTGGCCCCCAGCTGCCTCTCAGAGACAGCTGGGGACCAGGAAGGGCCCGTGAAGGGCAGGAGCAACAGGCGCGCGGCCCCTGCTCCTTTCCTCGGGGCTTTGTCAGGCCTGAGGTGTCCTCCAAAGGGCTCCAAGGGGCCCTTTCGGCCGAAGGGGAGGGAAGCTGAAGGGAAGGGCTTGGCCACCCATCCCAGGCCCTTCCCTTCGGCTCTTTCCTTCGGCCTAAAGAGAGGTCTGGTGGAGGAAAGGCCGCCAGGGAGGCCAGGGGGGCAGCCCGCCGGGCCCTGGGCTCCTTCAGGGGCCCTTCCTCCGCCAGACCTCCCTCCGGAGAGAGAGGTCTGGAGGAGGAAGAGGCCGCAGGGAGGCCAGGGGGCGCTCCGTCAGGGGCCCTTCCTCGGCCAGACCTCCCTCTGGAGAGAGAGGTCTGGTGGAGGAAAGGCCGCCAGAGAGGCCAGGGGGGCGGCCCACCGGGCCCTGGGCTCCATCAGGGGCCCTTCCTCCACCAGACCTCCCTCTGGAGAGAGAGGTCTGGTGGAGGAAAGGCCGCGAGGGAGGCCAGGGGGGTGGCCCGCCAATCGGCGGCAATCGGCGGCAGGACCGGGCTGGGGCCGGTGCCAAGGCCTCGCTGAGCCAGATGCGGCCCACAGGCCATAGGTTGCCGACCCCTGTTTTAGTCCCTTGCATCCCAGTTCTTGTTTGGTTTGTTTCTGTCTAACTTGAGTAGTTAGCATGTACTAACTCTTTCTACTTCCCCTCTTGTACATTTTACTTAAATTCAGGGTGAAAAAAAGCTTGTGCATGCCAAAGAATACAGGATATACTTGACTCTGTTTTTGTCATTGTGTTATGTATACATGCACAGAGAGAGAGAAGGGAGGGAGAAGGGGAGAGAGAGAGAGAGAGAGAGAGAGATTTGTTGTGTGCCTTCCAGTTGGTTCTGTCTTATGGTGAGCCTATTATGGGGGTTTCTTGGTGAGATTTGTTCAGTGAAGGCTTTGCTTTTGCCTTCCTCTGGGGCTGAGAGAGTGTTCCTTGCCCAAGGTCACCCAGTGAGTTTCCACATTTTATAGGGTGTAAATACTACATTAGGAAAACAGTGGCTCAGCAGTTAAGATGCTGACTCTGTTGATTGCAAGATCAGCAGGTTGCCAGTTCGAGGTCCAAGTGCTGCATGATGGGGTGAGCTCCCATCACTAGTCCCAGCTTCTGCCAACATAGTTTGAAAGCATGCAAATGCAAGTTGATAAATAGGTACAACTTCGGTGCAGTCATGCTGGCCACATGACCCACAGAGTTGTCTTTGACAATGCTGGCTCTTCGGCTTAGTAACAGAGATGAGCGCCACTCCCTGCAGTTGGATACAACTTGACAACATTGTCTTTACCTTTTAAAATACTACATTAGTATTCACTTTCAGAATTCAAAAAAGCATTATCTACTTGATACATCAGATATAGCTTTGGTGACACACCTCTTAGTTACATCTCAGTTAGATTACTTTACATGGGGTTGCCCTTAAAGAGTGTTTGGAAATTTCAACTGACCCAAAGAGCTGCAGCCAGATTGCTAACTGGGGCTGACTACAGGGAATGCACAACTCCCTTGTTGCAACAGTTTCATTGGCTCCTGGTCCATTTCTGGGCACAATTCAAAGTGTTAGTTTTGACACATAAAGCCCTATATTACTCAGGTTCAGATTATTTGAAGAACTGTATTCTCCCTTATGAACTGCCCCATGCTTTGAGATCTGCTGGGGAGGCCCTTCCCTCTGTCCCACCACCCTCACAGGTACATCTGGTGGGAATACAGCAGAGGGCCTTCTTAATGGTTTCTCCTAAGCTCTGGAATGCTCTTAGAGATGTTAGACTGGTACCTTCCCTACTTGGTCTTTGCAGACAAGTAAAGACTTTTCTGTTTTGATAGGTATTTGATGAGATTATACAAGGCCCATCACACCTAAACTAGATCCTGTCAATTGTTGTTCTGGGGGAGTGCCTCTATATGTTTTAATCAGGTTTTATTTTTTATTGTTTAATCTTGTTTTAATTTTTATGTCTTGTAAATTTTTAATGATATGATTTTAAAGTGGGATAGAAATTGTCATCATCCATCATGGATGAACAAAACAGCAAATTGCATGTTGCTTCTCTGGGAGAAGATAATGTAGGGATACCATGGCTTCTTTCACAGTACACATTTATAACACTTTGGCACAAGACAGATGAGAAGAAAGGGATGGCCAGATGAGAAGAAAGTCTGCAGCATCAATCCAGATCAAAAAGGAGCTCCAAAACGGAACTTCTTTTCACGGCATCATAAGGGCTGCAGCACAGCCCTTATGATGCCACTTCCTGGTAGAGCCGTTTGGGCGCTCTGGTGCCCTTACGTCACCAGGCTGCATCCAGTGTGGATAGGGCTGCAGCCTTATGATGTAATGGCACCAATATATGAGCTTAGTGAATGTGGACGCTGAGCCAAGCGAGCCCTTATTTCGCTGCCACCACGCCTCTTCATGCCGGTATGTACCAGCCCTTTGATACCATTTTAACTGCCATGGCCACATCCTATGGGATTTGTAATTTCATAAGTGGTTAGAATTCTCTGTCAGAAAACTCTAGCAATAGCATAGCACTTACATTTCTATACAGCTTAATAATGAACTCAACTCTCTAAGCTGTAAACTAATTGCCCCTAACGAGCTGGATATTCATTTTACCGACCTATGAAAGGATGGAAGGCTGAGTCAACCTTGGAGCCTGTGGACTGAGCTCACCACATTGCAGCTGCAGTACTGGCATGAAACCACTCTACCACCAGGGCTTTTCTATTACTTCACTAAACTATCATAATGCTATAATGATGCAGGCTCATCTCTCTCTCTCTCTCTCTCTCACACACACACACACACACACACACACACCAAACACAAACCGCTTGCCTATCTATATGAAATGTATTGGATTGCATCCACTCAGTAGAATCTACTATACCTGATTTTGCCAAAACATAGAAAAAAATACAAATGCTTCAACATATCCAAGATCTATTCATGTGCCATCTCTTTGTTATTCATACTTCAAAGCTAATACACAATCTTGCTTTGTATTCCATCCTCACATGGTTGTAGCATATATAGATCAACATCAAATATTAGAATCTTCTTCAGCATGTTGACCAGTAGCCAATCTGACCTTCTTGTGGAAGCATCTATCTGGACATATTGCTTTTAATGCTACTCTGTGCTCTGTTGCTTTGTTTCACTTCTCTCCTTCTTATCCGCCTACATAATCTAACCTAAACCTGTATGCTTCTTTTAATTTATTTATAGACTTCTTAAACTGACAACACACTTCCTTTCCCCTCTGTTCTCCCTAGCCATTAGCATCCTTTGAAATTGGAACTGCTGGTCTAGAAGGACAGTTCATTGGCACATTTCCTTGCATTGTCTCACCCACTCTTCTTTTTATTCAAGGCCTCATTGTAGAAAATATTTAACATTCACTTTGGACTAACAAGCTTGTATTTTCTGATTCCTCTTCCCTCCCCCTTGCCTTCCGTTCTTGAATCCTCCCAGATTTCCCTGCTCTGGAAACTTCTATCTGTAAATAAGGCTGGTAGCCTAGCAACACCAAGTGAATAATACATCTTCCCTGCTGTGTAACTCTGATGCATAATCAAATCATCCCTTTCTTTCATTTGAAGCATTAACGTTCACTTCAAGGTACACAGTGCACATTTATCCATACATTCTTGATGGGCAGAAATGGCATGGCTGCCTTTCTTTTTGTGCACTGTATTCAGTCTCCCACAAAGTTTTGAACAAGAAGCGGCACAACACAAGGGCAGGCAGGTCTTCTAAGCACTTACATTTCAGAACTATCTTTCAGGTGGCGTCCTAGATTCTCCTTTGCTTCAGAAAAGAAATGGCCTGTGTGCTGTTCTTGTCAAGCACTTGCGCAGCATGTATCCACAAAACAACAATTGCTGTCCGAACATTCAGGAAAGAGAAGGCAAAGATCAATGTGCTGGAAAGGGGGGGGGGAATCAATCTACTTGTAGGAGGCTGTAACTCTGTCTCCATGAGTAACCCAACGGCAGATCTCAAATGCATGTTTCCTATTGGGTTTATCAGTTAGAATGTATGATAAATGATACATTCAGCTCTCTGTCTCCACAGGTTCTTTATCCATGGATTCAACTTTACATGGCTCAAAAATATTTTTAAAAATATAATTTCTAAAAAGCAAACCTTTGCCATTTTATATAAGGGACACCATTTTATTATGCCACTGTATTTAATGACACTTGAGTAGCCATGGAATCTGGTAACCACAGGGGTCCTTGAACCAAACCCCAGCAGAAACCAGGACCCCACTGTATTTCTTTGGCTTATGAGGAAAGCACATCCTGTGATCTTGGGGTGAGTCACAGTACTCCCAAGTCAAAATGCAGGGTGATTAAAAATGAATGATGCAAAACCAAATGCCTTTTTGGTTGCACCATTCCTTTTCAGTCAGCCTGTATAGGATCAAAAGCCACCAAATTCTCACATGGTTAGTAGTGAAATTAACAAAACACCACTAACCCAGATGTCCCGTTAGCCCTTAGCTCTTACACATAGCATATAGAAACTGCAGATGGAGTACATTCAGGTGAATGTGTTGCTGTGCAATTACCTTGTTCTAAACTCAGAAAACTACTGAGTTGCAGATGACTAATACTTTCCATATGTATCACCCTCCTTTGACTTCCTACCACCATTTTTTTCTTACCACAAAAACATCTGATAATGAAGGAAAGGTGGAATATTTGGACAATCTTTTTCAACTGCTGATGCTGAGAGCCTCAAGAACTGGAGTGGAGAAAATAGCAATAGCAATGGCATTTACATTTCTATATAGCTTAACAGTGAACTCAGCACTCTCTACGTGGTTGACAATCTGCTGTTTATGGGCTGCATGAGCCCCCTGGACTCCACTTTTGTGCCCCCTAAACAGATCATCCCCTAACATCGTTTTTAAAATTGGGTGTGGTTTTTAGTTTTTAAAAAGCACCCCAAAATCCCACCCAAATTCCCCACAAACATAAATATGCAAAACCTCTTCACCACCTCCTGAAACCTCCCAGAATCCCCACTCCTCTCAAATATATTTTCCATCCAGTTCTCTTTCCAGCAGAAAGTGATATGATATTACTTCTGGCAACCATTTTGAAGGAGAAACAGAGGGAAAAAGTGGCCGCCCAGCTGGACGGGCAAGCCGCTTTGCCGCTAGAAGCAGCGACAAACTACAAGCCCCAGAGGCCTCTGGGGCTTGCCCTGGCCCCTTATTGGTGTGCAGGGCGGAAGTGGAGTCGCTTCCACCCTGCGACGCTCTAGGGGCCGGGCTCTATGATCCGGGAGTTCCGGTCCTCCAGGGAAGATCATTGGTCAGCTGCCCGGGAGGAGGAGTCTCCTGGATCAGGTGACCTGGGGGCAGAGCCGGGGCCTATATAAGGCCGCACGGCTGGCTCCAGCCCTCAGACGGTGCTTGGCTCTGAGAAGTTTGGAGCCAAGTAGGAAGGGAGGAGGCAACGGAGTGCTTCTCTCACCCACCCACCACTTGGTTCGTGGGTTTTTTGTTACAACTTGGGGTCGGCAGCATAGGCCAGGATCTGCACGGTGTGGTACCAGGGCTACGGAGCTCTGGTTTGGGAGTCAGTCGGGACCCGGGGGCGAATAGGGCAGGCGTATGGCCATTGCAGGGTCCATAATGCAAGGACGCCTCCCGGTGACTTAGTGAATATGTGAACGCATGGCAGAGTTGCAGTCAAGTGGTGTTCCTTAGCCCCTAGGTCAGTGATGGTGAACCTTTTAGAAGCCGAGTGCCCAAACTGCAACCCAAAACCCACTTATTTATTGCAAAGTGCCATGTCTCTCTGGTTTTCTAGTAACAGACTCTGCCAAACTCTGTGCTGGGGCAACGGCACATATGCCCACAGAGAGGGCTCTGAGTGCCACCTCTGGCACGCGTGCCATAGGTTCACCATCACTGCCCTAGGTCATCCCAATGCCTAGTGGGTACCAGGTTTTCGCTAATCAGACAAACATGGGTTTGTTTGATTTCGCAGATCCTGACCTCATGCTTGGTGCCAACCCTACCAATTGTTTGCAGTTAATAAAGTTGTGGCCTTTCCTCCAGCTTGGTTTCCTGTGGTTATTTGTCAGCGGCATCTGAGGCAAATGGAGGTACAGTCGGCCCTCCTTATACGCAGATTTACCATGCACGGATTTGAGCATACGCGCATGGCAAATCCAGGGAAATTGTCCCCAAGGGCGGTGCGCGTGCACGCGCACTGCCATTGGAAACAAAAGTCCCTCGCCTCCCCTCCTCTTTCTGTCCCTCCCTCCCTCCTACCTATCTACCTACCCTCCCTCCCCCCCCCCCCCCCCCCCCCCTGACCGCTCCATCCCCACGCCGCCACCTCCTCCTCCGCCGCCACGGTTCAAGGGCCGGGTGCTGCTCGTGGAGGCCAGGAAGCCTCCAGGCTGCACCCGGCTCTTTTGCGGTGGTGGTGGCGAGGAGGACGAAGTTTGGCCTCGTCCTCCTCGCCACTGCCGCCACCGCCGCCGTACAAGGGCCAGCTGCAGCCTGGAGGCCCTTGGCCCTTGAACCACAGTGGCAGTGATGGGGCCAAGGCTCGTCCTCCTCGGGGCCGCTGCGAGAAAATGGCCGGCTGCAGCCTGGAGGCCTCTGGGCCTCCAAGCTGCAGCAGGCCCTTCTTCAGCGGTGCCGAGGAGGACGAGCCATGACCCCATCCTCCTCCCTGCCACCATGGAAGAAGGGCCGGGGGTAGCCTGGAGGCCTCTGGGCCTCCAAGCTGCCCCCGGCCCTTAAATGTGGTGGTGGTGAGGAGGATGAGCCTGCCCCATCCTCCTCCCTGCCGCCGCAGAAGAAGGGCCGGGGCAGCCTGGAGGCCCTGGGCCTCCAAGCTGCAGCCGGCCCTTGAACCACGGCGGTGGTGAGGAGGACGAAGCTAGGCCCCGTCCGCCCACCGCCATGGAAGAAGGGCCGGGGGCAGCCGTGGAAGAAGGGCTGGGGGCAGCCCTTAAACCGTGGCGGCAGCGAGGATGCAGGAGGAGGCGCGCAGCGACAGAGCAGGTAAGCGGGAAGGGGGAGGGGAAGGGAGGGTAGGTAGATAGGTAGTAGGAGGGAGGGAGGGAGGGAGAGAGGGAAAGAGGAAGGGAGGAGAGGGACTTTTGTCCCCAATGGCGGCGTGTGTGCACACGCACCGCCATTGGGGACAAATGAGACTTGAGCATTCACAGATTTTGGCATACAAGGGGGGTCCGGAACAGATCCCCCGCATATACCAAGGGCCCACTGTTTTGGCACACATACAACCTTATCACATGGGGGAAACCAGGGGTTTAAAGAGTGATTATTCCGTGCAAAATGCTATATTGCAATTAAGATTTTCACACACATTGCTTAACAGGCAATAAACAGCAACAAATCATTTTTGGGATTTCCACATGAATGATTTGTTGCTGTTTATTGCCTGTTTGTTGTCTGTTTTATAGTGATGTTGTGTGAAAATCTTAATTCTGATATCGTGTTTTGCATGGGACAATTTCTCTTTAACCCCCCCAATTTTGCCCAATTTCCTCCATGTGATAAGGTCCATATTGGATTGTTACCCAGTAGTGGTGCAAAATTCACACACATAAAAAGTTGTCCACCCCAAATAGAAGGCAGGCAGGCAGGCACCTAATAGCACAGGTATGAGTAAACAAAAGTTAACAATATGGCAGTGATGTACCAGGTCTTTCTTTTAAATCTGCCCAACTATGAGCAGGATATAATTCTGCACAGTAAAATGTGAAGCAGTAATAGTGGGAATGACAGCATGAGGGGAAGAAAAGAGGACAAAGAGTAACAGCAACAGTGAAAGGTAGTGGCAGCCACATGTTAAACTAAATAAAACAAAATTCAGGTCTGACATAAGGCTAAGATCAAAAAATACCAATTCCCCAAAGGTTCTTTCCACGCCTCCAAGAAAAGGGAGCTTTTTCTCTCAAAGATAATCAACGCAAGGTCCATGGGTCACAAGGCAATCCCTCCCTGGTTTGGAGACCACAGCCTTCCTTCTACAGTTGCCAGATTGGAAACTGGAGAGAGCTCTTATACCTTTCTGGTTAAGTAGAAAAGGGAAATTCAGCAAATATTGCTTGTTACCAAGTAGCATGACAAGCAATACTTGCTAAAATTCCCTCTTCCAGACAATCATTAAAGGTACAGAAGCTCTCTCTAGTTTTTCTCTGGCAATTCTATTCCCACCCTTTACCAAATCTGCAGTTATGCCACTAGCAAAGTAAAAAGGGGGTGAAAAACACAATTTCTCTTTGATACAAGATGTGCAGGAAGAAAAAAGCCTCGTGGTGGTAATTTGTCTTAAAGACAAAGTGCAAGATCTACATGTACCCTGTCTCAAAAGGAAATCATGGCGTGTAGGACGGAGGTCAGAAATGACTTGAAGGCACACCACCACCACCACAATAACAACAACTATATAACTATATAACAACTATATCAAGCTATCCTTTTTATATAAAACTCTCTCTCTCTTCTCCTCCTATATATATATATATATATATGAGTTTTATATAAAAAGGACAGCTTGAGGTTTATATACGATTATATAAAAGTATAGTTTGGGTTTTGAATAAGGTTTGTCAAGCAAGCCATTCCCCACTTTTTCCTACAATTTTATGTTTCCATCCCTGTGTGGATTCTCTTATGCCCATAAACAGCAGTTTGATGACAGAAGCTTTTCACACACTCCAAACATATTCTGTTTTTTCCCTCTTGTGTGTATTTTTAAAAATTCTTTGAGCAATGAGCTACATCTGAATCTTTTCCCATAGGCTAAATTTTTCTACAACTTCTCTCCTATGGAGCTCTCTTGTGTTTTATGAGATTTTATTTTTAATAAAAAATTTCCTAAGTGTAACACTCTCAAGTACTCTATTTTTACTCTGGATGACGATTTTTTTTTTTAATTTTGGTACATTAAGGACATGACAGCAATTGAAGTTGCTTTCACTAACTGCGAGAAAACTTCAAGAATGTTGTTGTGTGCATTCAAATTGTTTCGGATTTGTAGCAACTTTATCACAGAGTTGTTGTTTCTCTTTTTTGCAAGATTTGTTCAGAGCAGAGGTTGTCTTTGCCTTGCTCTGAGGCTGGGAGACTGTGACTTGGAGCAGATTCACAGTCCCAACATTTCCAACTGCCAGTGCTGGGACCTGCATGCTGTACAACTTTCACCATTTTGTCTCATATTCCATGCTGATCTAACATGCTGGCTCCACAAATCCCCAGGGGCCCTTTCATACCACAGTTATAGTATTATGATTCTACTTTATGGCAACCTCCTATGAAATTCTGGAGTTTTTAGTTTGGTAAAGTACTAGGGCTATCTGGCTGCCTTCAAGTTGTTTTTTGTACTTATGATGACCCTAAGGTAAACCTATCATAGGGTTTTCTGAGGCTGAGAGTGTGTGACTTTCCCAGGTTCACCCAGTGTGTTTCTATGGCTGAGCAGGAATTCAAACCCTGGTCTTCAGAGTCATTGTCCAACACTCAAACCACTACACAATGCTGGCTCATGAATGCTGACACATAGAATTATGTTGCCGTATAACTCATATAGTGAAGAGGGACCAGGTTAGGTGTAAAAATATGTCCCAGATATTTTCTACACAAAAATATTTTGTATGCCAGAGCCTTTTCCCTAAAGAGGTCAGCAGAAATTCTTAGTATAACATTTGGATATTGAACAGTATTACATATGTGAAGTGCTTCTAGGCTCAGTTGGTGTCAAAAATATGGGTCAGCTTTTGAAATTCTTTCCATTTAAAAATGGCTGGATTGCACCTTAAAGCATGCTTATATTTTTTAAAGAAAGAAGTCCTTATATGTAGATGAAATAAATTTTTTGAATACAGTTTTCAAATGGAACATGTCCATTGAAGGTAATAGGATTAGTCTGAATTTATTTGAGGGTTGCAACCAGAATCCAGCTTCTATTTGTAAACACTGTTTATTTACTTCACACAGAGAACTATTTGCTGAGCTTCTTAAATTGGCCTTTATTGACCACAAAAATAGACTGAATGATGTACAAATAATTCTAGCATAATGTTGTGATCTGAAAACTCAATCTGTCTGACATGTAAAAAAAAATAATTTTCTCTTCCTGCCTCTTTACAGGTTGCAGGAAGGTTGCAGGAAACAAAGCTTTACAGGCCAAAGCAAATTTCTGGTTTGTTACCTAAAAATGAGAACATAATTTTTATGTTAGTGCTTGTTATAGTACAATATAGCATGTCTTTGCAGACTGGAAATCTGTTGAGTTTAATGAACTTTATTCCCAGCTAAGTGGACCTACAACTGTAGTCTTGATGGAGGCCCGTTATAAACGGGCGTAAAGTACTTACCCAGTAAGTACTAGGGTTACTAAGCTTTACGCATGCCCCTAACCCTAGTACTGTATGTACTGGGTACGTACAAAATGACGGCACCCATTCCACACGGGCGCCGCCATCTTGATGTCATGGGTGCATAGCATCCGGACGTCACACGGCAGAAGTGAGTGCATGACTAGCGCCTCGTGCCACCACTTCCGGGGTGCAAAAAGAAGCACCATTTTCGAGCTTCTTTTTTGCTGGGTCCAGGAACCGTGCGGTTTGGCCACTGCGGATCCCAGACGCAGCAACCGGCAGCGCCGGCAGACCGCCACTTTCAGGCAGTCTGTAACACGCCGTAGTTCCCAAAATAGTTCTACTTCTCTTCTTGACCCTGAGTATAATGCAGAGCAAACAGAGCCGATAGTAGACTGTATGAACTATAAACAGAAACAAGTATTGCCTAGTACCACAACTGTTGACTAAATTGGTGACTAACATTAATATCACTTACCATTCTCAAGGTTAAATCTTCATGCATATATCTGATTCTCTGCAAGACCTCTTGCTTCAATCTGTTGGGCTATTTAACAAGGCTGAAGATGTTCAGTGTGCATGTATTCAATCTATTTTGCTTATTGCCTTGGCCCATTGCCATTCCTGTGCATATGAGAATGCAGTCTCTAATTCTTGTCAAAAGAAGAGGAACATGATTCTATGCCACTAGTAAAGGCATTATGTTTTGTTGTCCTGTATTAAACAAAGCTTTGTACTATGCAAAAGCCCTGTATGGCAAAATTACAACAAAGGACCAAGAAACAAGGACATCTCAGGACATTGCCTACAAAGAAGTTTTCTACCTGCTTATCATGGTCTTGGGTTGACATTCCTCTAAAATGAAATGCAGTGCCAGAAACAGTTTCTTGTCCTGTCATTATGACTTTGCCTATAAATCGGACTGGTATACTCAATACTATGATCACTGTATCATCAATGCAAACCTGTGCATGATATCAATGTATGCAGAATACAAACACTACACAATTTGCAAAGAATCACATTAGCTATTTGATAACAGATTGTCAGGTGCTCCTATGTAATTTGCGTGAAATGCTGACTTCTCCATTGCTCTTGACACATTGTGTCTCTGCAAAAGGTTTCACTGAGATAATAAGAAAATTGGTCTCCCAGTAGCTATCACAACTTTTGTTCACATAGGAACTGTGGTCTTATGCTTTACAAAGCAGCATTGCCATCAACCATCTCTCAAGATTGGATCCTCTTGTGGAAACACACATCATGGGTAAGTGACTAAAATCTGAGGGAGACACTAATGAGAAGTGAGCACTATGACAGGAAAGTCAGAGCAATGGCAGCTCCTTGTCAGTGCCAAGAGCATCTTTAGGTCTATGAGGGCTTAAACATTTCCAGCTCTGAGGATTAAAATAGCACTGAAAAAGCAAGGAATAATGAAAAGAAGAATTCTGGAGAGAATGGACACATAGAATCTGGAATGGGCTTGCCATACAAGGAACAATGTGGTGATCTACTGAAGCACAACTGAAAGAACACAGAACTAAATGGCAAAACAAAGCTCAATATAAAGAATATGGAGATGTAGCATAGGGTACTAAAAGATGTGGTGTTATCTGTATGTGGCCAAGAAAATCCTAGGAGACAACATGGAGGGAAATGTGATAGTTTTCAGCAGAAGAACTAATTTAACTTATTTCAAAACAGAGTCCAGGTTCATTGGATATATCTACATAGAGAAATGGAATCACAGAATCATAGAATCATACAGCTGGAAGATACCACAGGGGCCATCCAGTCCAACCCCCTGCCATGCAGGAAATCTCAATCAAAGCATACCCAACAGATGGCCGTCCAGCCTCTGTTTAAAGACCTTCAAGGAGGGAGACTCCACCACTCTCCGAGGGAGTGTGTTCCTCCGTCAAACAGTCCTTACTGTCAGGAAGTTTCTCTTAATGTTGAGGTGGTATCTCTTTTCCTGCAGTTTACATCCATTCTTCCAGGTCCTAATCTCTGGAGCAGCAGAAAACAAGCTTGATCCATCCTTAATATGACACCCTTCAAATATTTAAACAGGGCTATCATATCACCTCTTAACCTTCTCTTCTCCAGGCTAAACAACCCCAGCTCCCTAGGTCATTCCTCATAGGGCATGGTTTCCAGACCCTTCACCATTTTAGTTGCCCTCATTTGGACATGCTCCAGTTTCTCCACATCCTTCTTAAATTGTGGTGCCCAGAACTGGACACAATATTCCAGGTGGAGCCTGACCAGAGCAGAATAGAGTGGAACTATTATTTCCCTTGCTCTAGACACTATACATCTTTTGATACAGCCTAAAATCTCATTGGCATTGTTAGGTGCCGCATCGCACTGTTCACTCTTGTTCAATTTGTGGTCTACTTGGACTCCTCAATCCCTTTCACATGTAGTTTCATTCAGCCAGGTGTCCCCCATCCTAAGTGCTGTAGCTTACATTTCTATGTGTTGAATTTCATTTTGTTAGCTTTGGCCCAGCTTTCTAATCTATTAAGGTCATTTTGAATTTTGATCCTGTCCTCTCGGGTATTAGCTACTCCTCCTAATTTGGTATCATCTGGAAATTTGATAAGTATGCCCCCAATTCTTTCATCCAAGTCATTGAAAAAGATGTTGAATAGCACTGGGCACAGGACAGACCCTTGTGGGACCCCACTGGTCACTTCTCTCCAGGATGAAAAGGAGCCATTGTTGAGCACCCTTTGGGTTCAGCCAGTCAACCAATTACAAATCCATGTAACAGTTACTTTGTCAAGCCCACATTTTACAAGCTTGTTTGCAAGAATGTCATGGGGAACCCTGTCAAAGGCCTTTCTGACATCAAGATATACTATACCCACAGCATTCCCTTCATCTACCAAGCTGGTAATTTTATCAAAGAAAGAGATTAGGTTTGTCTGGCATGACTTGTTTCTCTGAAACCCATGTTGACTTTTTGTGATTATGGCATTGCCTTCTAGATGTTCACAGACTCTCTGTTTAATGATCTGCTGTAGAATCTTTCCTGGTATTGATGTTAGACTAACTGGACGATAATTGTTGGGATCCTCTTTTTTCCCCTTTTTGAAGATGGGGACAACATTTTCCCTCCTCCAGTCTGCTGGGACTTTTGTTCTCCAGGAGTTCTCAAAGATTATTGCCAATGGCTCTGATATTACATTTGTCAGTTCTTTTAATACCCTTGGATGTAATTCATCTGGTCCAGACGTGCAAAAAGTACATACTAGGTACATACTAGAGTTAGGAAAGGGCATCCTTTCCGGATGCCCTAACCCTAGTACATACCTAGTATAAACAAAATGGCGTCACCCATTCTACATGGGCGCCGCCATTGGGCCTCCTCGGCCTCACCACTGCTTCCGTGGAAAGGCCGGGCGGCGCTGGAGGCCACCCGACCCTTTTGCGGAGGCGGCGGCCACGAGGAGGCCGAAGCCTGGCCTCCAGGCCGGCGTCCTCACAGATGCAGCCTCTGCAGAAGGGCCGGGTGGCTGCCTAGAGGCCCTTTGGCCTCCAGCGCCGCCCGGCCTTCCCGTGGAGGCTGAGGGCCATGCCTCCTCGCCGCCGCCACCGGTAACGGCGACTCGGAGGCCAAGGTGGCGGTGGCGGCAACGAACAAGGTAAGTGGGGAAAGGGAGGGAGGGAAGGAGGGAGGCAAGAAGGGAGGGAAGGGGAGGCTAAGCCAGGAACTTTTGCCCACAATGGCGGCGTGCATGCACGCGCGCCACCATTGCAGACAATAGGGACTTGAGCATATGCGGATTTTGGTATACGCGGGGGGGGGGGGGTCCGGAACAGATCCCCCGCGTATACCAAGGGCCCACTGTAACTGTGGCAAAACAAAGTGTTTTGGGAAGTCAGATTGTTTCTTTTAAACCAGTAGGCCACTGTGATCTATTCTTGGAGTTTATTCTTTGAATTGAAGATCAGACTTAATGCAAATAGGTTAACATTTAGAAATCATTTATTTTGAGTTCAGGTTCAGTTAGGGTTGCCATAACCCTCCTGCCAGCGGGACATTCCTGGTTTTTCACCACTAGGGGGTGTCCCTGCACAGTTTCCTCCTTGACTCCCAGCCCCCTGACTTTCACACCAAAATGGGTACTTTTCAGAACCTTTGGTGTGATTTTGGTGGTTGGTTTTAATGGTAATTTTGAGAGTTGAAATAAGTTCCAATTATTTTTATTCAATTAGGGCTACATTTTATTGCCATATTAACATTACAGGGACTTTTCAGGGATTTTGACTGAATATTTGGTGAGATATGGGGGGGGGGATTTCGTGAGTTTTGGCCAAACGTTTGGGGAATGATCTTCGAGGCGTGTTGGCAACAGGAAGTTGCCAGACTCAGGAAGAGGAGCTCCTCCTCTGTTTGGTCCCCAAGGCAGCAGAGGGGAGAGGGCCATTTCCTTTGGCACCGAGGCGAGGAGGAGGAGGAGGAGGAGGAGGAGGAGGTGCGTGGCCATTTTCAATATTTATTTTGCCCCTGTGTATTTTTTCTAACTTTGACTGCCAGGGCTCAATGCTCAGGAATTCTGGTGTCTGTGAGGCATTTGGCCTTCTCTGTCAGAGAGCTCTGTTGCCACAATAAACTACAATTCCCAGGATTCCACAGCACTGAGCCCTGGCAGTCAAAGCAGTGTGTTTTGGACACAGATATCCTCCTTTTGTGAGTTAATGAATGAATCCAGTCCCTAGCCTTTCTGTCTCTCTCACACACTATAGGAATAATAACCCACTTTGAGACTGCTTTAACTCAATGCTAAGGAATGCTAGTGTTTGGGAGACATTGAGACTTCTCTGTCAGAGGCTCTGAGGCCACAATAGACTGCAATTTCCAGGATTCCCCAGCACTGAGCAGTCTCAAACTGGACCATTTTCTCAGTGTGGATGTACCTGGTGAGGCATTCTGGGCACTGCAGTTCACACTACGTTGTAACTCCCTGGTAGAGGTAACTCTGGGGCCACAGTGTACTACAATTCCCAGCATTCCCCAGCACTAACCCAGGACAGTTAAGTCACTCTCAAACTGGATTCTTTCCTCAGTGTGGATGCAGCTTTGGTGAGGAACTCTGGGCATTTCAATCCAGCTATGTTTTATTTCTGCAGTGTATTTTGGACCAGAGACAAGGTGACAAGACATCCTCCTCCTTTTCCAGGACATGTCATCTTCTGTCAAATTTCAAAATGTCCTCCATTTTGATCATGCCTATGAAACATGCATTTATATTAACATTTTTTTAAAAAGCATCCATTTTTTCGTGTGTCCTCCATTTATTAAAACTGAAAATTGAAGCAAACATGTGAAGCTGTTGTTTTGAGGTGCCCACTTCAGAGGTGGTGCCATTTTCCTGCCCTGGTCTCCCTCTCTCTTTGAGCATCTTTGAAAAAAGTAGTGGGGGGAGCAAGCTTTAGTTGAGAGCAGGGAACAATATTTGGACCTTTGTTCAATACAAAAAAAAACTATGCATCAATAATTAAGCACTAACCAAACCTAAGAAGGGTTAGACAGATATAGCATAGCTTTTCTTAAGAAAGGCTTGGTAATGAAGATGTAAGTGAGAAAGAAAGAAAGAAAGAAAGAAAGAAAGAAAGAAAGAAAAGCCACAAGCTAAAGAAAGAGGGATATAAATTGGGTCCCTCCATCATGGACAAAGAGAAACAGAGCAACATGTTGTGACTATAAAAATGAGCTACAGCTCCCATTCCAGACCCTCAGAGCTGAGGTGAGCAGCAGGTGTTATGTACAATAACATCCTCCCTGTAGCCTGGGTTAGTATTTCTTTTATTTCATTTTCCCCTCCCTTTTTAATGTATATTTAAGAACGTTCCAAAAAATGAAAATATTTGCAAGAAAGAAAACCATATGAATTGGTACCCAAGCTAAGCAGGGTGCATAGTTACCCACACAAAAGCTTTTAAAATGGAAGTTAATGTTGATCTTAAATGAAGGATGATGAATTGTCCATGTGATTAATGAGGAGCATCCCCCACTGTTTTTATTAGCACTGATACTTGCTTTTTTTCCAGAATGCCATCTCCTCCAACATTTTTCTTCAATATTGTAGCACCCTCTAGTGCTGAATCTCGTTGCCATGGCTTCCATTATCAGGGAGTATGGAAAGAAAAGGCACCATTTTGCTTTATACCAAAGAACTGCATAAAGGGCCACAAATCTTTCACAATAGTTTTGCTTTTGGTTCATTGAAAAGCATGAGGAGAGTCAACATGCATTAGCCCAAAGGCCAATCTAGTCCAGCACACATTTTGCTCAGTGTTCCGCCTATGGGAACCTTAGATAAGAGGACATGAGTTTGACAGAACCCTTGTGGTGTTCAGAGAAGTGCAATCTTTGGCACAAGGAGTAAAAAATAACTATCCAGTCACCACTGAAAGCCTTGGAAGCTTTTTCTTTGTAGATTTCAAAGTGCTAGGCTTCCAGTTTTTCATATGAGAAAACATATGATTTTTCCCACACACAGTGTTTTGTCAAACTGTAGAATTCATGGCCATAAAATGTAGCAATAACTGACAACTTGGACAGCTTCAGTGGCAGGTTAGTTCAAAATCAGGAGTAAAGTGTACACACAGAGACAGATGGCAACTCCTAAAATTCCTCATCATTAGATATGCTAGTTAGGTGTGCTGGAACTTGCAGCCCAACACTTGGAACACATAACCCTGGATTAGACAAATTAATGCCTACAAGTCAGGCTAGCTATCTGAGGCAGTACACCTCTGTGTGTAAGGAACATGAGATATGAGGAACATTGTAGGCTTCTAATTCTTGTTCTGCTTGTTGGCTTCTCAGAAGCAACTAGCTTGCTGTGGCATGAACAGATTCTTGGACCAGGTGAGTATTTCATTTAATGGATGGGTCTTCTTATGTTTGGATCGCCAAGGAAAGGAGGCAATGCTTAGCTGATCTCTGTAAAATACCATTATCAGTATGATGAAACTTTTAAAACTGTAAAAAAAAGCATGTCTACTGTCATTAACAATGGACTGAGGAAGACTGATAAAACACTGAAGCAAAGCAAGGAGTAATAGGTCTTCTTCCTGCATAGTCACATAACAAAGCAATAAGTCATGATGGACCAACTATAGCAGCAGGAGTGCTGCACCTATCTAGAGTGGACAGGCAGAATGCTCTTATACTTAAAATATTTTCACCTTCCAGATTTAGCCTGTTTAATTGATTTCTGATAAAGGCAAGTGGGAGATTAGTGATGGGGAGCATATGAATTGCCATTATTATTATTATTATTATTATTATTTCTGCAATGTTTCTCTGCCCATCTCTGTGTTTAATTTTTAATAGTAAAATTGTGCTCTTTAAGTATTAGCAATTTTTAAAATGTCAGTAATTAAAGCCCCATACTGATACTGGAACAACTGAGAAGATATTCAACGGGGAATTAAAACACTACTCATCACTTCTGCATTCAATCTGTTGTTCATCACTTATGTATTTATTCAATATTCAAAGTATCTTTAAAGTGCCTTTCATCCTTATTCATAATCCAGTGGTTTACCATGGGCATGACTAAAATTTAGCATATCAGGAGAAAATCCAGTAAAATAACAAACCAAACAGACAATAAACTACCCACCCACATTCAAAATAGAAAAGCAGACTATCTGTGCTTTTAATATAGAAAGCCCAGGAACAAGAAGTATTGTTCTGTACTGAAAAGTGGTTGTAGTTTCAAGAGCTGTACAGACAGCCACAGCCCCAATCTGGCCTTTCCATGATGCAAAAATGCGCTGCAAAAAGCAGCTCTTTTTTGCGCCATGGAAAGGGTGCCATAGCCGCCTGCACCACCGCTTTTTGGCACTCCTTTGGCACAGCACATGTACATGCTGCGCTAAGAGAGCACCGTGATGCCTCCCGCCATGCAGTGGGGCACACATCATCATGCTGTCATGGGGGCAGAGTCAGGGTGCACAGCGTGTGATCGCCATACCCCCATTACATCCTGATGCTGCCATTTATTGTTAGTCTGTACAGCTTCTATAGTTTTATTCATCAGTAATTTTTTGAATTTGGAGATGTTACTTTCTTTTATCTCCAGACCCAAGAAACCCCAGCCAACATTCCAATAAACCATGGCAATTCTGGAACTTTTCAGAACCTTGATCATTCTCACTATCAGAAGCACTCCAGTTATTACCAATGGAATGAGGATTATTGTAGGATTTTGGTCATGTAGAAGGAACCACACTGGATAGTGTTGTGGTCTATGAAGTGGTTGTGGAAACCTTCTATTTTAAGTATCTGCCCCAATAATTGTGGGAAAGCAATGCTTTCTTTAGCAGCACTAAAGAAAGCTAATGTGAAAGTCTTTTCTTTTTTTAAGTGGACTGGGAGCCTATTCATACAATACAATTATATCACTATGTTTCCACTTACTGACACAGTTCCAACCAACAGAATCCTGGGATTTCCATTTAGGGAAAGGTATTCAGAATTTTCAGTCAGAGAGATCTAGTACTCCATCAAACTACAGACTCCAGGATGTTGCCATGACAGTTAAAGTAGAATCATAATGATATAACTGTGTGATGTGAAAAAGCCTTTGTGGATCTATGGAGCCAGCAGGCTCGACCAGTATGGAATACAGGGCAAAACAGTTAATGTTATACACTATGTGGGTCCTAGCACTGGCAGTTGGAAATGTGAATCTGCTCCAGGTTTTCATACAAACTTTAAAGGCTCTATCCAAAGTACTAAACCCCTTCTCCAAAATAGTTTTAGCTTCTCTAAAGTTTGGATTACAACCCAGAGTGGATTCACTGTCCCATTGACATGGAAGCCACAAGCTGCCACTGGATTCCAGTATTGTTTTTGTTTTTTGTTTGTTTTACAAAACACAGTTGGAGAAGGCACATTTCCATTTTTGCACAGGGGTATATGTGTCATCATGCATAACTAGTGGACAGGATCACAGTCCCCCCTTCCATTTAGTGCATCAGAATATTCACTTGAATCATGAAGGACATACAGAAAGCATGGGGAAATCAAGCTTGGGGCGGAAAACAGTTTGGCTGATACTATTCAGGACATAGAAAAGTAAATGTGCATAATACCCCTCATTACAGGCAATGCTGGCATGAACAAACCACCACCACTTTCCTCTGAACTAGTCCAGCAATAGTTCATCATGTTCTGAAATGCCTCCCAAATCAACAGGACATAAAAGTACTTAATTTTGGCAGCATTATATTTGAAATTCTGGCAGCACTGTGGCTGATTTGTTTTTTAAATGCATTTTTCCCCACATGGTTGCTTTTTCATCCAGGAAATGAGGGTATTATTCTGCACCTGGAAAATAGGACAGCATTAGTCATTACATTTGCAAATCTACTAGACATTAAAATGGGTCAGGAAGAGAAGGCAACTTAGAGAAAATCCATCCTTTCCTCTCTCTTTCCCATAGCAGAGTTCATGCACATTTAATCATGGGATAATGCATTAAAAATCCCCAAAGCAGAAATGGGAACCCTCTGGATTTTTTGACTACTACTTCCACAATCCCTTACCATTGGCTATGTTGGATAGGGCAAATGGGAACTGTAGGACAAAGCATCTGGAGGACCAAAGCATGTTGAAGTTATACAAAATGAAGCAGAGAAACATTCCAGAAACATCAAAAATAAGCAGCCTTTAACCCTTCAGATATTTTGGACTACACCTTGCATGATTCCTTGCTAGCCTTACTATTTTCTGGGAGGTGAAGTTTAACCTATCTGGAGCACTGAAGGTTCTTGACCAATAAATGAAACCACTAAATCTGTTAGTCCAGTTGTTACCTGGCATTCTGATCACTAGTAATACAGTAAACTCCAGAAACCTGAACATACATAAAATATAACAAACTAGGGATAGGGGAAGAATTACCTTTTACAATATGGCTTTATGTGGACCTCTCTTGCAGTTCCACCACTTGATTCAGTTCTACTACTGCAGCTGAATGGGACTGATCCTGCAAGCTCCTTGGAAAGAGCTCTGAGGAAGCTGTTATGGGTCTGATCTTATTGAGGAAAGAGTAGGGATATACCAAATGGATAAATTCGCAGATATCATAAATTAGAATTGTACCAATCTAAAAGTGACTGATGGCTTAGTTCTCCAAGGCTCATTCATGTAATTACTATCTTTGGGCTTGTGGGTAATATATGTTAACTAAACCATGTTTGGGTATTGTGAGAGTAAAGCAAGCCATCTCTGGTATACATGCTCACCCTTCCCTTTCCTCTTCCAGCATTGCCAGAAGATCAGAAACATCTACCTCTACTTTAAGATAACCATAATTTAGAGCCACAAACTGTGGCTATTTGTGACCATGCTTGGGGAATACAAGGCAGCTTCATAAACTTTGATTTGGTTAGCTTGTTTTCAGTATAAGCATAAAGTTAAGATTTAACCTTTTTTCAAATTTGGATGACCCAGCAAACTGCAGTTAAATTGAAAGGCATTTCTAACCAGTTACTTGTAGCAGCTAGTCAGATTTATAAATGTTACATTTGTACACCACTGTAACCCGCCTTGATCTTTGGAAAGGCGGGCTAGAAATAAAGCTTATATTATTATTATTATTATGTGAATATGATAATCATTTTTATGAAGGAAAAATGTATTGTATAAATAGGCTCTATGCTTTTCTAATTTTAAAGAAAGCATATGTTGTCATAAATATAATAATGCTGTTTCCCACATATAATAGTTAGATCTGGGTATGATAGATTCATTAATGTGGGTCTCACCTTTGTTTCTGGAAAGGTTCCTGTTCATTTAACAGTGGTGTGAATTATAGAAACTCTTTTTTGCCATGGTAGAGATGCTGTGAGGAGGAAAGCTTCATCTGCTGGTCAGCAGACCAAATGAGCCCTGACAAAATGTGACAACTCTACACATAGAGGTGAATCTCTAAGTAAAAGCATCCAAAACAGCAGAAACATAGCCAAAAGACTGAGCCCATACTGGAATAAAATGGAGCTAAATTAGCCATCGACTCAAGGTTTCCCTCAGCCTATATGATTAAGAGTGTATTATTAAGATGTTGAAATTTATCATGTAGAATTGTTTTTTAAAAGTAATTACTGTAATTGCTTTTATAATTCCAGCTGTCCTCCTCCAAGCACCTTTTTAATGTTTCTCAAAAGTAGGTAAAAAAGTTACTTTGGCATCTCTTCTTTTAAAAATAATAGAGCATAAAACAGTATGAGGCACAGAATACAACCGCATGAGACACAACATGAACAATGGTATATTCCTCTTTTACTATTTAGTAAATAAGTCCATACTCTGTAGTTATAAATTAACTTTGAAGGTAGACTGGGAAAAGCATGAAATTATTCATATAGGCGGGTTACAGACCGCCATTAGGGACGTCCTGAGGACGTCCCAGTTTTAAAAAGGGGTGTCTCTTCCAGATGCCCCTAACCTTATCACAGACAGAATCCGTGACAAATGGCAGCAGCCGTTCCACACGGCCACTGCCATATTGATGTAGAGGATGCTGTGCGTCCGCACGCCGTGCCCTGGAAGTGACGCCACGAGTGCACGACTAGCGCCTCGCGGCATCTCTTCCGGGGCCCAGGAAGGAGCGCAATTTCCACGATCCTTCCTCGGAGCGTCCAGAAGCCGCACAGTTTGGCCGCTGCGGCTCCCAGACACTGCAAGCGGAGGTGGAGCCAGACCGCTGCAATCCGGCGGTCTGTAACGCACCATAGTTAGGCTGCAATGCTATATGGTTATGTGTCTGTAACTGGGAAAAGGAAAATGTTACATGCAACTTGCTGTTTGTAATGCTTTACTTCTATGTGTATGTTTATGCATAAGTATACATAAATATATATATATGTGCCCCACCCTGGCACTGCCTTTCCATGGTGGTAGGATTGTGTGCTCCTATGAGGTAAGATGTTACTCTGATGGTAGCAGTGCTCTTGGTAGAGTTTCCCATATCAGAAAGGCTTTTGCTGAGGAGCCAGACCAAATGTGCCAAATATCTACTGGGTTGTGACCATGGTGGAGGATCTCTCAGAGACATCAGTGACACTATAGCTAACACGTTGAATGCCTTTTACCATGAAAACCATATGATGAGACAATCCAAAATCAAACAAGAGACAGTGCCAGAAGATGAGACTCCAGGGTTGAATGGCACTCAGTGAGCTTCTGTGGCTAATGGATGCAACTGGACTCAAACCAAAAAGACATGAAACTGTTCAGATGCTCAGAGATGAAAGGAAAGTTCAAAGCTGCACATCAGACATTATAGGAATGTGGAATGTAAGAAGCATCAATTAAGGCAAGTAGACACAGTAAAACAAGAAATGGAACATACAAACATTTTAGTATTTGGGGTGAGTGAGCTAAAGTGGACAGGAACAGGGCATTTTGAGTCAGAGAATTTCACATATTTTAATCAAGAAAACTCATAGGATTGCCGTAAGTCAAAATCAACTTGGTGGCAGCTAGTAACATGTGTATGTACTCATTCCATACACAGTGTAACACTAGATGGCAGCAGACTTCTTAAATGGGAGATTCAGAATCTATTCTGTCCTAAATTGGAAATTGTTTCAGCTGTGGTGTCTCTGTGGGACTTCCTTGGTTCAGCTGTTATAGAGTTCCTGCCAACAGGAGCCAATACTTTTCCAAGTCTGTACAGGGACCTGCAAATTAATGATTTGTCAACCATGCTGACTGAAATCACAGCACATTTTCTTTCTTTTAATAATTATTGAAGGCCACTTGCTAATATAATATAGTTAGACAGTTTTATAGAAAAGAACTTAAGCCCTCTATCCAGAGCACCATGAAGTTCCATGGCACAGGGTGGGACCTGCTTTTGTGTAAACAAGCCAACAATTGCTTCATTAGGAAGGCATATTCAGTTAACCCCCACTAAACCCCTTTTCATTTAACATGATTTTCCATGTTCACTAATGTTCCAAAATTCTGGGAAACTGCATCTGTTAATGCCTATTCTTTTAACAGATCTGTTATTCAGGCAGTTCAAATGTTATATGGCATCCCATGCCAAGTGATTAAACCTTGGGTTTGCCTACCTTCCTACATCTCACAGTTGAAAACCAGGACATGGTAAAGCAACATCAGAGCATGATCAAGATGGCAAAAGATATTAAGGAGGGAGAACAGAGAATCTAAAAACAGCTGCAGCAATTTGCTTTTGCCTGAGCCTTCAGGGAAGGGCAATTTTCTGTCTCCTGAGTACTCAGTTTACAGTAATTCAATTAAGCTTGAGAACAAAGGGGGAAAGTGTCCAGAGAGAGAAATGGAGATATTTTAAAAGTAGCTGGGATGGGGAATGTCAGAGGATTAGTCAAAACTGTTCCTGGCAAATCACAACAGTTGGAAAGTGTGAGTTTGGTTGCCTGTCAGTAGCAGAGTGATGGACTCTCTACTTTGTCTTTTCATAGGCACGTGGTATCTATGTAACATAGGAGCTACTGAACTGAAACATGCCCCAACAAAGTTTATGGTGACCATGCCCAGAAAAAAATGATCAAACAGCTGGTAGCAACTCATCAAACCTTACAGTCCAATAAATAAGCCATCTCTTATTCTTTCCACCTCAAAATGGACCTAGCCCACCCTCAGACCTATCTGTCATTGACCTCCAGGCTTCAGGTCAATGTGGGTGGTTTTCTAAATAAAGAGAACCCCTTGATATCCAACCCTCAATTTCTAATTATAATGAGAGAATGAGACTAGTCTAAATCAGCTATAAAATGGGACAATTTTGTGGCCCTGTAAGTGTGGGTTACAGTGCAGAAGCAGTTAGATTTCATTATAGCACACACTTGTTGCAAGAGATTCAATGTAACAGAAATAGTGTTGACAAATTTATCAGATTCATGTAATGTGAAAATCCCAAGGCCAAGATCCCCAGGTGCAGCCCCAGGTCCAAAGAAGTAGAAAGGAGACATCTAGTTTATGGCATCATGGTGGATGGTGTGGAATCCAGTTTGCCCTCAAAGCCATCTGGAAGTTTCTGGAGCCTTAGAGCCATGAGCTAAACAATGTCCATCTTGGGTGTTGGGGTGACAGCACCATGGCATAGTGTTTGACTGGCATGTAATCTGGCCTGTTGTATTGCCCAACCTCGGTTATCACACCAGAAGATGGAAATAATGGTTTGTATCCATGAATGAATGAAACTGATTTTAACTATATGTAGGTCTTTATGTGTTATACATAGTTTATGTATAATAATAATAATAATAATAATAATAATAATAATAATAACAATAATAATTATTTGTTTTATTTATATACCGCTATTCCAAAGATCATAGCGGTGAACAGCAAGTAAGCTAATTAGCAAGTAAGCCCTTATATGTTGACTATTTGTTCTTATGTATTTATGTTGTTTGAATGTGTAAAATTTATTTAAAAATCTATTTTAAAAAAAAGAAAAAGAAATAACAGCCTGTAGAAGAAGGCATTGGATGTCTACTTGTGCAAGCCTGGAAAAATGTGCATCTGCTTGTTGACTGCTGATGGTTGTAGTTTTTGTTACATGTGTTTTAATTGTTTTAATGACAATCATTTTGAGGGTGATATTAGCTTCCATGAGGGTCTCATTTATAGTCAAACATTCAATAAAAATGATGCAATTATTCATATACACTTGTCCCTCCATATTCGCTATGGTTAGGGGCACAAGACTTCCGTGAATATGGAAAAACCGCAAATAACAAAAACACCATGTTTTTACCTGAGAGGACACCTCTCTAGGAATCTCTAGGTCCTCCAGTGCAACTCAGTGGTCAACATCCGACAGACACTGACCATAGAACTGCACTGGAGGAGCTACAAATGCCTAGTAGAGTATTCTCTCTAAGAATCTAAGTCTTTCAGTTTAACTTTTAGTTAAAGTTGACCATAGAGTTGCACTGGAGGACCTAGATATTTCTAGAGAGAACATGTTAATCAAACCTGTGCATGATAAAATCCGCAAATATGGAGGGATAAATGTGTTCTTTTATGATAATATCCTTTTATTAGTCCATAAGGGTGCTAATATCCTCTAGACAGACCATACAATCTGTCCCACCACCTTTTCAGGTTCATTTGGTAAGAACAAGGAAGAAGACCTTCTCAGTGTCTGTTCCCAGTGTTTGGAACTCTCTTCCTCCCTGCTTTCCTGCCATCAGCAGGTCAAAATATTGTTATGCCATCAGGCTTTTAGAAAGGGAATGGTATGAGCTTTTAATGGTATGCTGTGCTGTTTTGGGGTTGTTATATAGTCTTTTCATAAATTTTAAGAGTTTGAACTTTATAAATTGTTTGTGTTTTAAGTAACTTTTATACTTTTTGAAATTTTTGTACAGTTTTCAATCTATATTATTTTAATATATTGTAAGCCTCCTTGAGTCCCATTATTGGGGGAAAGGTGGTCTATAGACTATAAATGAATAATAATGATGATGATGATGATGTCACAGCTGTTCTTCCTCTCCACATTACTTTCATTCACTGTTCAACTATGTGTTCCGAATTCCTTTTTGAAAAATATTGGCATGTCAGGAGAAAATGTCAGTGTTAAGTCACACTGGTTCTTGCTGGGAAAGAATGAAACAGCTCAAGCACAAACTGCCTTCATCAGGCCCAGACATCTGGAATGCCTACTGAAGCTTGAGGAGAAATGAGGGCTGTAAGGATTTGTTTCTGAGGTTAGAAATCCCAGTGTCCCTCCTCAGGAATGTGCTCACAGGAGGCCGTTTGTGGCAAAAAGTAGACACAGATGTTCTTTCTGGGGGAAAATGTTGACAACCTCCAACACTATCCCAGAGCAGGGGAGCTGACAACAGCGAGTGCATACTGAATATTGTAATTTTCAAGTCTCTGTCAGCATTTTGTGATGATCATCTGTGGCTGCATCCTCACTGCAGAAATAATCCAGTTTGACACCACTTTAACTGCCATGGCTCAATGCTATGGAATTCTGGGAATTGTCATTTGTTGTGGCACCAGAACACAACGAATGACATTTCCAAGAATTCCATAGCACTGAGCCATGGCAGTTAAAATGGTGTCAAACTTTATTATTTCTGCAGTGCAAATACAGCCTGTGTCCATCAGTCTTTTATTATCCTAAATATTATACAATCTGTATTATGAATTAGAAGCCATGGTTTGGAATGTGAACCCCTTACTTTGTGAAGTTTGGAAAGTCCTTTGTTTGGGCTATAACTCCCAGACTCCTGTGGATGAGGGGATTCTGGGGGTTGGAGAACTTACTTTCCCAAAAACTTACTTTCCCAAGCTTTGCTTCAAGTTACTATGACCTCTGTCAGTATCAGGAGGGGAGTGGGAATCCTGTTTTCATATCATTGTGTTTTTTAATATTGCTAAGATGTTTATATGCTGCCTTTTGACCAAGAAAAATCCCCAAGGTCCCATAGAGTTAAAATGTCAAAAAGAAGCCCAATAAAAAGAACAGAAAGAACATTCACGAGCTTAAGAAACACTCAGTTCTAGCCAATACACAAAAAATAACAGTAACTTTTCTCCCACACCCAAATCTCCAGAGCCAAAATTAATCTGTTAGCCATACAAAATGGTACAAAACAAGGCCAGTCATATCAAAATCAACAAGAAGGGACAAATGAAAACTTCAACCACTGCAAACGTTCAGGCCTAGCACAGCTCAGAAGGAGCACAGCAGTTGTACATGCCCAAAGGGTTGGGAAATTTAGTATGGCAAAAGGCATTGTAGTACACTACGCCATTTCACACTACACAGTTATAGCACTTTTATTCCAATTAACTGCCATGGTCCTGACCTATGGAATCCCAGGATTTATTATTTATTTATTTATTTATTTATTTAGCGCTGTAGATTTGCACAGCGCTGTACATAAAACACTAAATATATAAGAGTAGACCTGCCTATGGAGTACAATCTAAGAAATAATAAAAATACATATAAAATACATAGCAATACAGGAAATGGTTCAATAAAACAGGCAACAAAAAGAATATCAAATAGCAAATGCTAATCACGCAATGCCTGGGGATGCTTCTCTGAACAGGATGGTCTTCAACTCTGTTTTGAAGCTGGTTAAAGAAGTGATGGCCCTTGCTCACGGGGGAAGAAGGTTGCAGGAGTGAGGGGCAGCAAGTGAAAAGGGGCGAATCCGAGATGGGCAGAGGAAATCCTGGGCTGGGACAGCCGACCTTGACTACCAGAACGGAGGGCCCGAGTGGGAAGGTGAGGAGAAATAAGGTCTGATAAATAAGGAAGGGCCAGTCCATGGAGGGCTTTAAACGTCGACAGCAGGAGCTTATTGCCTCAGATGCTGCTGCCAAATAACCACAGGAGACCAAGCTGGAGGAAAGGCCACAACTTTATTAATAGCAAAACAATTGGTATGGTTGGCACAAAGCATGAGGTCAGGATCTGTGAAATCAAACAATCACATGTTAGTCTGATTAGCAAAAGCCTGGTACCCACCAGGCATTGGGATGACCTAGGGGCTAAGGAACACCACTTGACCGCTACTCTGCCATGCGTTCACATATTCGCTAAGCCCCTAGTCACCGGGAGGCGTTCTCACATTATGGCTCCCGCAATAGCCATACGCCTGCCCTATTCGCCCCTGGGTCCCGACTGACTCCCAAACCAGAGCTCCGTAGTCCTGGTACCACACCGTGCAGATCCTGGCCTATGCTGCCGACTCCAAGTTGTGACAAAAATCCCATGAACCAAGTGGTGGGTGGGTGGGAGAAGCACTCCGTTGCCTCCTCCCTTCCTACTTGGCTCCAAACCGCTCAGAGCCAAGCGCCGTCTGAGGGCCAGAGCCAGCCGCGCAGCCTTATATAGGCCCCGGCTCTGCCCCCAGGTCACCTGATCCAGGAGACTCCTGACCAATGAGCTGCCCTGGAGGACCGGAACTCCTGGATCATAGAGCCCGGCCCCTAGAGCATCGGGGGGGGCGGAAGCGACTCCCCTGCCGCCCTGCACACCAATAAGGGGCCGGGGCAAGCCCCAGAGGACTCTGGGGCTTGTAGTTTTGTAGCCGCTTTCTAGCGGCAAAGCGGGCTGCCCGTCCAGCCGGGTGGCCGCTTTTACTGAATACGGAAAGGGAGGGGGAGCCAGTGAAGGGATGCCAACAAAGGAGAGATAGGGTCAGCGTGGTAGGCGGATGTGATAATGCTTGCAGCTGAATGCTGGGCAGAAATTAAAGGACGGAGGTGAGAAAGAGGAAGCCCAGCCAGGAGGATGTTACAATAATCAAGTCATGAAACCACTAGGGCATGGACCAAAATCTTGGCAGTAGAGGTGGAGAGATATGGTCGGATTTAGGTAATATTGTATAAAAAGAATCTACAAAACCTTGGCTGTGGTCTGGATCTGAGGGATACACGAAGATTTGCAGTTTAGAGAGGGCATTTAGACTTCAAATCCCAGGATTCCATAAGATGCAGCCATGGATGTTAAAGTGGAACCACAGTGTTTGTACTTGTGCAGTATGAACAAGCCCCACACTAATCATACCTGATCAGCTAAGATGCTTTCCTCTTTTTTCTGTTTTTTTTTTTAAATATTTTTATTAACATATAAGTTTTAATATTATAAAATGAGATATAGAAAAACTACATATACAGACTATATAGCTAACTACACAACTAACTAAAACAAACAAACAGCCTCATTTATATACCACTTTATGCTGAACTAACAGTGTCTAAACGGTATACAACTGTAAGCTAATTGCCCCCAACAATCTGGCTACTCATTTTAGTGACCTTGGAAGGATGCAAGCCCGAGTCAAGCTTGAGCCCTTTTGCTGATATTGAATTCGCAACCTTATGGTTTTGAGTGAGTGGCTGCAGTACAGGCATTTAACCATTGCACCACCAGGGCTCTTGGACTACACAGACTTAACACACTACACAAGCACAAATATAAAACAAAAAAGAGGAAAACATGTGACTTCCAACTAATTAGCTGATGCTTATATAAATCATTCTACTGCTTTTGTGTGTGTGTGTGTGTGTGTGTGTGTGTAGCTGGGTGTTATCAGTACGCTGATGACACCCAGATCTATTTCTCCATGTCTTGTTCGTCGGCCTCAAATTCTAATGGCATCTCCTCTCTCAATGAATTTGTCCAGGCAGTAATGGGCTGGATGAGGAAAAACAGATTGAAACTGAATCCGGACAAGACGGAGGTGCTCACGGTAGCGGCCCCGAAACCAAGAATTGGGTTGCAACCTCCAGTCCTGGATGGGGTCACACTCTCCTCTAGTGGCTGTGTTTGCAGTCTGGGGGTGCTCCTTGACTCGTCACTCCTGATGACAAATCAGGTAAATGCGACAGTCAAGAGCGCCTGTTATCAGCTTTGGCTGATATGCCAACTGCACCCTTTTCTGGAAGTAAGGGATCTCAAGACAGTTGTACATGCGCTGGTAACCTCACATCTAGATTTCTGTAATGCGCTCTACATGGGGCTACCCTTGTGCTTGATTCGGAAACTGCAATTAGTGCAGAACATGGCGGCCAGAGTAGTGTCAGGAACATCGAGGAGAGACCATATTACTCCGGTATTAAAGTCCCTCCACTGGCTGCCTATTAGTTTCTGGGCCCAGTACAAGGTGTTGGTTATCACCTTTAAAGCCCTAAATGGCTTGGATCCAAACTATCTCAGGGACCGCCTCCTCCCTTATAATCCTCCCTTCACACTCCAGTCCTCTGGGAGGAATTTGCTGCAGCCTCAAAGATCTAGGCTTTCAGCTACCTCCCAGAGGGCTTTTTCTGTTGTTGCCCCCAGATTATGGAACAGCCTGCTGGACAAGATCCGTCAATTGACATCTTTAGACAGCTTTAAAAAGGCTGTCAAGACGGATTTCTTCTGGCAGGCCTTTCCTGGATAGATAACCCCGGCCTCAGGAACCCTCTTCTTATGAGAGTCCCCAAGGTCCTCCCTTTCAAATTTAAGTAGAATGCTACCGTAGTTTACTGTTTTGTTCTGTTTTGTAATAATGTGTATCTGTTAATGTTGTTTTAATCTGTTGGTTTTAATTATAATTGATGTAATTAATTTTTAAGGGGCAGAGATAAGTAGATTTTTGATGTATAATGTATTGTATTTTATTGCTGTTAGCTGCCCCAATTGACCTCAAAGGGGCGGGATATAAATATTATTATTATTATTATCTTCTACATGTTACAGTCAGGCCTCAGCATCTGGTGTGGCTTGGTTCCAGGATCACACACACCCACCCCACCCCCAGCTATAGATACCAAAATTCATGGGTACTCAAGTACCTTTATATACAACGGCATAGTAAAATGGTATCCCTTACATAAAATGGAAAAATCAAGGTTGCTTTTTTATTTTTTAAAAAAAATATTTTCAGTCCATAGCTGTTTGAATTTGTGGATGCAGAATCCAGGGATATGGGGGGGTGACTATATTCCAGTCTACTGTTCTTTCTATCTCATCATTTTCCCTCAATATTTTTTTCATATCTTCTCATAAAGTCAATGATCAAATCCCATACTTTTTAAAAAGTTAGTAACAGACCACTCTCTAATCAAATTTGTATATTTTTTCTCTAACAGTTTTTTTTCTAAAATTCAATTTATCCGTCTCAGCAAGATCATCAACATAATCTTATAATGGGGTTACATAACAGTCTAGTTGCCATAATCATAATAATATATTATACAAATCCCATATTTTTTCCAGTTTATTACTCCAGCTAACCCAACAGGAGGGAATGAAAATTTTACAATGAAAATTTATCTTCAGAGTATTCTAAATGAGATTATACATTTTCAGTCAATATTTTTAGTTCTTCATAAATTCATATGGTTTAATCTATTTTCAGCAAATAACACAACAAACATCAAATCCCCAAAGGCCATACATGTTATTTTAAAACTGAATTAGACCCAACCATTACATTATCAATTATGTCTAATTGTACTTAACCCAGAGCTTGTTGTAAAATATCCATCAAAGTGAGCATGGTCCGCCAGAAGAGGTAAACCAAGAGGTGCATATATTATTACATTTTTTCTTAAACTTTACTTCTCTTTTACTACATATCTTCTGCATAAGAATCCCATCTTCCTCCAGGACCATCACAAGTCTCTCATCCATCTTCATGTCATTAACATAATAATGTTGAATAACTTGCTCTCTTCTCTATCATCCAGCAAAATGAACAATCATAGAATCATGGAATCATAGAGTTGGAAGAGACCGCAAGGGCCATCCAGTCCAACCCCATGCCATGCAGGAAATCCAAATCAAAGCATCCCCGACAGATGGCCATCCAGCTTCTGTTTGAAGACCTCCAGGGGAGGAGACTCCACTACACTCTGAGGGAGTGTGTTCCACTGTCGAACAGCCCTTACTGTCAGGAAGTTCTTCCTAATGTTGAGGTAGAATCTCTTTTCCTGCAGCTTGCATCCATTGTTCCGGGTTCTGTTCTCTGGAGCAGCAGAAAACAAGCTTGTTCCCTCCTCAATATGACATCCCTTCAAGTATTTAAATAGGGCTATCATATCACCTCTTAACCTTCTCTTCTCCAGGCTAAACATCCCCAGCTCCTTAAGTCGTTCTTCATAGGGCACGGTTTCCAGACCTATCATTTTAGTCGCCCTCCTTTGGACATGCTCCAGTTTCTCAACATCCTTATTAAATTGTGGTGCCCAGAACTGGACACAGTATTCCAGGTGGGGCCTGACCAAAGCAGAATACAGTGGCACTATTACTTCTCTTGATCTAGACACTATACTTTTATTGATGCAGCCTAAAATTGCATTGGCCTTTTTAGCTGCCACATCGCATGATGTCATTTGGGAAATTTCTCAACACTGCAACGCATAATAATAATAATAATAATAATAATAATAATAATAATAATAAATTTTATTTATACCCCGCCCTTCCATGGATATGATCAGGGCGGCTTACAAAATTTAAAAAACATTACAATACAAAGTTAAAATCCAATAATCAGTTAAAAACATTACTACAAGACAGGAACAGGAAAACAATAAAATAGAAAAATACACATAGCAGGGGCAGAAAAAAATTAAAATTAAACATCAATCCAGGGTCAAAAGAGAAAAGAGGGGAAAGGGGGCAGGAAAATAAATGGACAAATTAAGGTGGGAAGGCCAGCCGGAATAGGTATGTTTTCAACTGTTTTTTAAAAACAGCTAATGAGGCGGCGGAGCGAAGCTCTGCAGGGAGCTTATTCCAAAGGGGAGGGGCAGCAGTAGTAAAAGCCCTCTGTGAGGTCCGCACATGATTGGACCTAGGGACCTCCAACAGTTTAGTCCCGGAAGTTCTGAGTGTGCGAGGCGGATTATATGGGGAGAGGCGGTCCTCCAAGTACCCTGGGCCCAAGCCATTTAGGGCTTTATAGGTCAAAACCAACACCTTGTATTGAGCTCGGAAGCGAATAGGCAGCCAGTGAAGATCTTTTAGAATAGGTGTTACATGGTCTGACCTGGAACTACCAGCGACCAATCTGGCTGCCATATTCTGCACCAATTGCAGCTTCCGGGTTTGGTACAAGGGTTGCCCCATGTAGAGCGCGTTGCAGAAATCCAATCGAGAGGTTACCAAAGCATGTACAACAGTTTCTAGGTCCTTTCGGTCCAGGTAGGGACGCAGCTGGCGTATCAGCCAAAGCTGATAACAGGCACTCCTGACCGTCGCATCCACCTGAGAAGTCAATTGGAGCGACGAATCAAGGAGCACTCCCAAGCTGCGCACCGAGTCCTTCAGGGGGGAGCATGACCCCGTTCAGGACCGGGCGACAGATCTCACCACCAGAAACCGGGGAACCTATCACCAGTACTTCCGTTTTCCCTGGATTCACACTGAGTTTGTTCTCCCTCATCCAGCCCATTACCGACGCCAAGCAGGCATCTAGAGGAGAGATGCCATCCTTAGTTACTGTATCAGTCGGAGACATAGAGAAAATTATCTGGGTGTCATCAGCGTACTGATAACACCGCGCCCCATGTCTCCGGATGATCTCTCCCAGCGGCTTCATGTAAATGTTGAATAGCATAGGGGACAAAATCGCTCCCTGAGGGACACCAGATGTCAGGGCCCTCCTATCGGAGCGACAGTCCCCCAGCTCCACCATCTGGGACCTGCCCGAGAGGTAGGAACGGAACCACTGCAAGGCAGTGCCCCCAATTCCCAACTCCCTCAGGCGTCCCAGAAGGATACCGTGGTCAATGGTATCGAAGGCCGCTGAGATGTCCAAAAGCACTAACAGGGACACGCTCCCCCTGTCCATGCCCAGACGGAGATCATCGACTAAGGCGACCATGGCAGTCTCAACCCCATAGCCCGCCCGGAAGCCGGTTTGAAATGGGTCCAGAAAATCAGTGTCGTCCAAGATCGACTGAAGCTGGAAGGCGACTGCTCTCTCGATCACCTTCCCCAAAAAAGGTAGCAGCGAGATGGGTCTATAATTATTATGGAGCAGGGGGTCTAAGGAGGGCTTCTTTAGCAGGGGTTTAACCACTGCTAGTTTTAATTTGGATGGAAACTGACCCTCACTTAGAGATGTATTAATTATGTGATGCAACATTAGTCGCACCACATCTCCCCCCTGAGCTGTCAACCATGAGGGACAGGGATCAAGAGAGCAAGTCGTCCTCCTAACACTTCGGAGGATCTTGTCCACTTCATCAGTACTAACAAACTCAAAGTGATCCAGTATAACAATGACCACGGACGCTTCGGACACCTCTACTGTAGGATCTGCACAAAGACTGGCGTCGAGATCAGCCCTTACCCGAGAGATTTTATCCGCAAAGAAGTTGTTAAAATCGTCGCAGCAGGCTTTAGATGGCTCCAAAATAGGGCTCAGGGTGGGAGAGAGCCGAGTTAGCTCCCTCACAACCCTGAACAGCTCTGCCGGACGCGACTCTGCGGACGCAATACGTGCAGCATAGAAGGAATTCTTTGCTGCACGTATTGCCACTCCGTAAGCTCTCAAATGAGAGCGAAGGAGTGTCCTGTCGGACAAGTGCTGATGTCTTCGCCATTTGTGCTCTAGTCGTTGCACGACCCGCTTCCTTGCCCTGAGATCTTTCGTATACCAGGGATGTTTGTTGGAAGCAGGCCGGAAAGGACGCTTGGGAGCGATACTGTGTATAGCCCTAGAGAGATTAGTATCCCAGATGTCGGTAAGGGCGTCAACAGAATCGCCATCAGAGCCAGTCGTATACCCCTCTAGGGCTTCTTGGAACTTTATGGGTTCCATCAGCCTTCGAGGGTGGACCATCCTAATGGGTCCGCCACCCCCGGGAAGGTTAATGGTAGGAGCCTTGATTCTAGCCTCAACCAGGAAATGATCCGTCCATGACAAGGGAGAGACATTAGAGATCTCTACCCACGGAGCCTCCATGTCCGTACCTATAAGCCATCCATTTGAAAATCTGTCTCTCCATCATCTTTCTCTTTTTAAAATCCATCAGTGCCATAGCATCCAAATCTTGTGCCTGCCCTCTACTCAGTTTCTCCATAATCCCAACCAGTTTTGTCATCTTCTCTTTCTCCAAAGATTGAGTGTTTTTATTCATTTGCTTATATCTGGTGTCTTCTGTAATCATCTGAATCAGAGATTTTCTTACATTGTTCAGTTTGGTCTTCAACTCCTATTTCAATTGCTGTGTTCATGTGGTTATCTGAGCCAGAGATTTTATTATCTTTTCATTCAGACTCAAATCCTTCTTAAATTCAGACATCAGATCAGACCCCATCTGAGTAATCACAGCTTCCATCTGTTTTATTTCATCTGGTTTGTATCAGTCATCTTATTTGATTGGTCTACTGAGGTCCTTCCTGCTCCTTGAGCATATGCTCCTTATCCCCTTGTTTTAGGAGATTATTGCATAGAGAAAAAGACCTGAAATAGATTTGGGATTGCAAACTCAAAATTGGGTATTATCGCACATAAAATCACTGCCATTGCTACCAGGCGACTACAAGCTGGGTCCCATACACACTCAGCCAGCTGCTATGCAAAAATGGAAAGCTCCTATTAGAATAGAATACAGTGTATTCTATGCATTGTGATCCAGAAGGGTATCTTCTCCATTCACTTCCAAAAGTACCTCTCAGTTACAACTTTGACTTCATTAGGGAAGACAAGCCATAAGGAAAACAATATATTCTGCTCTCATGCCACTGGTAGATTTAACCCTTTTGTACTACAGTTCTTGCCAAATAAATTAAATAGGGACTTTTTGATGTCTGAATTCATGGAATTTTATCACTATTTACTATCCAAATTAAAAATTGGTTGTTGTTTTTTAAAACTATGATCAGCCTTTTAACTGGTTTATATTTAAAGCTGTTTTACTCACTATTTCAATTGTAGAAGTGATGATGTTGGAATTAAAGTGTCCCATCAGTCAGTAAGTTTCCTTAGTTCTTCAAGAATTAATTTAGCGATGTTAAGAAAGTTGAATGTGACACTAGGTTCCTTTTCAGTGGCTTGAACACAATGAGAGTGATGAGCTCTTCTCAGTCTCCTCTGTTCCACCTGTGTCCTGGCAACAACAGCACTTGTTGTCTAGATGCTAGAAGTAGGAACCAGGCACATAAGAATGTTTCTCCAATCCTCCCATGCAAGGAAGGCAATTTCTGCTGGTTGGTCTAAGTCCAAACTGGCAATCACCACATGCAGCATAGGTCCCCTCAGTGAGATCACTAAAGGAGACTGCAACACACTGCCATTTTCAGCCCAGAATGCTATGGTGTTTTCCAGTGCTGGGCACTTTGGAGTATATCCAAGGCACACAGAGTTAAAACACCAGAATATGTGGATTAGGAGGGATGACAGTAACAGTTTACTTATCTATTTATTTATTATTTAAATAACCATATTTCACCCTCTATGTAAAGATCTCAAGGTGGCATACAATAAAATCAACTAGATCAATTTAAAACAACATAAAACTTTTTTTAAAAAATGGTTTTGTTTAGTAAGCAAACATGTTTTCATTTGGCCCTGGAATAATAGTAATGTTCATGCTAACTGGGTTCCTTTGGAGAGGTTATGGAATAACTGGGATGCCACAGCCAAAAAAGACCCTCTATCACTTCTCTCAGAGTTCCTTGTTCCCTCTAAACTTAGCTAAACAACAATGGTATATTGTTGTGAGCTATCTCTGTTGCAATCCAAAGCATTTTGCAGTGAGGTGATCTTGAAAGAGTAATTAAATCCCACGAGCATTATAACAGAGTTGCTCCTGGTTAAAGATAAAAAACCGCAAGTACTGACTTGTTGGTGTGGATCAATACCACTGCCTAACTTTTTGGACTCTCCTTTGCATTATGATAAGTGCCTGGATTTCAGAATTTATCATTGTATCACTGATGCTTCTGTGCCATAGACAAGGAAGGTCTATTAGTACAAAGAAATCAGGAAGCAGAGGATGTAGCTTTCCATTCCCCATGGGCCTGTCAAGTGAGAAACATTCAAAATCTCCCTTTCCAAACTTGTCTCTGAAGATCAGTTCAGAACAGTCTGACAGACAGATAAAATGAAGGCCCTTGTTGTGATTCTACTAGTTCCCAGTGGTAGAATGTCAAGGGCATCTCTCTTATGACAGACCCTACAGTTCCTGAATGATTATCTGGAAGGTTTTTACTGTGCATTTAGCAAGAGGAGCAGTGCTTGCCACGCTTTTGTTAAGGAAATAGTCATCTTTCTAGAAAAATAATTGGCAACCTTAACAGAGGCCATCCTCACATTAGACATCTTTCTACTGTGATGCTTTGAAGAATTAATTTCTGCCTCCCCCCCCCCCCCCCCACACACACACACATACTTCTTTGGATTTGCTTGCTTTGCACACAAAGTGAAATTCTAAATCAGGTGTGCTTTCTAACAAGCAATCCCTTGTGTACGTCTGAAATGATATGGACTGCATGAAATGGCCTGTTGATTCGTTGAACTGGCTATTCATGAGAGATAGGAAAAGCCTGGAGGGAAGACAGGGGCTGGTTATTTACTTATTAAAACATTAATACCCACGCCTAAGTCTGAAAACTCCCAGGGCTGCTACCATAAAAGAGAGAGAGAGAGATACAACTGGAATGAGCCCAATAGATTTGAAATCAGATCAACAAATAAAATCAATTTCAGTTAATGTTTAAAATAGCCAGGGATGAGGAGTGAATTTACTGGCAGGCAAAACATGAAAAACTTAGCATCTGGAATACCTACCTGGAGAGAGTAGTCCATAAATGGAACACCAGAACTGAAAACTTGGTTGCTACTCACCTAAACTTTGATGTAATGGTCACACAGAGAAGAGCCTCCCATTATTATCTCAACAAATGGCCAGTTAATCATGTAGCTTAGTTAAGCATGCAGCTTAGAGTCACGATACCTGAAGTACTATTGCACCCTATGCCAGGATAAGTAACTTTGGTCAGTCAAGGGGCAAATGTCACCCCCCCCCCCCAATCTGTCCAGGATCTCACATGCACACATACTGTTGCTTCTGCTTCTGCTTCCGCTGCTGAAGATAATTACATAGTGCTTTACTATGGAAATGACAATTTAAGAAGAAACAGATTTGCAATAATAATGAAGCGAGATGCAGCAAAAGAGTCAAGGGATACAATGCACAGCCTGAACAAAGTATATCAATAAGACTTCATGGAAAACTTTTCAGTCTAACAACAATCTAAATTTATGCTCCAAGAACAGAAGCTGAAGAGAAATAAACTGAAACAATCTATGAAGGAAGAAATTAATCACTCGCCAAAACAAGGCATTTTGATAATTGCAGATGACTAGAATTCAAAAGTAGGAAACAGATTAGAGCCAAAAATTATTAGAAAATTTTAGCAAAAACCTGCCAACAGATATGGAAAACAAAACAAAAAAAAATGGTTGACAGATTGGAAGTGCGTAATAACCATTCCACTCTCCAAGAAGGGGGACACCAGAGATTGTATCCGCCATTGGACCATTGCTCTAATCTTCTACACAAAGTGATGCACAAAGATTCTACAACAAAGATATTTTACCCTGTAAAAAGCAAGAAATGCCATACATCCAAAGTGGAATCAGAAAAGGAAGATGCACAGTTCTGAGGGAGGATCCTGGGGGAGAATTCTACAAATATTGTGAACTTCTAAAAATACATGAGACTGAGAGCAAATCATGCCAAAGTGAGTAAACTCTAAACCAGAATGAGTACTCTCAGGCTACTGTATCTTGGACACACAATGAAAGCCTAACTGGACAAGATGGTGATGCCTGGAAAAGAAGAAGACTACATTACAGATGGATTGACTCAATGATAGAAACCATGGCCCTAAGTTTCTATCTTGAGATCTGAACAAGGTTGTTAGTAGCAAAGTATCTTGTGGAATCAAAGTGATGGAAGAGATAACAAGGGCGATTCAGTCCAACCCCTGCCATGCAGGAACTCACAATCAAAGAAGCCTCGACAGATGGCCATCCAGCCTCTATTTAAAAACCTCCAAAGAAAGAGATTCCACCACTCTCCGAGGGAGTGTGTTCTATTGTCAAACAATAGAACTGTCAGGATGTTCTTCCTAACATTGAGGTGGAATCTCTTTTCCTCTAGTTTGAATTCATTGCTCTGAGTCCTAGAAGATGATCACACGGAGAAGGCAAGTGTCATCCTCCTGTCATTAAATCGTCATTGGATCCTATTAATAGCACTATCTGGGGGATATTCTAACACCCCCGTGTGCTTTTCCCATTCTTGTCCCATCTGTAAACAGTAATGGAGGCATCATTTGGTATTAACAGGAGTTTCCGTTAATACCAAATTATGCCTCTATTACTGTTTACAGACAGGGCAAGAACGGGAAGCACACAGGAATGTGATAATCTTTCCCCTGATTGCACTATTAACAGGATTTAATGGCGATTTAATGACAAAAGAAGGATGCTTGCCTCCTATGTGATAAAGTGCCTAGTCTCTGGAGCAGCAATAAACAAGCTTTCTCCATCCTCAATGTCACACACCTTCAAATACTTAAACAGGGCTCTCTTAACCGTCTCTTGACCAATCTAAACATATTCCAGCTTCCTAAGCCTCTCTTCATAAAGTATAGTTTCCAGATCCATCAACATTTTGCTCACCCTTCTCTGGACATGCTCCAGCTTGTCAACATCCTTTTTGAATTGTGATGCCCAGAACTGGACACAGTATTCCAGGTGAGGCCTGACTAAAGGAGAATATAGAGGCACTATTACTTTCCTTGATCTAGACACTATACTTCTATTGATGCAGCCTAGAATCATTACTGCATCACACTGTTGACTCATGTTCAACTTGCAATCTACTAGGACTCCCAGATCCCTTTCAAATGTAGTCTTGTTAAGCCAGGTATCCCCTGTCTTATATCTATGCATTTTGCTTCTTCTACCTAAGTGCAGTAGCTTATATTTCTCCATGCTGAAATTCATTTTGTTAGTTTTGTCCCAGCTTTATAATCTATTCAAGTCATTTTGAATTTTGATCCTCTCCTCTGGGATATTAGCTATTCCTCCTAATTTGGTGTCATCTGCAAATGAAATAAGAATCCCCTCTATTCTTTCATCCAAGTCATTGATAAAGATGTTGAATAGCACTGGGCCCAGGACAGAACTCTGTGACACCCCACTGGTCACTTCTCTCCAAGATGAAGAGGAGCCATTGCTGAGCACCCTCTGGGTTCTGCCGGTCAACCAATTACAAATCCAGCTAACAGTCACATTGTAGGTAAGGCTACCATAAGTCTAAACCAATGATAGCTCATGACAACAACAGCAACAGTACAGAAGCGCTTGTAAAAGCAAAAGGTATACTTGTCACCTTACAAAGGAGGGAAAATGTGGGAGGGGGATTTAAGTTCAGTGTTCTATGAGATGAGATGGAGATTGGGCATACAGAGTGCCTGCGCCATAAGAGGGATTGCACCCATAGGAATCAACAGGACTTGAGGTCCCATGTTTTTTGCCATATGCGGGGGGGGGGGGGTGCAGAACAGATCCCCTGCGTATACAAAGGGCTCACTGTATTTCTTCTGTGTTCCAAATTTGTAGTGCCAAAGGGACCTTCCTATTAATCTGTATTCAAGCAATGATACAACCCAAAGCCCTGTCAGAGGAATAAAAGGACTGGTCACAGGAAAAGCTCACAGCTCTGCATTGTCAAAGTTTACATTCTAAAGACCTTTACTTTATGTAGCAAGCAATGCAGTCAAATGCTCAAGGAAAACATGACATTGATGCAGATTCTTGTTGTCAGTGCTATTTTGGGCATCACATCAGGCATAATGATAGCAAAATTTCTGTTGGAGGAATATGTGACTATGGAGATAAGTACAGCTTCCTTTTCCTTAGCTTTCATACACTAGCTGTTTGCTAGCCTGGTGCTCTTTTTGCAGTTTATAGACAATGTTTATTTTTTCTGGGGAAATGTCTGCTGGAAAATAGCCTACATACTGGCATTGCAGCATTTTTCCTTTGCTGGCTCACAACTGCAGACTGACCATTTCCTGATTAGTACTGGAAAATGAATTAACAGTAAAACTCTCTCGGGTCTTAATAATTGCTGGAAGGCTCTTCTTTTATACAAAATTGTATGGGTTTCCACATTAAGTCCCAAGCAAAGCAAAGGTGCTTCCTCTGGGAAAGCAAGGATATTTGTTCTAAAAATAATATGCATAAGAAGTATTTAAATTAAAACATCAAATTACAGCTGATGACTGTATTGTGCAGGAAATCAGAATTATCTACTGTGTCTCACATTGGCTGGTGCACTCCTGTTCTTTTTTACCTTACTGAATAGTTTATCAAGCTTGTCCGAAGGTCTGAAAAGAATTTATGCATGTACACATATTGTATTGTTTGCAGTATTCTCAGTCATAAGGAGATAACCCACATGGGAGGTTGAGAATGGGGAAAACATGCAGTAATGATGCACAGAGGGGGCTCCATCCAAATTCAATTCATTAAACTCTGTGGAAGAACTAGAAGTCAAAATGATAAACCAGGATGTCTGCACTTCCAACCCTGTGAGATACAACAAGGTACAAGAAAGCCTTCATCTGTCCCTCAGAGGTGGTACTACAACCACTTTAGCTACTCACATTTTTGATAACTCTTGATGCAAACTCTTGATGTAATAACCCTTGATGCAAATCAAACCCAGCTTACACATTTAAAAACATAGACTTACTTAAATTACATGTCAAGTAGGTCAGTGTGGCCAGCATATGGGTGACACCAATGCTTAGACTAGGGATTTATCTGCACTGTAGAAATAATGCATTTTGATACCGCTTTAACTGCCATTTCTCCTTCCTACAGAATCCTTGGATTTATGCGTTTGTGAGAAGCTAGTATTCTTTGGCAGAGAAGGCTAAAGCCTGTGTAAAACTACAAATCCCAGGATTCCATAGGATGGAGCTACAGCACTTAGCATAGAATAGAACTGCATTATTTCTACAGTGTAGATGCATCCTAGGAAAGAGAGTCAAATAAACTGCAGTTTTCAACTCAATACATTTACTAAAGAAGCAAGTAAAGAGAAGTTCAGAAATAGTATGCTGTTTTTAAAACAAACTAAACAAACAAGACCTTGTCTGAGTAAACATATCAGGGTCACAGAAAAAGCTTGCCAACCCAGCTTTCCAGGGAAGGAGAACCCTGATCTTCCCTGCTGTAGATTTTTGGTCTATGTTATCTCCTGGTTATGTAGGTGAAGACAAAGGAAAACAACCAAAGTGGTTTCTTTGTGGGGTAATCAATCCCAAGAGTTGCCAGACAGCAGCCATTGAGGTAAGGAGTCTTCTGTGCTTTTGTACCTCTTTCTGGGTTGTATAGGACCAACTATACTTGAATATTATGAGTCAAATCACCATTTAAATCCCTGCATATATATTTAACAACAATACAACAAACAGTATATTAAATTTGACACATATGAACTGTCTCAAATGTTTCACACATCCAATGAGGTGCCAGTGCAAGAGTTAACTGCGGGATTCTTCTGCCTGTGCTGTTCAGTGGTTCTGCAAAATTTGGATGCTGTCTTAAAACCCTAAAGAAGAGAAATAGATGCAAATGAAGTACATAGACATTACACCACAAATAATTTATCCCTCTTCTTCCCTCCTAAATGACCCTACTACTTTATTCAAGGAGAAAGGGGCCTAGCTCTTAAACCTGGCAATTACAGCACCAGCAATCCCCCCCCTCTCTTTCTTTTGGAACTAAACTAGTAAATACAGCCCCTTTAGGGTTTCCTCAACCACTGGGCCAAACCAATACATGGGCTTATACTTTCAATACTATCGGTGTAAATACAAGACAGAATCACTGTGTTGCCTCTATGGATTCTTCCTTAAGAAACCTTTCTGCAAAATTGTCAGGGCAGTCAGCTATTGGCTTCCACGTCAGTTGGGGTGGTGAATCCATTGTGGGTTTCAATCCTGGTTTTAAGGAGTTTTTCTCAATGTAGAAATCTATCCCCAAAATAGGTTCAGCCCCTTGGATGCTTCCTTTAAAGCTATCTAATACCTGGAGTGGACTCTCACCATCCCATGGACAGAAAAGAAGGATGAACCCATCACAATAATCTATTCCAAAAGGCAGCTTTAAAATACAATACAATACATGTTCTTGCTAAACTTCAAGTGTGCTTATCTAATAGGCTTTGGATCTTTCACTCATTTGCAAAGTGGCTATACAAATTGTTTAAGTGTTCCCACAACGGAAATGTAAGCTTTCATGATTGACTTTACTTCAAGAATAGGCTTAAAGTGAGACTTGTTGATCTCTTTTCTGCAAAACATAAAAGAAATCTCATACTCCCACCCCTCTAATAGCAGAGGAGGACATAGAGCAAACATAGATGGAAACATCCGAACTGAAGCATACTCAGGTTGAGGTGATGAAAATAGGGTTGCAATGGCAGAAAATTAGAAAAAGAGGCATACAGATGTGAGACTTCTCCATTCACATTGTTTGCCAATCCTTTTAAAAAATTCACATGACTAAATTTTAAAAAGCTGGCAGAAATTTTGTCCAGACAGATTGGACAGACACCTTATGTAGTACATCAATAACCAAAACATAGGCTGTATCCACTACATTTTTTCCCTTCTCTTAATTGCATTTCTTCCTTGCCCTGGATACCATATCCAAGTGTTCATTCACTTCTGATTTCTGTTTCACCGGGGCTAAAATCTACATGGCTGGCCTAATTATTAGGCTGTTGTGATCTAGGCAGATGCTAGGAGGTAAGATACTGGAAAAGAAAGATAAGAGCCAATTCAGCTATGTCCTGCTGCTTTCAAGTGCAGGGTGGGGTCACTATTGTTGAAGGCGTCATCAGCTGGTCTAGTTGGCTTCTGTTACTTGTAAGACCATGTTTTGCCTCAGTCAGCAAAATGTGCTGGACTAGCTATACCTATAACGTTCTGATCCAACTGTTCCAGTTTGGCAAGAATAGTCCCTATTAATCCTCTGATGTCCCACATTTTCAGCTGATTTTTAAATGTCCTAGTTTCTCTCTCCTCCTCCCACTTTCCCTCTTTGTTCTCAGCTTACTTGAGTTGGAGCAAATTAAGTTCAAAGATCAAAAGTAGTTTATGTTCAATTAACTCAGTACTGGGGAGGAGAGAAGACAAGGAGAGGTCTTGCCCTTTAAGTAGACTCAGGCAAAAGCAAACTGCTGCCTTTCCTAGCTTGTCTCTTCTTCTTCATTAGTAGCTTTTGCTATCTGGAGCAACTCTGATTTGTTAACTATGAAATGATGTGCATATTTCTTTTATATGAACCAAACTACTACCAATATCTAGATAAGGTGTATAGTACCATTACGCAGGGGATGTGGTGGCTTAATGTTAAAATGCCAGTTCTGACAATTGGAAGATCAGAAAGTTGGCAGTTCGAGGCCAGAGTGCTGCATGATGGGGTGAGCTCCTGTCACTAGTCCTAGTGCCAACCTAGCAGTTGGAAAGCATGCAAATGCAAGTAGATAAATAGGTACCACTTCTCAGTAGGAAGGTAACAGTGTTTAGTGCAGTCATGCTGGCCACATGACCACTGGAGTAGCCCTCGGACAATGCTGGCTTTTTGGCTTAGCACCACCCCCTACAGTCAGTTACAACTAGACATTCATATCAAGGGATTACCTTTACATTTACCATTCTGTAGCATGTGTGATGGAATACACAGTCTTTATGGGGTCTCTGTCTACATACCATTTATTGTTTTCAATATGTAAATGGCCCAACCTAACAAAATACCTCTTTAGATTCCATTCCTTTAGAAACATGGACCAATGCACCTGCAATGACCCAAAGTACAGTATTTAGGTCAGAGAACTACACATAATATTTCTCCCCAAAAGTGTCCCTCACATATGCGTATTGCCTGTGAGTTTTGGCACTGTTTGCTTTTCCCCATCCCTTTCAGATTTAGGAATGCTTGTTATATATCACAGATGTGTCCAGCTACACAAGACAAAATTAGAATGGATGAACTGTGGTTGAATAAGAATTCTTTATTTGAAATGTTATAAAGAAAAGAGTGTTCCATTGTGTTGCAGGATTAGGAATGTGACCTCTGTATGGAAATGGTCTACATATTTACAAATGGGCCTCTATGTGTGGAGCTGCCAGCAACAGAAAACCCGATACACATGTAGAGGAATAGAAGAAATAACAAACAAATTATACAATTTCATAGACATTTAAATATTTTCCCCATTAAGGGTGGGCAAACCAGAGATGAAGCTACAACTGTTACATTATTTTCTGCTTCACTCTGCACTGTCCATTACCTGCCCTTTTGACCTGATGACAGCTCTCTATGGTCTGACATTTTCGAAAGTCTCTGGAAAGCATTCACTGTAACATTTGCAGAACACACTGAGTTACATCACGGAATACCAATGAAAATGAGTCTCACATAGAATAAGAAATAAAATTGATTATACTGTATGTAATTGCTAGTCACATGTATCATATCCAAATGAATTTGGAAACTGAAACATCACTTGGCGATGATGAAAATTCACAATAGGCACACAACCCAAAGCTTCACACTGAAAGGGTTTCCTATAGGTGTTGTCATGCAGAGATAATATACCTCCTGCCCAATAATTTGTTAGTTTCAGCCTCAGCTTTAATTCTGATTCTAGATAAGGAGTCATTTCCACCGTAACTACATGTCAGCATCCTAGAGAATCCTGGTATTTTCGATTTAGGAAGGAGTATTTAGGATTCTCAGGCAAAGAGTTCTAGTACCTCATGAAACTATAAACCTCAGAATTCCACAATATATTGACACAGCAGTTAAAGTGGATCATAATTTTGTGATGTGAAAAGGCCCAGAGTGTGCTTTTGGAACCATAATGGCAGAACTTCAAACCAGCTGTGTTTGTTTGAGTCTTCCCAACTTCACACATCATTTTTTTCTACAGTTCTGCTTCAGGTAAGATGCCTAGATAAATTGAGCAGACTGCCTTCTTCAGAGGTTAGTTTTCCAATGTGTGGAAGATGATGACAACAGGCAGCGTATGAGAGCTACCATGCCCATCTTTGTTTCACCTATCCCAAGAAGAAGGCCTGAATAGGGCTGATGTGGATGTTTAAAGTCAAGGACTGAGCTCTGTGACAACATTGGGACAATCAGACTTAATATTATTAAGGCAACTCTGGGGCTGTGCAGGCTGCCCCTAAGGGGTGGCCTGCAACCGCCTCCATTTTCGCCGGATCGGGGTCACAACAATTGCATGCCACAGCCCTGATCTGGCCTTTGCAGAGTGCAAAAATATGTCAGTTCTGACAATTAGAAGATCAGAAGGTTGGCAGTTCGAAGCCCGAGTACTGCATGATGGGGTGATCTCCTGTCACTAGTCCTGCAAAGGGTGCAACAGCTGCGGTGCCGCAGCTTTACAGTGCTCCTTTGGCGCTGGGTCGTGTGAACGCAGCTCTATAGGAACACAGTGATACTGTGCGCCATATGGAGCAGCTCGTGGCATCACGCCACCCTGGGGGGCAGAGTCAGGGTGTGCATCATGTGGATGCTATGCCCTGACTCCACTGTCAAGCTGGCCTTTAAGGCCGGTCTGCACAGAGCCTTAGAGAGAAGGCAGAACACTTTGTCTTATCACTTAATGTGTGCTGTTAATGAAGTCATCATATGAACTTCTCTGCCTAGACATATCCAAACCCAGGAGTTTATCAGGCAAGGGAAATTGGAAGTATAATCCAATGGCAATCTGAATGCAATCATGGGGTTTAACCTTATTGCGTGATAACCCACTACACACAAATTCGGGCAATGGCATGTTATTTTCGGGCAATGGGAAGCCAGTTCGAATGCAATGCACATTCACATAATTGCACTAAGCTAACGACTTTAAGTGAATGCATTCTGGCCCCACTTTCTTTTCATTCGAATTTAAGAGAAATTCCTCTTGTTTGATAAACTCCCCAGTAATAGACAAAATTCATGAGATAGAAAAGAGTGGTGCTATTAATTAAATCTTCATCTACCCAACCTCAATTGGGTTTAGCCCTACCTACACTTATTTCAATTCTCCTAGATTAAATGGGAAGAATTTCTAAAAAGGTTTAGCATCCAGACAACACATCTATTAATGCAGCCTGTTACAGTTAGTATGTTTTGTGGTTTTAATGCATTTTATTATAAATTTTACAGAAACTGTTTTTCAATTGTTCACTGTCCTGAACCCTTGACTTGGAGCGAAATACGTCATCTTTCTCTTTACTTGTCAAAGTTTTCACATGTCTTTCCTAATGGCAATCCCACACTGATGTACATTTGTTCCTCATAGCACATTATTGTTTCATCCATTTAGAATTCTTTCATTTCTTGTTTGTTTCCTGTTTTCTCAAATAAATGTTATTTTTTTGCAGTCCTGGCTTTGAGTCATAATAACCAAGTGTCACCCCCAACACTGTTTGTTAATGGGACAGTTGTATGAGCCAGTGTGGTGTAATGGTTTGAGTGTTGGACTTGGACCCTGGAGATTGAGGTTTAATTCCCGGCTCAGCCATGGAAACCCACTGGGTGATCTTAAGCAAGTCACATACTTTAAGCCCCTGAAAATCCCATGATAAGTTCACCTTAGGGTCACCTCAAACCAGAAATGACTTTAAGGCACACAACAACAATCTGTGACATTTTACACTGTCTTTATTGGCATTAGCCCACTTTTTAATGCTCTCCCAGCAAAGAAAACCAAAGCAAAAGCAAATAACATTACAATGGATGAACCTCTCTCTAAAGGAAAGAAATTTAGTCCTTTGGCTACATTATACTGGCTTACAACAATCAAAGATATTTACTTCTTGGGTGAGTTCATAATTACAGTGCTGTGCATAGGCTAGTTTTAAAGTTAGCTTTATACTGTTGTCGTTGTTGTTATTGTAGTTGTTGTTATGTTCCTTCAAGTCAATTCAGACTAATGTTGGCCTTTCTCTGGGCTTTTCTTGGTAAGAATTATTAAGAGTATGACTTGCCCAATGGTTTTATATGGCTGAGTAGGGGTTTGAACCCTGGTCTCCCAGAGTCATAGTGTAATACTCAAACCACAATACTATCTTGGTAGGACTCTATAGGGTAGCTTAGAGCATCTTTATTGGGGAAACAGAAACATAACTTGGATATATGCAAGGCAATGCTGTTTCTGGCAGTGTTCAAAGGATGACAGAATTAGGCTTGCATGATTTATCATGGCACTGATTACTTGAACTAGAATTGGTAAAGAAATTAAAGGTATGAAAGACATATGGAAACTGCAACACAATATTGCAGTACAGAGAGGCCCCTCTTCATCATTTGAGTATCCCCCACCCTCTAACAGTTAGCCATCATTCACTGAGCATTCTCAATTTCCATTGAACTTGTTTCGGTTCATTTTCATGCCACTTTTTTTCTTAAAATTTTGTATGTCTCTTTGTGTGTACGTTTGTAGAAACCTTGGGTTTTCTGAAGAAATCTGTACTTTCTGTGAGTAATGCCATTTGGGGTACAAAACCAATGGCACTCTCAGACTGGATGTTAGTAATAAAAAGGAATGATTTCATAATCATAATATGCACCATGTTGTAGAACACAAAATGAGTATAAGTCAGGGAATTGGCCTGAAATGTTTTTAAAAATAAACATCTGTCACAGAATAAGAATCTTTAACCAGAGCATGAGAAGCCCTACCCACTTTAATTTGTTGCTTCCCCTACATAGCTCTTTGCTAGAGTTATTCAGTAAGATTCAGCAGAAAAAAGCATTTTGTTTAAGTCAGTCTTTATTACTGAAATACTGGAACAAGGCTGTTCCCATGATTCCATACGCTCACAGAATCCACACTTTTCTTACAGCTTTTTTTTTTTTGCACATATCTCTGACAATATGTTGTTGTTATTGTTGTGTTGTGTGCCTTCAAGTCATTTCCAACTCATGATGACCCTAAGGTGAACCTATCTGTGGGGTTTTCTGGGGCTCAGAGCCCAACGTCACCCGGCAGTATATCCTTGGTATATTATTTTAAATCTTCCCAAATGCTTTCCATCCAGCATCAAGAAAGGCAGCATGACCCCTGATTATTTTGATTGTTTCCTATTAAGAATGTAGAAAAATCCTCTCCTTAGAAGTGCAATTCCATAATGGGATTCAGGATCAAAACAGTAAAAACTATGAATCCATGTTTAAGGAGTGCTTCTTCAGGGGGTGAAAACTCTCTATTTGTAAAAATGCAGTACTTCCCAAAACTATGGATCTTGAATTTCCAAATATTTAATTCAGTCATATGATCCTGCAGTCTAATGTCTCAACTTCTTATTATGGAGTCTTACCCTGCTTTCCTGTTTTTCATTACTAAGGACTGAAAGACAATCTGCCCTCTAGCATTCTCTTTTTTATTTTCCTTTTTTGCAAAATAAAACCTTTATTCCCAGAGAAGACATCTGACACCTACACAGCCATGTTGACTTGCCTATTGTGTTGGAACAGATATATCCTGAGGGATATAGGATTTGGGGAGAGGTTGTAACTGGTGGATCAGTCCCACATATACAGATATTCACACATCCCAAACTATGATGTTGTGGACAAGCTGCAAAATATATCTACAGTATATGTACCAGGATCATTATTGTATCACTATGTCTACAAGAAAAAAGCAAATAAAATATTTTTGATACATTGCAATATAATGTTTTCACATTAATCATCTGTTACAAAGATAACATGAATTAACTGAAATGTAGGTGTCCTGTAAGATGCTTTCATAACTGCTAGAATTAGGCAGACACTAGCTGCAGTGTTTTATCATTTTGAGAATTAATGTGGGAATGTAGGGAAAAGATGATGTATAGAACTTTGAAACTCTGAGCATTTTTAAATGGAGCAGCTTTATACTGCAAGAAAATTACAAAACCATGGAGTGATGTGCTCAGGGACGCCAACCTTAAAATGAAGCTATCTAAAAAGACACAATACAGAAAAATAAAATGTTGTTTATAGTTTGATTCAGGAATAGGCCCAAGAAGATATAAAATATGCAAAACAAAACATGCCACTTCATCCAGTAGATTTTGTAATGCTTTCTTGTTGGCCCAATAAAAATAGATCAAAGAATTTCAGTTATACAGACAAATGCTGACCTGGCAAAAAATGCAAAAATGATGGAGGGTACTTTTCCTAGAATGATGAAATGCCAGTGACTACAGCTCAGAACAACATAGCAGATGTTTCTTTGATCTTATTTGAAGAGCTAGAAGTTATTATCTTCAGTACATCTAAAAGCATAGCCTCTGCAAATAAGTGACAATTAACACAGACATATGCTGAAAGTGCTTCACCTGTCTGATGCCAGTAGTTCCAAAAACCTTGTTAGGTACATACGTATCATGATATGGCAAGTGGTAGGATAATATAGGTGTTCTTAGCTGGAGTGAAAATTTGGTCAAAGGAACCATGTGTTTCAGATCTGATACTCTTACAGCATTATCCAATGCATATCTATTCAGCTATAACTCCCATTGTGTCTAAAGAAACCTCTAATAGGTGTCATGGCCAGCCAAGAGCAGATCTCGGAGGACGAGGAGGAGGATGTGGCTACTCTAGTGCAGGGGGAAATGGAGGCTACATCAGGTCCTAATCCTGCCTTGCCAGATCCCAGCCCTGACCTCCCAGCCCCAGAGGAGGAAGCTCAGCCAGGTCCTAGCACTGGAGGGATTCCTCCTGAGGCTCAGCAGTCTAGTGGTGAAGCCAAGCCTGGAGGTGCCTTCCTTTAAGGAATGCAGGGCTGAGAGTGCTTGCGTGCGTTGGTCCAGGAGAATTGCTGAGAGACAATTGGCAAACAAGCCTCAGCTGGCACCGAGAAGAGAGTCTCCTACGTAACCACCTGCGAGATGCTAACTTGGTGCCAGAGTTTATTGCAGTTTCCTTCTGGGTGATTACTGTCAGCACTGGTTTCTTGCTCCCTTGAACCCTTCTTTGCCTTGGACCCTTGACTTTGGAACGGACTGGACTTTTGCTATCTTCTGGCTGCCCTGACCCTGGACCGAATTGACTTTTGTGGACTCTGGAATCCTGACCTTGGCTTTGTTGTTGGTGTGCTTCTTGTGGACTATCCGAAAGGTCTGTAGACTGCCTTTTAGATCCTTTCTTGCTACAACACCCTTATCAGCATTTGTTTGGACTTGTGCTGGCCGTAATCCAGGACAATAGGTACTACAGTCTTACCTGGGATACTAAAGCAGGTATGAGGACACTATAGCCTTCCAGATGTTAGAGTTCATACCCTACTGAAGATGTGGTCTGTGGGTTATGAGAGTTGGAAATTAACAACATCTGGAAGGACACAGTTTCCTCACTCTAATCTAAAATATCTTGAATATAAAAAGAAACAACATCAGTAGTGATTTTTTTTTAAATAACACACAATGAGCTGCAATTATTATTGTGTAAATGTGGTGCTTTGTTTGTCACGTCAAAAATTAGCACTGCTCCATTCTATCTTGACAGTCATATTCTGACAGTTCTAAAGCACTTGACATGAACACAGACTCTGAAGCCATGGATTCAAATTACAAGAAAGAGATACCGCCTAAACACTAGGAAGAGCTTCTTGTCTGCAAGAGCTGTTCAGCAGTGAGACAGACTACCTTGGACTGTGATGAACTCTCCTTCATTGGAAGACTTTAAACAGAGGTTGGGCATCAATCTTTCAGAAGTGCTTTAGTTGTGCATTGCTGTATGGCAGACAATCAGACTCTATGGTCAAACTCTATGGTTCTATTAATTGTCTTATCCTTTTCAGTAAAACAATCCATACAGGCATGGGCTATTCAACTATGGGTAGCCCACAGTGTGCATGTGTTTTCACCCTAAGCCCACTCCCAAAAAATGGCTAAAAAGTGACCAGTTGCATCCTCAGAAGTTCTGCATAGATAATGGCTATTTCCATTACCATTAAAGAAATTCATTTCATAAAATCAGTTTAAATAATGGCTATTCTAACAACATGAGCTCCGTACTCACTGCAATCACACAAATGGATGAAAATGCAAACATACTGTTTGGTCAGCAGCCATTATCACATGCCTTTGCAGCTGCAGAACTGGGGTTTCCACCACCTTCACACTCCTTTTCTAACTCCCTCTTAACTCCACCACCCTGCCCTATGCCTTACGTGACATGCCTTTCATTTAATTCTGTTTTTTAATATTTTAATGCAATTCCACAGTTCAGGTAATGCAATTCAAGTTTTTTTTTAAAAAAAGAAATACTTTAAAAAGAGAATCAGGTTACTTGGAAACAGCGAAGGAGAAGGAGGATACTGTGTCACTGCATGACTGTTAATCTCAGAACTGCCCCTGTGGCGATGTTTCACATTTGAGGAATCCTGGGATGCAGCAGTATTGCAAGCTATTGACAGGTTTCCATCAATGAAAAAGGATGTCCTAACCACACTTTACATACACAGCAGCTACCTGTCAGCACTGATGTGGTGTGATAAGTATTGTGCTATTTGATAATTGCACGGTTTTTTTTGTATATTTTCAATTTGAAATAAAATATTTTTTAAAAAAAATAATTGTAGTTTTAAAGTGTGTGTGGTAATCCCCTCAATTTGTAGTTTCGCAATATTTACTCACATGTGAAGTTTCCATTCCCTTCCATTCCAATTGATCTGAATTCCTGCAGTCATGTCATTCATTATCACCGCTGAAGTCTTACATGATACAAGTTCGAGTAACTGCTTTTACTGCAAACTATATATCAGGGTGAAGAACCTCAGCCAGCAGGCTGGACATGAGCTTCAGTCTTCATCCACACCGCATCCTCCCTCCACATTCCTCCCCCATCCCTCACCGCTAAATTGCAAGACCTGGCTCCTCTCACCTAAGCTGCAAGGGAAGATTTTCAAAGTGAGAGCGCTACCTTGAAAAAAAATTAAAGTGTGTGTTTCTGGCTCTTGCTGTGGCAGGCAGCTTTGAAGAACCATTTTGTAGATTCCAACGGCCACACTAGCCACCTCTCCATGGGTCCCTCTCTCACCGTTTCTCAAACTGAAGCCAGCACCAGCAGGAGAGAGCTGTTGGTGTTGATAGCAATAGTATGTACTATACTATTTATCATTGAACTAAGCACTCGCTAAGTGGTTTACAGTCTGTAAGCTGGTTGCCCCCAGCAAGCTGGGTATTCATTTTACCAACCTACAAAAGGATGGAAGGCTGAGTTAACCTTGGATCAAACTCATAACCTTGTGGCTACAGTACTGGCATTTAACCATTGCGCCATCAGACCTGTCAGTGTGAAGAAATGTGGAACCACTAAATATGGCACTATACGATTGCTGTTGTGTTGCATTTCCTGTTTTATGGTTATATTTACCAGTTCTCTTTCCTCCTTCCTCACTCCACTTTAAATGATTGAAACCACAGAACAATTTCCTTTCTTAGTCCCACACGGGTTGTACCATCATTGGCTTTATTCTTCAGCTCTGCTTAGGCACTTGATTCATTTCTCTTGATTTCACTTGGTGCTTCTCAATTGATATGCACAGAGATTGCTGCTCTGTTGGTCTCTGTTCTCTTGTGGATCCATCATCTCCCCCAAAATATTTGGTAATGGTGGTGATGATAATAATTACTGTGGGGCTGAAATAGGGTTTCATAATCTGAATGTTAAGTATGAAAATGTGACCGCTGAGGGACATTGGTTAATGGGAGCAATCAATTAAAAGCACAGTATGGAAAACGTTTTTGTTGCTTGTAAAGGTCTCTTTGGCTGGACTACAACTCTTACATGTATTTAAAAGTTTGAGAAAGTGCATGGGAAAGTATTAAAAATAGCTGAGAAAAGTTTGATTTTTTTTTCCTGTTCAAAGAAAAGCTTGGCAATTAATTCCAGCCAGAGAAATACATACTCATTACTTAGGCCATGAATTTTTTTAAATGACAAGCTCTGATCAACTGTGGTTGACATTAAATGTATCATGTGAGATGGTATTGCCAAGGGCCAGCCTCTCTAACATCACTAGGCATCATCCCTAAATCTTGGGGTTTGGTTTCAAAATTTCTCAGGGGTTGGGATGCTTCTGACCTGGCAACTCATTTAATGTTGCTGGGCAGCACAATGAGGTGCAGAGAGGGATGAAAGACAGTCATATTTAATCTTGGGTAGAAGAGACCTTGGCAAGTCACACTCTCTCACCCTCAGAGGATGACACTGGCAAACTCCTTTGGAACAAATCTTTCCAAGAAAAGCCTTATGATCACCAGAAGTCACTTAAAGCAAAGAGGAGAAATATATCCATGTTGTACGTGGTTCTCTTAGTTATATTCCTGTATTGCTATAGTTATTACAACTACTTTGGAGTGAATGGAAGGTAAAATGTGATTTTTTATTTTGCATTCACAAAAAAGTAACACAATACACATTAATGTGCATTTTCCGTATCACTCATTTGCTGGATGCTGTTATATTCTTACAAAATACTTGTGCTGAGCAATGTGCAAGCTCCTACTGAAAGCATCATAAATCTTAATATTGCTACCTTCTTCTCCTCACTCAAGACAGCAACCACCAGTAATTGCTTTCTGACTGAAATTAGTTAGAAGCATTCCTCGCTGAGCTACATTTTCCTTTGCAGTTAAATCTCAGGAAATAGCCAGAAGTAGCCTCATGAGTACAGAAATAGCCAGTTGGAAATAACATGCAGTACAACATGTACAGGAAGTTTGTGAGAGACAAAGTGGGAAATTAACGTAAAAATAGCAAGCCATACTGAACTGCTGTCAATTTGAAGGTTTAACAGATAAATCTGTTTTCTGAATATTGAGGATAATCAGGCTGGGGAAGCAGATTACACATTTCTATTACTATGCAAGCCAATTAATCGTGTACTACACAGAGACTATATGGGAGCCACGATGGTGTAGTGATTTGAATATTGGACCACATCTCTGGCCATGGAAATCTATTGGGTGTCAGAATCCAGATGTACTTTATATGATGTAGGGATAGTTTGATATAGCAAAACAGGAGTAATGGGTGATGCTAAAACAGTGCTATGATTAACCAGAAGGAAGCACGAAGGGAGAAAGGCAAGCAGCAGAGGGGTACTGTCATCCAACTGAAATGCAAAATGGGAACAGATGGGCAGTTATTGGAGAAGTTAAAATATATGGCCTTGTTGGTTCCTGAGGAAAGACTTTGATGGTAAACAAAGTAATGCCTTCCTTCCTTATTATTATTATTAACCTTTATTTATGAAGCGCTGTAAATTTACACAGCGCTGTACATACAATCTTTTTAATTAGACAGTTCCCTGTCCTCGGGCTCACAATCTAAAAAGACATGACACAGAAGGAGAAGGGAGCGGTGGAGGGAAAGGGTAAGAGGTCCAGCAGTTCTTCTCTATCTGCAAGGCCTGGACCAAGGCAGATGGACTGGAGGGAGGGTTTGGCTTCATAATGGATGGTTAATCATTTTCCAGGGAGTGATGGATTGATAGTAGATAAGGCATTGGAGTGGCACATTTAAAGAACTCTTTGTTAGGATAGAAACAGCATGGGCTGAGAGCTAGACAAAGGGGGGCTTGGGAAGAGAATCTTTAAAGATGGGATGCTTGTGGGCACAAACCAGATTTGACACTAACTTGTCTGCAAGTGAGCCTCTGTTTGGAATTCAAATAAACTGTCAGTCAATTTCACTGTGATGTTCTCCTGGCTTTTCAAATCGTGGTTCGTTGAGTCTGACATTGGGTGACCTTGGACAAGTCACATTTTCACCTTCAGAGGAAAGCAGTGTGCAAGATTTTCTTCCATGGCATAGGTTTAATGTCTCAATGGTTCATGTGGCAAGATAGATGTACAACGTGGTTCTTTCCAGTTTCCATGGAGCATGGAGGATGTTTGCATGGGAAAGAATCACATCAGTCCTCTTCTCCCACATGGATTCTCCATTGCCAAGCTGTTTGAGAGGGGTTCCAGTGAGAAACATCTTGGGGCTTCAATAACTTCTTCTGTATGTTTGGCTGCTGTTTGGACTGCACACATTTACATAACTTCACTCTAGCATTTGAGTTTTTTCAAATCTGCATTTCAGGACTTTGAAATGTCAGTAGAATTGTAATACACTGTAATGTTAACAAGCTTTCATTCTGTATTTAAGAATATATTTCTTTGTTCAGGCTTTTGTTTTTCTACTACATGCTATTGGGAGGGATGTATAATTACAAATTTTAAATTTTAAAAACCCTGATCCTCTTTTGATACCTTACTCCAACACATTTCATTATGTCTGTTAAAAATAAAAAATCAGGCCACAGCAGCTGCAATTCTTATCCAATGAAATTATTGAAAAAGTTCTGGTTGATCTTTAAAAATCAGATGTATTCAGAAATGGCAGTATAGCACTTCTCATGTGTGGGGGAACTATGATGCAAACACTGACCTTCACACAAGAAAAGGGTTCCCAATTCATTTCAGAACACAGAAAAATTAGTTAATTTTGTAGCAAGCAAGACTAACGTCTGTACTGAAGATAGGCTAAGTGAATAGTATATGTTTATTCCATACAGATTATTAGCACCAGAGCTGGAACAATTTATTATCCTCTAACAAATGGCTGGCCTCTATATTAATGATGTGTTTTTACACTTCACAGGTGCAATTTTTTTTTTACATTGTTATTTTCATTAAAATTTGATAGGGCTACTGTCCAATAACCTACTGCAGGTGAGATAGAAGCAACTGGTGTTGGTAACCCACCCCTCTTTCAGAGTGTGAGTGACAGAAGATAAGTGGGAAATTATGGCTCCCAGTGAGAAATTATTGCAGTCATCACCACCAGAGAAGTGGATTTCTGTCTCATTCATCAAACTTAAGATAGATATTGATAGCTCTAATTAGGCAAATATTTGCAATTATTCACTCCCAGGTTGAAAAATCAGGATGAGGTGTCTCTATGCCAGACCCAACAGCTTGCTTGGTAAAAATTCGGTGTCAGGATGAATAATAAACCAGTGAAAATGTTAGGCAATTTCCCCCTGATCTTATGTACAATTTCCCTCTGGTATTTAAATGTCCTGAAAGGTTGAAGATAAATTATTCTACAAAGAAAAATGTGTAGAACGGGGGGGATATAAAAAAAGGTTTTATGTACACAAAATGGAATTCCTGATCAGAAAACACTGCTTTCCAGTATTTCAGGATATTCTAATACAGGGAGACTACTTTGAAGATGCATCAGTTCTTCCTGCACTTACCATAAATTGTCCTCACATGTGAGGGTAAACTAACAGAGGATTTACTTCCCTACCTTTGGTGGTACTGATCACCTTTGATGGGATGGAGATGATGTGATCCAACTTATAATACCACTGAATAGTTGGAACAGGTTGCAGAGCTGTGAATTAACAAACTCTTTCTAGCCACAGTCTAAATCCAAAATGTTATGTCAGCTTTTTGAGTAGTAAGCACAGGGAAGAAGGTGACCATCCAACATCATGGGTTAAAGAAGCACTGCCTCAACCATCATGTCAGAGGCATCAGATTCTACAATTAAGGGGGTATGATGGTCTGATTGTTGCAAAATGGGTTCTGATGTAAAAGTTCCTTTAATTTCTGGAATGCTTGTTGAGTGGATAAATCCCAGTAGAAGGCACACAACAAGCTTGATGAAATCTGGGATAAAGCATTAGTAATAATTTGCAAAGCCCAGAAATTGCTGCAAACAAATTGGGCCAACTCATCTAGGATGTCATCTTTATACTACTCCTTCAGTTCTGCATCATTTCAGGCCAAATCCGGAGCCAACAAGCAGAAAAGAGCAATATAACTGGCAACAGAACCTTTCCATTGGCAAAGGGTGTGTCATTTGGCATTTTCAGCTTCCAAAGGATCCTCCCGTATCCCTCTCATTTCCCTCAGAAATTTAGCATTTAGGAGAGAGCTTGATTGGAGGAGAAAGGGGGTGGCATATTTTGTGATGGACCAGTAAACAGGCTGATTATGAATACCACCTTTACCTGGTCAGTATGAAAGACTTCAGGACAGAGCTACATGTACAGCTGACAATGAGCCCAAAAGGCCTGGAACTCATCTGGGGAGCCATCAAATTTTTTTGGAGGAGGCATAAAGCATATATGCCATTGAAGTTGTGGTAAAGGTGGTGTCTGCTGCTGATTAAATTTTCCCTGCAGATTGGCCACAGCAGTAGTGAGATGATTTATGTAGTTAGCCAGAGTCTGGTTCTGTTGAAGCAGTGTCTCCATGCTCCAAGCATTTGCAATTGCTTGCAATTTGTCCTGTGCTCTACTCAGCAAGTGGCCCAGGAACTTGCTGGACTTGGAGTGCAAGAGTGGTTGAGTTGTTAATCCAGTCTAGGTCAGTCACAGGTTAGCCAAACAAGATGAAGGGAAAAACAAAATAATGGTCCAGAAGTCATGAAGGCAAATCAGTAGTAAAAATAAATGAAGTCAGCAAAGAATACTGCCAGTCACCAAGATAAGATGACAGCAAGCAACAAAGCCCCCAGGAAGCTGCTGGGAGATTTATAGGCAGTTGTCTCAAGACACCAGGTACTCAGATAGTCAGTGTCTCCTATTTAACAGCTGTTGGGAGTGGTGTAATCTTTGTATCAATCCCTGCAGCAATCTGCAAAGGATGGTAGCATGTCTTCAGCCCCCAGCCTCCTCAGATTTAGAGAGACCACTGTCATCAGGAGCTTGGACATCTGACTCCTATGTGTCTGAATCTTCTGCTTCCTGAGGGTGAGTTATGACTACCAGTACTGGATAAAACTATCATACTGGGTCCAGATAATTCAAATCCTAACCCAGCCATGAAAACCTGACAGAGTTGCCTTGGGCCAATAATCATCTTATGGCCTAACTGCAAGGATAATATTAGGAACAGGGGAAGAACTATGTTCCTTGAAGGGAACACTATATATAAATGTAAGATATAAATGAAATAAAATATATTCAGTTTTGCTTTTCTAAGGTGTTTGTACATAGAAGACTCACAGATGATAACATGAAGACTAAGTTTGAATCCTTCCTCCAATGATCTAAGTTTTCATGGGCTGAGAACTTAAACAGCCTCCTCGAATCCTATTTTGGAGAAAGGCAGCATATTAATCCATAAATAAGGAAAAAATCATGTTAACAGTACTTTTTTTGTTTGTTTTTGTTTATTATTTTAGAATACGTAAGTCAGACTCAAATATGATATTGTTAACTTGCAAGTTTATTTTGGAGAAATGATTGGCACATTTCATTATTATTAATAATATAGCACAATGGATGTGCTGATATGTGTTGAACTGAACACACCAAGTTAATAATAAAAAATAGAGCAAATTTGTATTTTTTAAACCTTAGTTCTGTGTGGGGGAAATGCATTAAAATGGAATGTGTACATTAGTTTAATTTTCCTGTAACCTCTTCGATAGTTAGATTGATAACAATAATTTGGAAAAATATTTTGAATGCAACAGAAAAATGTAAAGAACTCCATAGTGTAATAGCTGTTCTTGCTAAATCCAAATATTGCCTAAAATAACTCTTTAATAATGCAATCCCATATATGTCTGCTCTGAAATAATTCCCATTGATTTCAATGGCATTTGTTCCTAAATAAAGACCTATTTGCTTTATAGGATTGCAAGTTCAGAGGTATTTATTCAGAAAATAAAGCAACACTGGAGCCTGTAAGAGGCTTTCATCCTATTTTCTGTGCCTTTTTGTGGCACTTAAAATACACCATCACTTTGGCCCACACAAACTGCCTTCATCAACTTAGCTAGCACTTATACAGCTGATTGAACACAGCACTTGGTTAGTCACTCCTAGAAGTATACATGCTGATTCCATATGGTGTATTTCATGGGTCAAATTGTTCAAGCCTGAGCAATAAGATACAAATGCCAAAAATAAGTGTTGCTACAGGAGCAATCTTTTCAGCAACAATTGGAATGAAGTGCCCTAATTCCAGATATATCAGTTATACTTATGTTGTAGAGAGGTTAGGGTTGGATTGGAGAAAGGTAGGAGACTAATGGGTTTTTAAGACTTTAATACCTTGCTTTTTTGGATATAAAGTAATTTTCCTTAGTTCAATGTGTTTGACAGTAGCTTCTATCATCCACAGATAGCAGTAGGAGTTGTAGTCCAAACCTTTTGGAGGGAACTGTGTTGGATATGAAAATTAATAGACATATAAAGGAAAATAAAAGTGGTAGTTTGGAGAAGTAATTTTCTAATATAGCTATAGTTTTAATATATAGTTTTAATATCATTATAGTTTTGCAATATGAGGTAGTTGCATTTTTTGGGTTTAAAAAATTAATTCATAAAATTTGACTACTTTGAAAAGGCTTATTTAATTAAGGCCTAGTTTTTGCAGGGATGGGCAACTGAATCCCTTATTTTCCTCAGACTGAATTTGCTGTCATTATGGTTCCAAAAGTAACTTCTAGGTCATTGGTATTTTTAGTGTTACAGTTTTGTGCTTCCTTTTGTAGAAGTAGAGGAAACAAGTAGTTCATCATCTTTTTTTAAAAAAGAAAAGCCTGACCTGAATGGTTGTGCCTTCTTTCTGCTATTTAGGGCATATGAAAGGCTTAAAAGGATTTCTCTGTAATTCAGCATTTCCAAATCAAGAAGGCTTCAAATGGAAACCAACTTTCCCCATCTGTCAGACACAGTTCTCACATCTTATACAACTGCCTTTATCACTGGCACACTGTCTCCTGTAAGTGTTTGTTATGAATGGCTGCAAAATCTGGACATATTCCTCATGACTCGTCAAAGACTATTACTGATAAAGAGAGCTAGTATTGCTGGGAGGAACAGCCTCTAAGGAATGCCAGGCTAATTCCTGGCAGGAAAATATCATTCCTCAGATGACACAAATATGATAAAATGAGATCGCTGTTACAGCAGTAGCAGCAAGAAAGTTTTGCAAGGACCACAATCATTCAGTGGTATACCACATGCTCTACATGCAGAGTTCCTAGATCCAATCTATGACATTTCTAGTTAGAAGTACACAACAGCAGTAGATGTGAAAGACCCCTGCCTGGAATTGCAGAGATAGCTGTCAAACAGAATCAACAATACTGGGCTGCTTGGACAAAGAATCTGACCTAGAACAAGGCAGCTTCCTCAAATGCCTTGTAACTTGCATATTTGAGCAGAAGTAGGCAAAGTTTAGCCCTGGGACTGTAGGAATTTTTCTCCCTGCTGTATTTGCTCACACACACACACACACACACACACACACACACCATGATCCCTACATCTGACCTATATGAAACTGCTGGAGGAGGTCATCTGGAGTTGGAAGGCGCCATTCTTCTTATGATACCCAGTTCTCTTTCTCTTCTTAAGTTAGTGCCAAGGATACTGTGAAAGTCCTGAGCCATTACCTGAATGCAGTGATGGTTCACCTATGAGTGAATAAATTCAGATTTATTCCAGGTAAGATGGAAGTTCTGCTGGTCAGCAGGAAAACTAAACTGGGATTGGATCTTCTGTTCTAGATAGGGTTGCTCTCCCTATGAAAGACTAGGTTTAGAGTCTGAGAGTAATCTTGGACCTTGCTTCCTCATGCAAGGCCAGGTGGTTGCTGAAGCCAGAGGTGCCATTGCCCAGCTTTAGTTAGTACCCCCTCTTCTAGGGAGGGCAGATCTGGCCATAAGAGATTCAAACCTTAAACAGGGGTGTCACTAAAGTGGTGTGGGGCATACCATGTGACACCCTAAGGGCGGGTGACACCCCTGCTCCCCAAACACCTGCCTTTTGGCAGAAATTAGTTTTTGCATTCACCTGAAGATATGATGTGAGTTGGGAAAGGCTCAGTGGGAGGAAAAACCAGAGGCCCCAGTTTTGTTTTGTTTTTAAATGCCTATTATAATCCCTTATCCATGGCAGTAAATGTGCTACACAGCACCCACCTACCCCAATAAAGGTATGTAGCACCATACCTTCCAGCAGGAACAATCCCAATTAATTTTTGTCAACCTACATTTTCAGCTCCTTTTAAAATGTACCCATTTCTCTCCCTCTTCTTCCTACTTTACCACTCTTTCCACAGTTTACATTAATTTCTGAAAGTGAGTTCAAGTGCAAAAGTAGGTCAATTCTATGTCATTTTTCTAACATAGGGCAATGAGGTACAAATTGTTCCAAAACTCACTCAGAAGAGATTCATGTACCAAGAGATCTAATAGAGTCGAATGGAGGAAAAGCTGCTTTGAAGACCTGTTCCTATTACATTTTATGTTAATGTATTTTATTTTATTCTGTTTTGAAACATAATTTTAAAAACACTTTGAATACTTGGGTGGGCTGTTTTGCTTTGTGGTGACGGAAATGATGTTTCTAATTTTCTACTGTAAACTTACAAAGAAATTGGTGCCCAGCATTTGATCTGTAAAAGGAAAAGTGCAAGGAGAAGTCCTACCATCTATTCTGTAAACCTTTGTGTTCAATGTATGTGCAGGAATGGAATAGGGCTGCCTTTACTGAGTGGAAATTAGTCAACAGAGCAGCTAGTATTTTAATTGTTTTAAAAAAATGTAGAAAGGTTTTTAAAGTGTTTTTATCTTGTCAGTCACCTTGGGTCCCTTTCTGGGAGAAAGGCAGCATACTAATTAATTAATTAATTAATACGTAGAATTATAAGAATAAGAATAAGAATAATAACTTTATTACAGTCATTTGGCCAGCACAATTACAAAATTCCAATTTAAAACATAACTTGGGCGGGTTATAGACCGCCCATTTGGGGCGGTCTGCACCCGCCCCTTTCCCCGGGGTATCGGGGCCTCAGCGTGCACAGCGACAGCCGCTGAGGCCCCGATCCGCCGCTTTTCAGGCTGCGAGGAAGCAGCAAAACGCCGCTTCCCCACAGCCTGAAAAGGGGTGTCCCTGGGGCTTCAAGCCCCAAGGACACTCTGCGGCGGCGGGGAGAAGAGAAAGGGGCTGCTTGGCCCCTTTCTCTTTTAGTTCGCTGGGCGCAGCCGTCTGAAGGCTGCACCCAGCGGACTAAACCAGGAAGGAGCTCCGAAACTGAGCTCCTTCCTGCTCCGTGTTCAGGGTGCACTAAGCGCCCTGGCGCGGAGCAAGGACGTCACGTCCGTGCTGCCCCGTCTTGAGGCAGCGCAGCCGTGACGTCCTCACGGCGGTAGCCATATGGAAGGGTCGCTGCAGTTTAGTGCGTGACGAGCACGCACTAGGGTTAGGGCGTTGCGGAAGCACTGCCCTTTTGTAACCCTAGTGCGTGCTCGTCACGCAGTCTGTAACCGGCCTTAGTTTTATACCATAGGTTCACATACAGGCAGATTGGAGAATATAAACAAATGGTAGTTTATGAAAAGTAAGGATAAAAAGTAAGGATAGGACTGCACGATCAGGTAAACACACAACAATGAGCAGGCTGCCATCACCTCACAAACAATACATAGAATTATCTCTATTTCATACTACCCATTTGGTAGCCAGTAACTTTGATGTTAAAGATCATTTTTTATAAATTTACTATTTCACTACAGTAATTGTATTTATTGGTCATTGATCAAATTAAAGTGGGTGTCTCTCTGTCTGTCACTACCCAGATACAACATTTTAACAGCACTTCAACTGTCATAGTCCTGTCCTGGGATGGGTGAGACACTATTGCCCTCTGGTAAAGGATCATCAATACCTCAGGAAATTACAAATTACAGTATTCTGTAGATGCATTAAAATGGTATCAAACTACTATAATTATGAGACCATTCCTGAGAACAGTGACAGGTTTCCACACCAAAAATCCATCTCTCCATTCTGCCCTAGAGAAGAGGTGCTAAGTCAGAGGTGGCAGCAGTGGTTAAACCCAACTATTGATTCTGTTCTGAGTGGAAAGTCAACATGTAGGTTAGTCCTATTGGATTAATAGATCTGTTCTAAATTGGTGACTAATAGGATTCAGGCCTTAGAATTCTGCTTGATCAATGTGTTGTAACTCTGGTTGTTTGACTCCAGTCACAAGATCTGGATCCCACACAGATACAAAGAAATATCTTTGCAGAAACATGCTGGGGTTACAGATACCCAAGGCTTTATAACAAAGATGAGCAATAGTTTTTTGTGGGTTTTTTGGGCTATGTGGCCATGTTCTATAACAGTTTCTTCCTGATGTTTCTCTAGCATATGTGGCTGGCATCTTCAGAGAATGCTAACCTGGAAGAGAGTGAGTATGTGTATACTGTGTCACCCTGTGTAAGGATGAGTTATTCCCATGTTAATATGTGAATTAGCCTTCAACTTCACAACGATGGGCAAGTCTATTGAAGTGACATAACCAGGGGCCTCCAGAGTGTGGACCACAGCAGATGAAAGCCCAGGGAGGCGAATACTCAATGGGGCAGTTGTTCATCCTTCCTCATTTAAAAAAACCCACCACCACCCAGCTGTCAGCGAAAGCACCTCTTCAAAAGGCAGGAGGGTGCTCTGCTCACATTGTAGAGCACTGGCCCACCCTCCTTCCCCCCAAGGAAGTAAAGGTGAGAGACAGTGGGTCTAATCTGCACTGGATAAATAGTGCAGTTTAACACTATTTTAACTGCCATAGCTCAATGCTGTGGAATCCTGGGGCATGTAGTTTTCTGTGCCACCAGATCTCTCTGACAGAGAAGGCTAAATATCTCACAAAATTACAAATCCCAGAATTCCATAGCATGAAGCTATGTTAGTTAAATCAGAAACAAACTGTATTAATTCTGAAGTAGATGCAGCCTAGGGTGGACAACCTGCTGCTGTGTTGCCCACTTCTTTTTATTTTTATTTTTGAAACTTTTTTCTTTAAAAAGGGCTCCTTACTCTCTGTACTCCCTACTTGAAGAGTGGGGGGGATGAATTGTTTTAAGAGCGGAGACCTTTTTTTAAACTGACTTGCTGGTGTTAAACAGGCCTCTCTAAGTTCTAAGGTTCTAAGGCAAAAAGATGGCAAATTTGTTTTGCAGGCTTCTTAGGGGTATGAGGGGCATTTTAGTAAAAAATTAAAATTAAAAATTAAATTGCTCAAGTTATAAGAATGAGCTCTGTGCTGAGTTCTCTGATCAATACTCTGTAAACTAGCTTGCCTTTTAGTGTGATACTGGGTGCTGCCCCAGCTAGAACATCCAGCTTTTGGGTACTGAATGTGAGGAGGGGTGAATTTTGTTCTGTGTCTCAGGCAGCAAAATATCCAGCACTGGTCCCACATAGGAATCTTTATAGTATATGCTGTTAGGGCATAACAATTCTCTTTTACATAAGTGGTCCCACTTATATTTTTAAAAGATCAATTCTATTCCATTCTAACAAACACTAGTTGATGATCATCAGTTGTTTTGCTGAAAGGACAGCCCAGAAAATCATTATTTGACAGTTTAAGTTACCAGAGAACCAAAGAGATCCAGGAATGTAAATAGATATTTTCTCAGAGACATAACAAAGAAAAATGTTGGAACAGTGTGGAAAATAGCAGCTGCCTTCATCTCATTTGCTTCTTGAAAACTCTTTCATCCTAGGCTGAAAGAGAGGCAGCTGCACCCTGAAATGGAACTAAAGCTCTTCTGGCTAGAAGGATTTATTTTCTTCTTGCAAGCTGGGCTTTAATAAAGTTTTTCTGCAGAAGGAAAATCCCTTTTTGCTCAGTTTTGAAGCTATGTGATTTATGCTTATATTGGAACTCAAATGTAGCATACAGCCTACCTAGATAACCAGTGTGGTATATTGGTTTGAGTGTTGGACTACAACTTGGGGGGGGGGGGGGGGTTCAAATCTGACTTAGTCATGGAAACCCAGTGCATGACCTTGGGCAAGTCACACACTCTCAGCCTCAGAGGAAGGCAAAAACAAACCACCACTGAACAAATATTGCCAAGAAAACTCCCTAATAGGTTCACCTTAGGGTCACCATAAGTTGGAAATGAAGGCACACAACAACAGCATGCAGTATACTTAAAGAAGAGTGTGCTTTACTCATTTACTGAAAATTTTCATTTCTTTGCAATGTACAATTGCCCACAGATACTTCTAACCCCAAATTATTTTCTTTTTAACCACATTCCTCTTCTGCATCAGCATAGCCTCCAAAATTTCTCAGATGAGAGAACTGGGACACATATGGTCAAGCTGATACCCATAAAATATGAATTTGTTGCCATGGTGTGATTAAGCCAATCTCCACAGACTGAGAAGGAGAATTCGTAGTTTTGTTTGTTGCGGGAGAATAAGTTCTGTGGTCTCATGATCCAAAAGACTGAGACAAATGAAAGAAACAGACATTCATGCATATATACTTTTCCATATCATAATCACATGGCATCCTATCTCTATGTAGCCATAGTGTCACTAATTAGGAGGTCACATTTCATGAGCATGCAGATTAAACAGGTCACATAATACCATTTCATAATGATCCTTTACCGTTGAGCTTGGCAGCTCATAAATTTAGGAGGATACCTTTTAGTAGAGAGATGTGTTTTAGGGCTTATGGTGTCAATAAGACATCCAGGATTCAGGAACTATGTACAACTGTGGAAATCATCCAAGCTGTACCAGGCATCGCCTAAACTTTAATGCCTGTTATCTATTTTTTTCCCAGTTAGCCCTTGTAGTTTTGCTCCTGTCACCTATTCTCTGCACTCCATCCTTTGCATTTCTTGTCAGGCTGACAGTAACAAAGTTGCTAGCTATATCTTGAAGAACTATAGTACAGGACAGGGAGACATACATTTTCCATTCTATTCTATTGCCATGATATTTCCAGACTGGTTTCTCTTACTGGTTTCTCATACTGGCTTACCATTTTCTCCCAGTATACCTTATCAAAGCCACATCAGAGCGAAGTCAAAGGGGCATGGCCAGGTAGCAAGAAGCAAAAGTAATTAATGAGGAAGAGCACACAAACCTACTATTTTAAGTAGAGAAAGTCTAGAATTTATGTACTGAAGGGCAAGACTTTTTCCCAGTGTAGTTCTGGTGGCATAGTGGTTAAATGCCTGTACTGCAGCCACTCACTCACAAACCATAAGGTTGCGAGTTCAATACCAGCCAGGGGCTCAGGCTAGACTCATGCTTGCATCCTTCCAAGGTCGCTAAAATGAGTACCCAGATTGTTGAGGGCAGCTAGCTTACAGTTGTAAACCACTTAGAGACTGCTTAGGCAGTATGAAGCAGTATATAAATGAAACTGCTATTACTAGTACAATGGTTGAGTGCTGGACTGTGACTCTAGAGACCAGAGTTCAAATCTCCGCTGAGCCATAGAAACACACTAGATGACCTTGGGCAAGTCACACTCTCTCAGCCTCAGAGGAAGGCATAGGCTCTGAACAAAATCTTGCTGAAAAAGCCCTGTGATAATCTTGCCTTGACGGTCTGCATAAAATGGAAATGACTTGAAGGCATACAACAACAGCAACAAACTCTCCTTCCTGCTCAGTTAAATGAGTACAAACTACTTTTATGCTTTGAACTCAGTTTGCAACAACTGAAGTAAGCTGAAGGGGAAAGGCAGAGGAGAAAATAGAAACTGAAACATTTTAAAGGCAGCTGAGGAAGTGGGACAGGAAAGGATTAACCAAAGCTGTCCCTGCCAAATCAGGACAGTTGGAAGGTATGCATCAGTATGCATCAGTATTATCTATTCTAGACAATAACAATTACAGAAGAATTACAGAAGAAGCTCTGTATTATCACACTACTCAGAAAATGAGTACACGGATTTTTTATACACGGATTCAAGCATACACGGTTTGAAAATGTTCCAAAAAAGTATAAATTTACCTTGATTTTCCATTTTTTATAAGGGACACAATTTTGCTATGTCATTATGTTTAATGGGACTTGAACATACACGGATTTTGTTATACACGGAGGATCTTGGAACCAAACCTCAGCGTATAACAAGGGTCCACTATATATGCATAAGAACCTATCCTTATTCTTTCCATTTTATTTCTACTTCTGCTACTAAAGTTTGTTAAGGATGTAAAGCCCAGGAACACAGGTGCTTTACAAACAGCCCAAAAAGGGCGGTCTGCCGTCGCCGCTGGTTGCTGCATCCGGGAACCACAGCAGACAAACCGCACAATTCCCAGACGCAACAAAAAAGAAGCCCCAAAATAGGGCTTCTTCTTGCGGTGCAGAAACGGCACCGCAAGTTGCTAATGGCGCACTGGCGGTGTCATTTCTGCCGTTCGACATGTGGACGCTAGGCATCTGTGACGTCAAGATGGTGGCGCCCATTCTACACGGGCACCACCATCTTGTATGCCCTCAGCGCGTACTAGGGTTAGGGGCGTCCAGAAAGGACACCCCTTCCTAACCCTAGTACGTGCCATGCACGTACTTTTTGCCTGTTTGTAACGGGCCACAGTTACTTTTTTAATTGAGGTACATCTGTAAATAGTATGATACTGTGGGATGATGATGTTGTTACTGCTGTTGGGTTTCTTTGGTGTTTTTCATTTTTGTTTTGTTTTAGTTTGGGTTTTTTGCATTTTTACATATGATGCATTTGGCCCTTAAAGTAGAATAGGCTCTAGAGACTTGGGTTTTTAATGACCTGGACTATGTATTTTGATTCTTTAGTTACACAGCTGCTTGCAGATGTTTGCTTTTCTGTAAGGAAAACTCACTCCCTCTTTATCCTTGTGGTAGGCCATCTGTGAAGGGCTGAGAAAAGTTCTGGTGAGGCTTATGAAGTAGTGTGGTAAAGTGAAAAATATCAGATTGAGGTCATGTTGGACAACTTGTCATTTTTCAGTCAAAAAACAGAATGGGAAAAGGTTCTGGCTTGGCCTTCTTGCAAACATATTTATATTTGATGGAGAGGAAGTCATTTACTGTTTTACTGTGGGAAATGATCAAAACGTGTGACCTCAGCCCCAGAGCCATCAGGGAAAATGAGGCAGCCGCTTCAAGCAGGCAAGGGTCATAGAAGGTGCTTGTAGGATTTTCGGCCTCAGCTGTCAAATAACTTCGGTGGTTTTAGGTACCAAACATCTTGATTCGAGGTATATGATTTTCTGCTCCCCCTCGGAAAGGAAAAATCTTGGGTGTCTACTGTCTCACCTGCATTCTGAAATGGTCCATTCCCAAAATGAGTTATAGTTTATGACAAGAATTTGAAGATCAGTCAGTTTCTTGACCATTGTTAGGATATGGATGTTGATGTTTTTCTACTCCAAATAAAAAAAATGTATATTAAACTAGTCTAGCTTTGAAATAAAATATGTTGGGAATGCCAAACACTACACAACTCCGGATACTTTTAAAGGAAAGAAGAAACAAGCAGCTGTTATCTGTTTTAGGGATAAACAACTGAAAATGTTTCCATGGGGGAGAATGTCTAATCTGTCTATTAATGTGTTTTGTCTGTTTTTTAAACACAAGCACAGTCATTCAAATTTTTAAAATATTAACTGATTGCCTTTGCAGTAGAATTTATTTCAGTTACTTCCAAACATGCAACTACATTATGGATATTTTAGCTTAAAATCAGAACATGTTTTCTCTTTTCCCCACCCCCATATAATAAGCAGAAGAAATATGTGTAAAAGGGGTTCCTTATAAAACCAAAATATTTTGACATTAATAGTGCAAATATATGTCATACACACAGAGAGGCACAAATGGAGTCTTCAAAAGTAGCTAAGATTACCCCACACTAGTATTCTAGAGGGTTTTGTTCATATTCTAAATACAAAGTTTTCATGTACTTTTATTATTTAAATTATTTACACCTTTATATTCATTTCATTGTGTACTATTGCATATCATCAGTTCATGTCGCGTGCAAAAGAATATTTTGAAGTGGCAATTTCAATTTTATTTAATTTAGAGACAGGTAATCCTATTACTTTCATTTCCCCCTACATTTACATTTTGGTACATTTTGATTTTTAAAAATCCAAACTACCTTGAACATATTACTCGCATCAGATATTGGAAACTAAGCAGGGTCAGACCTGATTAATCCCTACATAAATGACTGCCAGGGATTTCCAAGTGAATCAGCCATGGAAGAGTGCTGCCTGAAACCTTAGAGAATTGCAGGTAGTCAGAACAAACAATATTCGCCTAGATGGACCAGTGATGTGACTCAGCATAAGGCAACTTCCTATGTTGCTAAGCACAAGCTGAAACAAAAATCAACACATTGCTATTATCATTATGCTTATACAGTTGCCTCTCTGTTTTCATGGAGGATCCATTCCGGACCCCTCCCATACGAAAATGAAAAATCACCAATATTCAAGCCCCATTAGCTTGAATGGCGACACATACTTGGGGGCAACCACAGGGTATGCCCCATTTTGTCCCCCTCCATTTGCCACCCTCAAACGGGCGAGGGATGTGGCCTCCAAGTCTGTGGAAATGGAGGGGTGACTGTACTTCAGTAAACACTACTACACATTGTAGCCAAAACCAATGTTAGTGCTACTTAGTGATAGCCCCTTTGAATTGAATGGGGCATGTAAGTAACAACTAGTTTAAGGCCCTGTCTGCATGGGTGAAGATACTCCGAGGGCAGCTGAGAGAATTCTGACCCCACAGCTGCCCTTACCTACCTGGCCCTCGGTTCCTGTTCCGCAGCATTGTATCTATGGGCATTCAACTGAGCCACCCAGTGCATCCCCCAACACCATGGATCACTCATTTCTGAGGTCAGAATGAGGTGCCCAGCAACAATCATGTGCCTGCTACATCTGGGAGTGGGGGCAGGAGATGAAGCAGTACAGGGACTCCTTGAGAAATTCAGTATTCTTTGCCCAAGTAAGAAGCCTGTAGCTTCACAAGAGACAGGGACACCCTGGATCCCAAGAGGGATTTACTTTACTGCTGCGAATGGAGTTGAGATTTTACCATCCTTTGCCTACGTTCCCATAGGCCCAAGAGAGGTGTGCCTTTGTCTACACTGAGATCCATCCAACTAAACTATAGAAGAGACAATGTGTATTCAAAATGTAGGCCTGTGACTCCAACACCACCACTTTCCTTCTTCCTGCATGATTTTTTAACATCTTTCACTCAATAAAGATGCCAATGCAGCTTCAAAAACTTGCATTGTGTTTTAGACATTTTGGCTGGTCAGTAAAGGAATCACTCATTTGTGGATTTTCTTTTAAGTATCTTGACTGCCCTTTACTTCTATGGAGAGGTAGCACCAGGTGTGTAGAAATATCTATGCACACATTTTTATCCAAGCAGATGAAGAAAGATAAGAGAAGATCTGAGTATGCAGTGCTGAGCTCTAGCCCATTTCTTCTTGATGGCACAAAGTCTTATAAATTAGATGGGCACTGGGATAAATATGTCAAAACAGTTATTTTAAAGTATTCAACAAAGGAAAAAGTAGGTCCCTTAGTGTGTGAACAAGCCAGCAAATATTCTCAGATTTGCTTTTATAATTACAAGAACATTTAGGGTTGTTAAAATGTTGGCATTTCAGCAGAGAGCTTTGATCTCTCTTCCCTCTCCTCATGCATACTCCTTTCTCTCCCACATAGATCTTGGATTCCCTGACTACTCTCTCCAGACCAGTCAGGAATGTGCATATGTCTGATCCCATATGCCCAAAAATAGAAGGTAGTCTAGGACAGATTATTGCAAAAATGTGAATGAAACAAGTGAATGTCACTCATAATTTGTCTGGGAAGGCAGTTTCCTAATTCAACTTGTCCCGTTTCCCAGAATGGAATAAAAATTCCTCCTCTTCAAGCTATTCTAAAACAAAGACAAATTAGCTTCCATTCTTGCACAACATTAAAGGTGAGCATGGGAGGAAAGGGAAACAAACCTTCAAAATACATAACTGGATTTATGGATATGAAAAGGACTATTTTCTTTTAGGGACAAAGAGACCATCCTTGAATCTTGAAATGATGTATTCAGAATTTACATTCAATGTAAAAAAAAAAAGTATGGTTGTGAATGATTAAGGACAGAATTGGGTGAATTTCAAATAATAAATGGACAAACCTGACAAAGAAAAAAAAGCTACTCTACAAAGTCATTTTATAGCAGTGTTATAGATATTTGGACATGGTTGTATGCCTCCTCTTGATGTTATCACCTCCATTCAATACAAGCACTCCAACTAATTTTAGCTGAGTCAGCAAACTAATGGAATTCCAAAAATGAGTTAGAAACACCCACATATGGTTGAGTTTTTGAAAGGGCATATCTTACGACTGACCATTTCAGAATACTTTCTGGGTAGGAAGACTTAGTAACACTGAATTTTCAGCTATCCCATCCAGCTACATATTTCATGATTTTCTGGATGGCCACTTAACTGTCAAAGTGTTATTATGAAATTAGAAAAATACTGTCACCAGTAGCTATGAAGGGTGGTGGGTAGAATTAGAGCATTGACCCACAACTATTAATTCTTCCTCTTCAAAAGAAATTTCCTTTAGTCCCCTAATGTCTAGAACTGTCATAACTTAAAACTTCAATGGAGCATTTAGAGACAGCATTTAAGCATCTAAAGAAAAGGGGCAGGCAAAATGACCAAGATAATGCAAATATGGGAAATATGAGTCATAGGTGTGATTTTTTTTCAATGCCTTGATCTGTGCAATGCTAGAAATATGAGATCTGAAGGAAAATTTCATAGGGGAGGCAGAATTCTTATTTACAGGTCCAATGTCCCCCCCCCCTTCCCTGTAGCTGAACCCCAGGTTTCACAGCCACATTTAATAATATTGCAGAACATGCAGAACAAGCTAAATCTAACATAAGGTAATACAATTACGAGTATTTTATACCAAGAGTGTGGGGAGAAACCTTATTTACCAATTTAGAGAGCTTTAAAAAGGCCATTAAGACGGATCTCTTCCGGCAAGCCTACCCGGAATAAAAAGCTCAGCTACAAATAAGACTTCCCATCCAGTGCACTCTGCCCATGATGATTTTTGTTTAGCTTAGTCGGTTTTAATATGTAGTTTTTAATCTTACATTGTTTAATCTTGTTTTAAGGGGGGTATTTATATGGATGTATTTTAACCTGTTGTACGCTGCTTTGATTGCCTGGCAAAAAGCGGGATAGAAATAAAAAATTTATTATTTTATTTTATTATTTCATAAGGGAGGAATAAAAGTAGACTGGGAAACTACTGGTTATATGTGAAAAATGAAATTTCATGGATTTTATTTTTAAAAGTAATGTACAGGTCAGGTTTTTTTTACAGAATATTTTTATGATGCTTAAGGGAGTGGATCCGTAATACTGAATAACTGAGATGGGATGGTAAAGTGAATAGTTCAATGGCTCAAAGAGCAACACTACTATTGTCTACCTTCTGTGATGGGAGAGAAACCTCACAAGCTGAGGACTCAGAAAATGACCTTGGAGACAGGAAAGCTAAAGAACAGCAAGCTTAATGAGAAGGCTGGATAATGTAGAGTGGGTAAAAGAATGAGAAAGAGAAACCTGAATCAAAGGTTGCCCCAGAATAGAACCGGAGTAAAAGAGAAGAAAAAAGATCAGTGAGAGAAAGTAAGAAGAAATCACAAAGCACTTAGGGTGAGGAGAAGTTGCTTGTAAAATAGAAGAGCAAAAGGCATATGAGGAAAGCTGTTCATGAAACAGGATGGCTTAACAGAGCAAACCAGATCATAACCTGAAAATCCTGGGTTTAGGAAAAGAGGGCGTTGAAGCTGTGAAATTGAAGTGCGGAGCAAAGAAAAAGTAGGACAGAAGAGGCAAAAGTACCTGTGTGTTCTTAACTGGTAAGTGCAAGCACGGGACAGAGTTTAAGGAGGTATAAAGAGGCTGGATCAAGTGTCTATACCTGGGGTGGAGAACATGTAGCCCATTGACCACATGCAACCCCCATGTCATCTTTGCAAACTCATACACAATCATTTACTGTAGGGACCAAAATTGCAACAGCAATTATTGGCAGTGTCACTGCAACCACTTTCAAATGCATGCTTCCTAAAATGAGCAGTGCTAAAACCACAGAAGAACTGCATCTTCTGGGTTCTCTTTGTTTGTGGGAGAAAGAGACACTGCCTTGCAGACCATCAGAAGAGAGGAGAATTTTCCCAGGGTGCATCTGTAACATAGAAATAACGTAGTTTGACACCACTTTAATTGTTCTGGTTCCATCCTACAGAATACTGGGATCTGTAGTTTTGTGAGGCACCAGCACTCTTTGGCCTTATAAAACTACAAATGCTATGATCCCATAGGATGGAGCAACAGCGGTATCAAATTGCTTTACTCCTACAATGTAGATGCACACTCAGTTGTTTCCCTGGCATTGTGATATCAATGACTTAGTGGAACAATAAGGGATAAGAAAAAGTAGATGACAACAGAACTTAATTTGACATACTGATAGAATTTTGGTTGTAAATTTCTAATTTTCTGTGGCATGTTTGATGAAACAAAAACAGTAAACATAACAGAATTGTCAACAAATTGTCAAGAAAACAGAAGGGAAATATTGCAACACTCCCATGAAATATCTGCTTAGTACTACAAATGACAAATATTTCCTTTGAAATTTAAAACACATTACTAAGTACACAACGAGGGTATTTTGGTCTTTTTTCTTTTAACTAAGCAGTCTCAGATATGTACAGAGGTCAGTCCTTTTCACAGGAAAGAACAGCTGAAAAGTCCCTTTAAAAATGTTTCTTTGTGCAAGTTTTCGCAGCCACTTGGCCCACTTGAAGCTGCAACTTTTGTCATATATTTCAGGGAGATTTCCTCCCAAAGTAAGCAAGATCTCTAAAAGTTGTAAACTTATTCCCCCTGAAATAAATGGTGGGAGATCTAGTAACCTAGTAGTGATGGCAAGAATATTCAAAAATATTTGGAAAATGGTAAAAAATGTGTTTCTCAAGTGTTGAGAAACCATGATGAGAAGAATCATGGATAGACGAGAATCTTCACAGTTTGGGATTTTCTCTATATGAACATTATTATCAACTTTGTTTGTTTATTTATTATTAATTAGTAGTAGTATTTTATATATATATTATTTTCTGTGCAGAAAAGTTGTTTCCTGAGCAGAAAATGTTGTAGATGGGAACTTATTCTGTGCAAAATTTGCATGTCATTTTGTGCAAGGGGGGAAGAGGATTTTCTATGCAGGTAGTGATATTTCAGTATAGAAATAATGCTTCCTGCATAGATAAAGCTATTGCCTAGGCAGAAAATGTGAGGGGGATGATGGGGTTGTAGAAAATAGCAATAGACAAAATTTGCACAGAATATGCCCAAACTGCAAATACTCTGCAAAAACAGGAGTTTTCAAAGACTTCCTCAAAGCAAGAGGGAAACTGCTAAAATTACTCAGTGTTTCCTTTGAGAAAAAAATTACATTGCATACCAGTAATATAGGTCCAAAACACACTGCAGAAATAATCCAGTTTGAGACTGCTTTAACTGTCCTGGCTCAGTATTAGGTAATCCTGGGGATTGTAGTTGTAGCACCAGTGCTCTCTGGCAGAAAAGGCTAAATGTCTCACAAAACTACAGTTCCAGAATTCTGTAGCACTGAGCCAGGACAGTTAAAGGACCATTCATACTGGCCTAAAAGACATGGAGGGAACTGGGATGATCCGGATGCCCCTCCCCCGAATCGCTCCGTTAGCAAGTGCTCACTACAAATTGAAATCGAATGCATTTTGACAGAAATCGAATGCATTCTGTAGATTGGCCGCTGCCAATCAAGCTATCGTCATGGTGACGTTTGCAGGGCATCGGGGGAAGTGTCCTCCCTTTTTAAAGAGCCAGGCACAGGGGTTCCAGCGGCTGAAGCAGGGAGAGAGATGCCTCTCTCTCTCTCTCTCTCTCTCTCTCTCTCTCTCTCTTTTTTTTTTAATAAACCTGTGGGCTTTTGGGTCAGATCTGCCCCTGTCCCAGGCAAAGGATGGGATTGCCATGCTTTTTTTTAATGCTTTTAAAAGCAACATTAGCTTTCCCTTTGCTTCCCTTGCTGTATCTGCTCAAGAAGACAAATCATTCGCATATTTGCTCAAAAAAAATTGGTAAAAATGTAACATTGATTGTTTGCAACATTTGTAGCTTCTCCCTCTGCAGAAAGCAAGTGCAAGCCTGGCTCCATCTGCCTCTGGAATATAAAACATGCGCATGTTCGCTCAAAAAAAATGTTAAAAATGTAACATACATTCTGGAATATAAACAATGCGCATGTTCGCTCAAAAAAAATTGTTAAAAATGAAACATACATTCTGGAATATAAACAATGCGCATGTTCGCTCAAAAAAATTGTTAAAAATGAAACATACATTCTGGAATATAAACAATGCGCATGTTCGCTCAAAAAAAATTGTTTGAATTTGAAAATGGGGGGGGGGTTGCCTGACATGAGCTCCGTTCATGACCTGATTTTTTCCTCCTGCAAGGGAAGGAATGCCCAGCGACAGAGGGCTTTGGGCAGGGGATGCAGGGAAAAGAGGCTCCTAAAGAATGCCTGTTAAAATATATTTCTAAATTGTATTGAAAATGTTCAGATGTGGCAATGGTTAACTAAGGTTTAAAATGGTTCCTGTTGCAGGCCAGAAAGCCTAGGCCTGGAATAGCAAGTCTTCAAGGACATGTGCTGAGACATAATATAAACAAATGTATTATTGTTATGCTTTTATGTAGTATGGTGACTTCATGGGAAAGAGGTGTGTCCACTTGGTGGGAAGGTTGATCTTTTGAGAGAACAAAGACTGATGTCACATTCAAGCTTCTAGCATGGACTCTGAAAGAGTATAGATGTATAGTAGCCTGCTGTAAAGTGTAAATAGCAACAAAGTCAATAAACCCTCATTTGAGTGAAAATCTGTGTTGAAGTTACTTTGTTCCTGAGTAGCTAAGAAGACTGCATCTGTTCCAGTTGGTACCAGTTCAAACCACCGGCAGCACGAGACATCAACAATCCCAAAGATCTTTTTTTCTCTAACAATGCCTTCCCTTGCTCCCTTCTTCCCAGGGCTCTTTCCTCCTCCCCCTCCCCTCCGATGAGGGGAGGAAATGCCTTGCCCTTTGCCCACCCTCTGACCTAAATCCCTCCCTCAATTTGCCTCGATCGTGATCGAGGCCAAAGTTCTCATTCCCAGGACCCGGGGTTTTTAAAAAGAAACGGTATTTGCGCCGATTTCAAAAGACCCGCGCTAGGGGCCATTTAACATGGAACAGGTGTGCAAGCCCCGGATTCGCTTGTGTGAGATTCGGGGTGAGTAGGAACTTCACGTGATTGAATCGGTTTCAGAACCGATTTTTTTTGTAATGTGAATGGACCCAAAGTTCTCTCAAACTGGATTATTTCTGCAGTGTGTTTTGGACCATAGTGCTAAAGTTAGATCCATGGTTAGAGAACCTCTAGCTGTCCTGGTTATTTTTATGAATTCCTATTTTAAAATGTTAGATTTATTATTTGTTGAGATGTTGGGAAATGATAGTGCATTCATATATAAGTCTACTCAGTAGTAAGTCCACTAAGTTCAAAAGAAGTTACTATTTGGCAAATGTTTTTAGGACTGCAATATAAAAGAATTGATTAATTTTACATCAGGTAGAGTCTGTGTGTTTTTTATTTCTAATATCATTCATTCACAGCATGATCCTTGTTTATTTAGATCAGTCATGGGAACTGTGCAGCCCTCAATGTTACTGAACTGCATCTCCCAGCATTCTTCATTCCTGGCTATATTGGCTCAGCTTGCTGAGATCTGATGTTCAACAACATTTAGATGTAAATACTGCTGTCTTCAGTGAGGATTACTCTCACATAACTATGCATAGGATAGCTGCCTCATTCATTCATTGGGAGTACTTTTGCTCCATGTGCATTAATGTAGGTGAGGAGAATTTTGGCCCTCCGTTCAACCACATCAATCAGCTTTTCAATGCCTTGTCGACCACCTTGGCTTTCCCAAAAAATTCTGTCAAGGAACAAAGACTGAAGAAGCTTTTCTCGCAAGCGCTGGCTTTTCAGCATAGAGACTGCTGATTCAGGGAACCTGAAAGTGAACAAACAAATCATTATATGACATAATTTTGAGGCTGATCAACTCCCTACTTTTTCCCAACATCACTCATCCATTTGTAGCAGTGAAATCATGACCATTGGTTGGTTCCAAGATCTATCTTCCATAGACGGCACCCTACAACACCACAGCCCATTCAGCCACCTTCATTCTGCCCTACTGTATAGCATTTTCAAAAGCTGCCATGTGGAGAAGAAAGAGGGCCACTTCCACCAGCCCAGCTATATGTATCTGAATATGGATCCAACTCAAGCAGTGAAAAGGGCAAGCTGACACCAGTCTCCCAAGAACAGATAAAATAGGTGAGAAGCAGGGAGCATAACTGGCAGCTGTAAAATACCTGGATTTTCAAAAGTTAAGAACAGTAATAGACACTGGCAGAGTATCTAGTGGCATTTTCTCAATGCATATACAGTATAAGGTATTTCATATACAAGGCCATAGTCATACTATGGCGTGTTACAGACCGCCCCACCGGCCCTTTCCCCACTGTATCAGGGCCTCAGCTGCCACAACGGCAGCCTCTGAGGCCCCGATCCGCTGCTTTCCAGGCCGCTTCCCCGCGGCCTGGAAAGGGGTGTCCTTGGGGCTTCATGCCCCAAGGACACCCGATGGTGGTGGGGAGGAGGAGAAAGGGGCCACTTGGCCCTTTTCTCCCTTGCGTCCCTGGCGCAGCCGTCTAAAGGCTGTGCCAGCATCGCAAACCGCAGAAGGAGCTCTGTTTCGGAGCTCCTTCTCGCGCCGCGGAAAGGGCGCTCTAAGCACCCTTGCGCAGCACGAAGACGTCACAACCGCACCGCCTCATTTGGAGACGGCGCGGTGATGACGTAGTCATGGCAGCACCCATCTGTCTAGGGCACCGCCATTTTGTACGACTGGGTCCATACTAGGGTTAGGGGCGTCAAGAAGTGACGCCCCTTTCTAACTCTAGTACGCGCTCGTCGCGTACTGGGGTGCCCGTTTGTAACGGGCCTATGATTACTCAAATGGGACAAATCTATATCAAGGTAAAAAGCCAGCACAGTTTATGCATTCTAAAATGTTTATGGTCTGCAGCCCCATAAAACCCCATTTCCCCACATTACACATCATAGCCACTATTATATTAGCAATACAGTCAGCCCTCCTTATTCATGAATTTTTCACTTGAAGAAAATATTGTTTAAATATGCACTAATTTCCTAATGTCTATTCACTCTGAGCATTGACATCTCAGTATGAAGGGCTCCACAGTGTCTAGAATCCTGATTGTCTGGGGCAATAGCAGCTGCTGTCAATCAACTCTAGAGTTTAGTCAAAACATTAAAGGAAGTGTCCAAGGTGCCAATCTAATTCATGGCATAGGGTTCAAAACCATGAATAGCTCCTGTACAGTTCTCACTAAAACCCAGAGTGGATTCACATCCCACCAACATGGAAACCACTGTTAAGCATGAAAGCTGGAAGTCAGACTGAAGGCAAATGGTGTTCCATTCAAAGGAAAGAGGCCTTACAAGGATCGCAGGTAGAAAATATTGTGAAACGTGTTCCCCTGCAGTTGAAGAACTATGAAAAGACACTATGGATCTGAAATTAACAGTGAAGGTTTGTTGGTACAGTGTAGGACTTACTCATTTATGCCTTGCAGTATTTTGAAATCCAGATTATCTTCACTACGATCAAAGAAGCCTTTATTGTCTATAAAAACCAAATGCCTTGGATCATCTTTTCTCTGGATAATATGTGTCAAAGCAATGTTATCTTGGTCATCGCAATTCCCACTCAGACCTTTCTGTACACAGGAATCCTCCTTACGTGGTTTGAACCCACAGCAGTTCTTATCCAAGCGGTGATATATCTGAAAATGAACACACATCAGTCAGGGGAATGAGACACACCGTCATGTGAAAACAGCTGTTTTATAAGATTATATGAGTCACTGAAAAGCATGTATACATGGAGCATCACAAGTATTAATCACACCTACATGTTAAAATTGCTTTATTATATTAATTAAAGGACATTAAATGTAGTGTGGTTATCAGGACCATGGTTTCTATGCACAGTTTAGATTGTAACTCTGAGAATTTACCAGCCAGCATTGCCACTGTGAACTGCAATCTCCCAAAAGTAATTTTTCCAAGCTCTGGCTGCACGTTCCTGGTCCACTGCTCAATTCAAATGTGTATCCCCATGTGACTAGCCTCAGATTATTTAATTTCCCCTCAAAGGCAAACCAACAGACATATCAAAGGCTGTCTAAATTATTTTTTAAAAAATTGACTGCTGATGGGAGGACAATGGAATGGTAGCCAACTAACCTCTGTCCTTAGGGAGACCTGAAATCTGCCAGCAGACTTCAAGAAGGTTGTGTTTCTGGTAAGATTTTTTTTTTCTGAATCCATTCCAGATGTCCTGGCATTGTGGCCTTTAACTTGTGGTTACAGTCCATTCTAATGAGGGTATAGTGAACTCTACATGGATACTTTGCACCAGTAATACATATGTGCTGCAAACACCAGCATTTTCTAGGGTATGAAGGCCCTTGCTTCTTTTAATCTTCTCTTGGATCCTCCTGTTTATTTTACCAATGCACTTGCTATTTCTGAACAAACAATCATGGTGTCATGCTTTCTGCTAAGCTACAATGCTTATTTGTCTTCCTGAAATTTCAGTGTTAATGTGTGCTTAAATACAAATAAACGGAGAATAGAAAGCTATTTACAGATTTGGAGGAGAGAGAATAATGAGTGGTGTGAGTGTTGGAGACATTTTGGTAAGAATACCCCAAGATACAATTGACGTAAGTCAAAGTCAACTTGAAGGGACGTCATAATGACAAATTAAAACATCAGAAATCATTTGAAGGCTGTTATAACCTCTCTCCATACTATTCTTGCATAGCTCTTGCTATGTTTAGAATCAATACAATCCACGTCTGACTTTATATCAGATGCCAAGCATCACATACTCAGAAAAGCACTGAGAATTAGAAGATAAATGACCATCTATTTTTAGGAAAGAAATTAATGTGCTGCCATAGCTGCATCGATAGCACATTCATATGATATAAATAAGAGGGCCTGGTTTCTTATAGAAATCTGCCCTAGACAAGGAGAGGGCAATTCAATTATTTCTATAAAGTAAAAATGTACTGAATGTTGCATTGTATTGGAAATCACAGGGCAACATATACAGAATTGCTTTAAAACAAGTGCAAAATCAAACTAATCTATAGTATAGAAATTAGGGTGGGGAGATAGTCAAAAAGTTGCATGTGACAGATTAATTCTTCCATTAGTGTGACCTGGCAGTGGTGGGTATAGGCAGCAGCAGGTGGCAGCACTAAAAGCACATGAGACAAGTGCATTTAGGTACCATTTTTCAGGGATTGGAACTAACTTTGTTGTTTGTTGCTGTATGCCTTCAAGTCATTTCCGACTTATTGCCACTTTAAGGCAAACCTAACATGGGGTTTTCTTGGCAAGTTTCTTCAGAGGGAATTTGCCATTGGCATTTTCTGAGGCTGAAAGAGTATGATTTGCCCAGGGTCATGGCCAAGCAGAGATTCAAACTCTATTCTCTAACCACTACACCATGTGGATCTAAATATGGTAATAAAAATAATTTTAATTATCAGTTAAGTTAAACACTTTCTAATCTAAAAGGGCAAGTTTTAGAGGACCAGTTTTTAAATTCTGATTGATTTCTATTAAAATTTCAGTATTAATATAATTCCAGAATTAAGTTAATGTTTAAGTTATTAGTTAGTGAAATGAAAGACTATGCTAAAGAGCCAAACAATTTCACATTTCCTAGCTGGTTCTTTATCCAATGCCTCAGTCTCTTGCATTTGTGCATAATTGCTTCTTGCTTGCTGTTACTCCCCCATTCTGGGAGAATTAAATATTCAGAAAATGCCAATGCAAATGGATACAGAAATCCTTACTTCTGTTCTTGATTAGATTATGATAGATCAGTTAAGTCCAAGGTTAAAAGATTTTAAACCAACAAGCAGTAAGGGCAGCTGGGAAGGGGATAGTCTTGTTTGTATCCAGCTCCTCATCTGTCCCAGGAAAATGATTTATTTTTTTTAATGAGTCATGTCTTCTCATGATGTGGTGGCCAAAGTATGACAGCTTAAATTTGGTCATCTTGGCTTCTAGGGGTATTTCCAACGTGATCAAGGACCCATTTGTTTGTCTTTTTGGCTGCCCACAGTATCCTCAGCACTCTTCTCCAGCACCACATCTCAAATGACTTTTCTTTTTATCTGCTTTTTTCACTGTCCAGTTCTCACATCCATACATAATGATGGGGAATACCATGGCTTGGATGATTCTAACTTTAGTGCTCAGGTTGTATATCTTTACTCTTTTCTAACTTTATTTATACTCTAGCCGTATGTATACTAACACAATAAAATCTTTGGTGCCCTCAGAAGATGATAAAAGATGAAATAAACCACTTTTTGGTGATATGATAAAGCTAGGAGGCAGCTCATTATCAAAATATACAGTGGACTCTTGTTATACATTGAGGTTTGGTTCCAAGATCCCCCATGGATAACAAAATCCATGGATGTAAAGTCCCATTAAATATGATATAGCAAAATGGTGTCCCTTATAAAAAATGGAAAATCAAAGTTTGATATTTGAAATTTATACTTTTTTTAACATTTTCAAACTGCGGATGCTTGAATCTGTGTATAAGAAATTTACTAAAATTAATCTCTTTATAAGTTTGGACATCATTTTTCTTACCTGTAAAAGAAAATCAAGGAGTGCCATCTTGGACCATTCATAATGATGGATGCCAATACATCCCCATTCTACTTTGGGCACTTTGCCGTTTTGCCAGCACTTGTGCTTCAGCTGTTCCTTGTAGGCCCCCCAATTCAGCTTCACTGATGAGTGTGTCTCATTGTCTGTCTGAGCCAAGGAAGGATCCCACAGAATAATAGGACATGGTTGATCATCTTATGTGAATAAAGAAGAACAAGACCAAACAGAACAATGAGCATAGTTAGTCAGAGTATTTAAGATTTACAGACTTTGGCCCTTCTTTAGTCATTGTCTAAAACCACTGTAGTTAACAACACCTGCTTATAAAAAAGATACTTTATAGATGTGGCATGGAAACGACTTCAAGGCACACAACAGCAACAAGCAAAAACTAAAAACAAAAATGACTTTTCTTCTCTTTGGTTAATGTGGTCATATTCCACATCTAAAGAGGAGCCACCACATTTGAGGAAGAATCTTGGACATTATAACTTACTTCAGTGTCTAAGTAACAGCTGCCTTTTTGCTACAAAGCAGGATGCTTTAAAAGAACCCCACTGCATGAAAGGATTTATTAAACAGATTAAAAGTGGTTTGGCAGATCAGTAACTGGTATAAATCTCTGTAGCTCATTCAGTTGCAGCAAACCAATATTCATTTATGAAAGTGTCATTGTTTAGTGATATATGCCTGATCATGCAATGAATTCAGCAAACAGATTTATATCCTCATCTTTTTTGCAAACATTTTTAACAATGTATGATTTCCTAGATGCATGTAGTAGCTATATTGTTCCCCAAAGATGAACATCCTCGCCCCCAATGAAGCTCTGCAGTTCATTCCAAAGGAAAGTTGTTCAGATCTTGATACATACAAAACTTTTCTGATGTGCAAAACTGGACTTTTATGTGCTGCCTGAAGAAACATCAGGGTATTTTTCCAAAAATATTATAAAATGAACATACCTCATCTGGACTGGGATCATAGTACGCATGAAGGGAGAGTTTCAACCCTCCCCTCCCCTGCAGCAATCTTTCACCCCATAAGACATAAAACAAAAAACCAATTTTGAAGAATTCCACTGGTGCCAAGTGATTTATTATTGTTATTATCACTATTTGTTTGGCATGCCGAGGATGACTATGCATGTGTGTACATATTTTAAAGGGTCACAGTAGGGCAGCAAGGATTAAGGTTCTACTCTTCACATGCTGTGGTCCTAATTCAGAGGATCTGTGGTTAGTTTTATCTTTTCAACAATGCCCAATGATGCCTCAAGGAACATATTTAAAGTAATATTCAGGTACACCCATACAAGGACATCTTTGCAAATATGGATTTTTAAACCTCCTTTGACATTTAATTTATTATTCATCTGGAGGCAGAGATGAGATATTGTTTCCACAAGATAAAGGCGACATGATAGCAGTAGGAACTTTTGTTGGCTTGTTTGTTTCAAATATATATATTAGGCAGTCTCCTACTTTTTAGCAGTAAAAGGAACATGTGAGGGAAGAACACTGGATATTTTTTGTCCTTTTTCTTACATCTAGGGATTAAGGGTCCCTCAAACATTTGGTGATAAAATCCCCTTATTATTACTTTATACCCAAACCGGCAGACATTTCTGTAACAAACATGCATGCACACTATTTGCTCTCTGTCCTCTCAAAGATCACAAGGCACATTTCCCCCTTTTCCCTCGTAAAAACAAAGTTAAGACTTCCTTATTCCACTCCTCAATGCACTTATTCATTCTTGTTTCACAAAAGCACGTTCCTCCTGTGAAGTTCTTTCTGTTTTCCTCCCCCGCCCCACTTCCTCCCTTGGGTTCAGAGAGGTGGAGGAAAGAAAACACTTTTTTTGAACAGGCATTAAAATTTGTAACTTGGAAAGAACCAAGTGGTGATAAGGCGAAGCAAAGGAAATATGTGGTTCATAGGAAGTAAAACATTACTCCTAAGAGTGCTATCTTCAGCCTCTTCCAACAAAACAGATTGCATCTGAAATAGATGAACCATATCCAATCAAATGTGGAAGAGGCTAAGCTTTGAATTGTTTGGTATAACTTTGTAATTCAAATAGAAGGAAACTAAAAACTATCTGTTCTGACCTCCTGCCCCAGAAGAAGAAACCTACACATTTGTTTTCTAAGAATTAACTGCATCCATACCGTATCCCTGAAGCAAACTACCAGAATAAAGAACACAAACTGTTCAATAAAAAGACAGGACAACCTGCATGGGAGGATCTATCTGCCAATCTGGTCCCCTCCCCTACTTCCAATAATGTAAAATATTGTAAATATTCAGTGCTTGAAGCAACCCTCCTCACTACTGAGTGAGTTCAATGACAGCCAGAGTAGTATAGTGGTTTGAGTATTGAACTAGGATTCCAGGAGACAAAGGTCTGAATCCCTCCTCCACCATGGAATCCCACTTGAGCAAGGTAAATTCTCTCAGTCTAAGTGGAAGGCAATGGCAAAGTTCCTTTGAGTAAATCTTGTAAGAAAACCCTACGATAGAGTTGCCATACCACAACTTCCAGCTTAAGCCTTTCTAGCAGGTCTCTATTAGAGTCCAGCAGTCTCCATAAGTGTGACCAAATTACCTTGTAGCTGAAGATAAAAGGGAGACAGCTCGGTTGCCTGCAATTTCAGGATGCCCCAGCATTAAAGAAGAAAAGGATGAGTTATTATTTTTGCCTTAGAAGTACATGCTCCACATGGAATCTGGAAACTCCATCACTAGCATCCCAGCATCTTGTCCATTCAATACATACTTTCTATCAATTATTGTTAAAGATATTTATCTCATTTATCACAATGAAGCTTGCTTCTGGACCTTGCTGCATAGGTTGCTAGTCAAGAACACCTCAGGAACTGTGGCAAAAAGAAGTAAACCATTATGAAGTTTGTGTGGGAGAGGGAGGGAGGGTGATGATAATGCAGAATCAGCATTAAACACCTTACAGGGTGTAGCTTGGTGATAAATACAGCATCTGTAAAATACCAGCTATTTTTACTTATGATGGTTTCTGTCTCCATAGCAACTCTGTGCCTCGCCTACACTAATGCACCCTCCAGATTTACTAATATTAGAACTGCAAAGTTTGCTAGCTAGTTAGAGCTTGTTTGGAGAGGTGGGAAAAACTACATTAGAGGACTCCTGTCTGGTTTTTATAAGAAATGCCATAACAATTGTGTTCCCAAACCATGTTCTCTTCTGTAGCCTGGTACTTCAAAACACAGAGTTTATGAAACACCGATCAGAAAATCTCCAAGGGACTTAGAACTAAAGCTGTGCTCTGAGGGCACATGCATGCATATGTCAATGATGGCAAGGCATCAGTCAGATTTTGGGAACAGCAGAAGCAAAGTAAAAAGGCATAATGAGCCAAAAACCAACTGCCCACAAAATCATTATCTCAGACGTACCTATTGTAACGATGTAATAATTGCCATGATGGTTGACACCAAAGATTCATCCAGTCCACATTTAGTATCCATCACAAACTGTCCAGGTGCTCAATCTAGACAAGTTCATGTGGAGCACATTACTGTATCCAGTAGCTGCAGTTTTTCTTAACCCTTCATGGTAAGTAATACCATTCAAGAGTGCAAGAGCTCTGTCTGCCTCTGCTTGTGAACAAAGAATACAGCTGCTTATGCTAAGTCATACCATTTATCCATCCAGCTAGTGCTATCAACTTTGACTTGCACTGGTCCTTCAGAGTTTCAGGGAAGATTCTTTTCTAGCACTGCCTAGAGATCTGTGGCATTGTATGTGGTGCATCCTATCCAAGTACTAAAGAGGACTGACTCTAGCTTCCAAGATCAAATCAGTCCAAGTATGATCAAAGTTGTATGGCAATGAGAAACTGGTGTTTGGAAATTGGAGGAGACAGTCTTCTTCCAATGAAGTGTTTGTAATACCTCATTGGAAGCATTGGAATCACTAGTCCAGTGATTTCCAAACTCTGGTCTTCCAGATGTTTTGGACTTCAGCTCCCAGAAGCCTCACGCATTTCAGTCAGTGGTCTAGAATTCAGGGACTAGAAGTCCAAAACACCTGGAAGGCTAAAGTTTGGGAATTACTGAATGTATCAGTACAAAGTGAGATTGTGCAAACAGTAGCATGAATCAAGGGTGTTTATCACACTATACTCTTATAGTGCTACTACAGTGGTACCTCGGGATACGAAATACCCAGGTTACGAAATTTCTGGGATACGAAAAAATCCCATAGGAAATAACTGTTCCGGGTTACGAATGTTTTTTCGGGTTACGAAAAAAAAATTTGGTGCTTTTCGGCGCTATTTCACACGAAATCGCGGCTTTTCCCCATTAGCGCCTATGGGTTTTCGGCTTGCGAAGGCTTTTCGGGTTACGAAAGCGGCCGCGGAACGAATTAATTTCGTAACCCGAGGGAGCACTGTATTCCACTTTAACTGCTCTAGCTGCCTCCTGTTGCATTCTGGGATTTGCAGTTTTAAGGAGGGGTATTTAGAATTCTCAGGCAGAGAATAGTAGCACTATAAGAGTATAGTGTATAGTGTGATAAACACCAAGGTCTCTCATACTTCCTTTATTTAAGAAAATTTTAATCTTCACAAGTTAGAGCATGATGTATGACTTCTGACACAGTCACAAGTTTTTTCTAACTTATGGCAACCCTATGTTTTCTGGGATTGAGACTGTGTGACTCGTCCAAGATCACACAGTGGGTTTCCATGGCCTTGTGAGGAATCAAACTCTGATCTCCAGAGTTATTACTCTCAAATCACTACATCTTGCTGGTTCTCTAATAATGAAGAGCAACCACTAATAACAGCATGAAAAGGTTCCAAATGGTTGAAGACCATCCTGTTCAGAGAAGCGTTTCCAGGCATCGTGTGACTATTATTTGCTATTTGATATTTTTAATTTGTTGCCTGTTTTATTGAACCCTTTCCTGTATTGTTATGTATTATTTATATGTATTATGCTATTATTTCTTAGACTGTATGCCATGGGCAGGTTTACTCTTATCTATTTTATTGTATGTATGTACAGTGCTGTGCAAATCTACAGTGCTATATAAATCAAGCATAATAATAATAATAATAATAATAATAATAATAATAATAATATAACAAATGAACATGATGAAATAGACTGTAGTCCACAAAAGTTTGTGCCATAATAAAATTGATTTTTAATTTTTTGTCATTGTTACTGAAATAGACTAGCATGGCTTCCCCCATAAACATTCCAGGCTGTTTATGACATTAAAGTACGCAAAGTATTGTGTGAAAACAGGAACAGTACCCACATTAAAAGATATAATCTGATCCTCTAGTTACTGCAAAATTTAGTACCACTTGAAAGACAAACACAAGTCTTTAACTCATATGCCAAAGCAAGAAAGGGGAAACAGAAATCTTTGCAAATTTAAACTAGCAAGAGAAAAAAGGAGGAAACTAGTCAGTGAATAATGAAGATTTTGTAAATCAGGCCTACAAAATATGAAACTCAATGGAGAGAACACATACCTCTATCAGTCTACTATCAAGGTTTATCAAGTCGCTGTAGATCACAATCAGAGCTTGGAAAAGTAATTTTTGGAGATACAGCACCTGGAATCACTCAAACAAAATGGCTAGTGCTGGGAATTCTGGAAGTTGCAATCCAAAGAAGTAACTGTTCCTGCCTCTGGTCACAGCACATGGCTGGTAGGTCATATCTCAAGTACTGTAACCCACTCTTCATTTCATTTATCTCTGTACTTGTTTTAAAACACAACAAAATGTGTAGAACAATTTGGATGAGATGGGGAAGGGGACACCATTGTTCTTCTGTTAAAACATGTGGGAAGGCAGACATAACAGTAAATGTGAACTACAGATTATAGTGCCCCCATAAATAAACAAAAGCTGTCCAGTGGTTTTTATCTACCACAATATTCTTTAGGGCTCTGATCATAGGAGAAGATATGAGACCAAGCTGTGAACAAAACTGCTGAATCTGAAGAAGCCTACGCAATTAGGATGAATGCCTCAAGAAAAACACTTTTCCTCATTGTCCTTTACCCAAATGTTACGCAGACTGATGCAGTTTTAGGAACGAGAAAAAGAATATAGTAAGCATATTGGCAGCTTGTTGTGTGCTGTTGCTTGCCGCCTCTTTTTAAAATGCAACATTCTGACTGTGCTTATCAACATGTGGAGATCACTAGAGTAACATGCTCAATGAGATCACTGGAGCTTCTCTTTCAGTCTGTGCCAAGTTCCCAGCCTCTGTTAGTACAAGGTTAATTACAGAGTGAGCAAACACAATGAGACTCAAAGTCAGATGCTCTTTCATACTAAGTACACTTCAGATTAAGGCAACCCCAAATTTGAGCTCATCCTTTAGCTAGTGTCCTGTAATGATTAAATTGCATATATGTATCTCTTTGGAGAGTAACAAGTTTCTCAATAACTGCAAAGGACTGACTGGCAGTGGGTAGAGTTTTTTAAGTGAGTTGAAGGAGATTTTGACAGCACTCATCCCACAATCATTTCCCTTTATAAATGGGGGAACTGGGAGAGAGAAACGTGCTTCAAAAACATTTTTAAAAACCCACATTTGACCAGAGATTATTATGGGGCATGAGAAACCTGCCTGGCATCAAATACTCCATCATACCACTTTCTACTCTCTGGAAAAACTAAATAAACACATGGTACATCCTATGCCAGTGCTACACCATGTAGTGGTCTGTAGAAATCCCTGGAGAGTTTCTAAGAAAGAAAACATCTATTGTCCCCAGTGGGGCAAGATCACATGCAAGCTCAAGGACAAAAGCAACAAGTTTGTAACTGAGTTTATGAATTACATTTTGTTGGCTTTCCAAGTCAGAACTACAGAACACTTTCTGCTCTTGCAGTCTCTTTGCCTTTATAAATGTTGATCTGTCAATAGCAATGAATCTTTGGGAAAAATTGCCATGAGTCAGCTTTCCTCTCTAATAATGCAGATGTGAGAACTATGCAAATTAATTCTGTGATTTAACAGGTCCACAATTGGTTTGAGTAAATGGCAAACAAAGACATGAAAACATTTGGCGATTTCAGTCCCAGAGTCATATTTAATTAGAGACAGAAAGTCATGGTATAAATGTTTGTGCAACCAAATTATGTATGGTAAGAGTAAAAGTGAAAAATATATTAACTGTATAAAGATTGGTGAATTCAAGAGCTTAAATATTTATTTATTTAAAAGCTAGTTAAACACTTATTTATTGTGTCTTCTAATTAAAGCAGCCAAAATCTAGATTGATTTTCTGACAGTCTTCCTGCTAAATTATATGACAGAGAAACACAGAAGACAGACAGATAGAAAGAGAGCACTTTTCTGTCACAGAAATCTCTGAACTTTGGGTGGCAGAATACTAGTTCATAGCTAAGTCTTCTCAGTTCTACATCTAATGAAAAGCAAGTTCCACTCAGTTCTACAGGCCCCCATCTAGTAAATGGTTATAAAATTGCAGCCTTGATTTATTGCTAATAAAGAAAAAGAAAAAACCAGCCCATTTCCACTTCACCATGGAGGAATGCAATATTCAAATTTGTGTGGTCAGTGTATAAACCAATAAGGCACAGGGTCAGAACATTGATAAATTCTTTCACACAAGCCCTGTCCAAAAAGGGGGAGCATCATAAGACCACCCACTCATTTCAATGGGACATAGACCAGACAGATTGTGCCTAGTCTAACAGTCAGTGGCTAAAATTGAGGATCTGAGATCCAAACATTTCCAGAGCAAACCATTTCCTGTGGCTGTTCCACATTCTGATCTCATCCGTAGCTAAGAAACAACCTAGAAAGAAAGAACCAAAAATGAAAACTAGCTATTTTGTTCCTTGCTCATCACCTAGCAACAGTTGTCCATCTTTGGAACATTCTCATTACTGAGAATGAGAAAATGAAAAAGGCTGAGTTGTCCTTCTTTCTTCCTGACAATCCAAATCTATAATGAAAGCTGAAAGCAACTCTTCCTAAGATTTGGCAAAAGAGCAGTTTACAAAGGGCCTGCAGCCAGACATTATGTGTGACCTCTCCACCAAGGATTCCTAAACCAAATGACCTCACTTCTAATAGCTCTGCAGCAAAAAGCCTTTCCTTAAAAATAAAGTATGTATCTTCCATGTTCTGGTAACCTAAATAATTCTCAGAAGCAAGCAAAGCACTCACTGCTGCTCCCAGAAATTCAACCTATATTGAAACTGTTGTGAGGTGCTGCCAGTATGCTTGTGAAGTACTGATAAACCAGAGACTGATGTTCTATCTGCTTTCAAAATTCTATTAATAGTAGAGTGGTATTTATTCATTAATTAAAAAAAAGTTTTCAAAAGTCCAGCTATGTCAGTGTGTTCCAGAAAAACAAAGGGTCTTGTGATGTTTAACAACAATAAATGCCAATAATGGCTTTTGTATAAAATAATTTAGTGATTGCAGTAGCAGGAAAGCAGAACTTTAAAATACAAAGTACTTTAGCACTGATTTATTAAAATCCAATACAGTCTTTTCCAGATTAGATTGTATTAACTCTTGGCTGTATTTACAGCTTAACACAGCAGTGGTATTTTACAAAATGAAATGTGCATAATATAAGCAGTCAATATGTTCAATATGTGACAGATATTACATGTTGTGTTGTCTTGCTGAAAAATTAATAATGAAATTGTAAAGTAGTAATAATACAACTTAACTCTTTGCATTTAAAGTAGTTGCCAATTTTTCCCCCTTATTACTACTAGTAGGGCTCTGACTAGAGCTTTTAAAATGGATTGCTGTCTTCCATTCTGGCTACAGAAGAAAATCCTTGTACATACTGTACTATACATTTGCAATAAAACTTTTTCCAAAACAAAATAAAATGTAGCAACATGGAAAGACAATGGTGTTTTAAACATACCAAATCACCTTGTGCCATCTGAAACTGATTTGCATAGTTTTATTAAACTCCAAGAATAAAACTACTGAACACTGTTGATTCACATCTTTCATTCACTTTATTAGTTTATCCTGAACCCATGCAGACATTCTTATAGAAATGAGTGGGGACTGCCTAACTAAAGTATTTGATCACCCTGGCAGCGATTTCCAGCCCAGAGCATTTCCTGGACAAAAAAAACACAAGTCCAGCCACAAAATCTTGACATGGCACGCTCTGGGTCAGAGTTTCTGGCTATACTGTCTAACAGATTCTTAGAGCTGCAGTCCACAAAATTAACTTTTCCCAAATCTTCCATCTAATACATTTCATGAGAGTTTAAAGGCTCTATCACTGTGTAAATTCCCTTTCTCAAAACTATGCATAGTTCCTTATATTAGCTCTGGGTCTTATCAACAATCAAATACAAAACAGTGTATTTTTACTCATTTTTTCTAAGGATACCTGGGGATACTTGGAACATTGATAAATTCCAGAAAGGGAAAACAGAAATAGTATTATCATTTACTCTCAGGAATTCCCTTTTTATCATAATTCTACTCTGTAGAGTATTTACATTGTTTTCATTGCTGGCTGCCTTACAGATAGATCTAGGGAAATGCCCTAGTTAATCAGCAATGTGTGAAATAATTACCTAGTACAAATTCTGATTTCCGGCTTACTGTAGGCAAGGTCCGGTTCAGCCCCAGGATTCTTTCCAAATGGAAGGCAAACACTTCACTCATGTCAAAAGGCCTCTTGATAAGCCCGCAGTGTCCTTGGCTGCAAACACTGCCTTTGGTTGGCCTGTTCACAGCAGCAGTCTTTCGAAATACTAGAAGTACGCCGCGTTGAAAAGGTGCCTCTTGGACACTGTCTATTTTGGCATCTGCCAGAAGACGCATATTGGAGATGTCCTCTTTGCTCAGCCAAGGTGGTGGGCTCTCACTATATATCCTGATATTACTCTCCTGAGCACTGGGTTGAACATGCCCATTTTTTATTGTCATTGCAGGTCTCCAGTGCCTTTTATCATTTCTTGACACTTCTTTCTCTTTGTATTCTTCCCTGTGGGGCTGCCTGGATTTTTCTGGAATAGCTGTTCTCCCCTTGCTTGTGGACTCACTAGTCCCATGAAGTAATTTTTGGATGAAGGTCTTCTCCTGGCTCATGCCAGTTAGCGGATACCTGTTTCCAAAGTGCATTGACATGGCTTGCTTCTTCCTTTGCTTAGGCTTCACAGTGCCTCGGATGTTGGCAGGTTTGCTGCGCTTGGAGCGCAGGGTGATGTACACCACGTTGGGCAATGCTGAAGTGTCATTTGTCCCCACTGTGGGTCTTTCCAAGTCTGGAAGCAACAAGGTGCCATCCAATGGGATTTCAAGAGAAAGGGTCTGGTCAGCATCTTGAAGATTCCAAGTGCTTTCCTTTGGAGGTCCTCCTTTGTGCTGTGGTACAACATGGCCTACTTGACTGATGAGGAAACCCAGATAGATCACAAAGGCTGTGCCCAACAGCAAATTCTTTCTGGTCCTTGGGCACCGGCCACTCCAGAGTCTCAGCAACCGGGGCAAACGCAGAGAGAAAATGAGCCAGTTTATAATTTGGCATGTCTGATCCAGGAAGCTCATTTCTCCAATTAATCCACATGATGAAAACAGTTTTAAGAATCCACTGCTTGCCAGCTAGCGTGGTGATGATGCATGCCTTCTAAATGACCAGATTTCTCCTCCTCCTTTTCCAGCTGTGTGTGTTTTTGTGTCTGTACACACACTGGAAATGTCCTAGGAATGTGAATGTTCAGTCCTAATGAATATGACAGGCTCTCCCCTCCACAGGCTGTTAAAATCTTATCAGCCACCTCAGAGGGTGTGATTTTGTTTCAATGAATGAATGGAGTCGGTTGTGTAAACAAAGTTAACTGAATCACAGTATGAAAAGTCTGGGAGTCCCTTCTGGGCTGGTGCACTCCTACAGGAGAGAGAAATACCATTAAATAGTCATCATCAGCTACACAGTTATTTTTAAAACAAGCAAATCTCTATGTCTAATATCTCCGGGTTTTTTAATTCCTACAGGAATTAGAGAAAGAGAAACTGAAAAGCAAATTCAGATATTTTATATTATGTATATAAGATTAGCAAGAAACCATAAAAATAATATCTGAAACATAGTACAAAATGAATTTATTATCCAGACTAATTTAAGGCATAGTATTAATTGTGAATACAAGGCTCATTTTCAGAATGTAAGAGTCAACCTTTTCTATCCCTGTGCAAATGACAGGGAAAATGGTCTATAAATCACATAATATATTATATTATTTATATTATATTATTATGAGAAAGTATCATATACATTAGTCAGAGACTGAGCCAAAGCAAACAATCATGCTTGTATTATTAACAAATTATCTTACGCCTAATATGAGCTGAATCTATCAGCAAACTATTAAAATGCTTCATGTCTTACATTAATTGGATTCACTCTTATACAACCTACAAATGTCTTCAGTATCAAGATGTATTTTTAATACAATAGTATAAAATTCCAGCTAGTAAGTATAGTATAAGGTATTCCTTGCTGGATCAGAAAAATGTGTTTGTGTGTGTGTGTGTGTGTGTGTGTGTGTGTGTGTGTGTGTTATATCTGGGTTTTATTAATTTATAAATATGTGTTTACACATATAAAACCAAGGAAACAATTACATTGGGAATAATGAAATGTTCTACACATTTGTCAGTGGACACTTATTACACACATGCACACAATTATCTGACTTGTTCTGCAACAAGTAATGCATCACATTTTGAAACAATTTGTTTGCTCGTGGTAAGTTTATTATAAAAATGAAATTTAAAATAATCTTACCTACACAGCATGCCTCAGAATTTACTCTCATAAATTTCTAACATGACCGCAACAAAAAACCTAGTAAAATCATTAAGGACCAATTTCATGTTGGTCAGTTCAAAAAATTCCAAAAAAGCACAGTTGTGCAATATTTTTATAACATCCAAGAATTTAAAAAAAAAAAAAAAAGGCTGAAAGAGATTTCAACTTGCAGTTTCAAATTCTTGGAATCACAGTTCAGAGGGTAGAGCAAGCTCTGTACTCTAAAATATTCTGTTCTGACTTCACAGGGCAGTTGTTTCTAGATAAATACAAAAAAAACCTCATAGAAACTTTTTATTTACTATTTATTTAAAAATAAAAATAAAGCTATTTTAAATTCTGCAACGGAAAACTCCAGAGTGATGTTTTGTTTCCAAAAAGAAACAAACCTGTATCTGTTTTTCCTAACTGCTGAGAGCCCTCTAGTGTACATCAGCTAAAACTGTTTAGGAAATATGAGTGGCTGAAAAGAAAAATGTGGGAGGGCTTGACAGTTTATTATGGCTTCAAACAGAAGCACATTTATTCAAGCTTCAAAAGAATAGATTAGAAGTAAGACCAGTGCCTTTTCTACTTGATAAAGTGAAACACCATACTTTTTCCAAGAGACCTTTCACACTACACAGTTATAGCAATCTGATTCCACTTTAATTGTCATGGTTCCATCCTACAGATTCCTGGGATTTGCAGTTTAAGGAAGGGCATTTTGAATTCTCGGCCAGACAAGTTGAGTGCTTCCAAACCACAAGCCCCAGGATGCCATCAGATAAAGCCATGGCAGTTAAATTGGCTTCACAGTGCTATAATTGTATATTGTGAAAGGGCCCAAGTTCTTTCCTTCGTGTGAACATCTTGCCATAACTATAGCGGGCCCTTGGTATCTACTGGGGTTTAGTTCTAGGATCCCCTGTGGATACCAAAATCCAAGAATTCTCGTCCCATTAAATACAACAGTACAATGTGATAAAACTGTGTGCCTTCTATAAAATGGCAAAATCAAGGTTTCCTTTTTGGAATTTAAATATTTTGCAATATTTTCAAACCATTGATAAATCATTCCGTGGACACAGAGAGCTTTATATGGGGTGCCTTGAGGTTGTTTTTGGTTTTTTCCTTGCTATTTTTTACTTGAGAACACGGGCCTGCATTGTCAGAATAACAGGGGACACTATGTGGAGATGGCTAGAAACTAGTTGACCATAGAAACTAGATAGTCTATAACAATACTTTCTGGAAAAGCTAGAACAACATACTACTCTAGTCTATAGCCTTCAGTATTCAAAAGAGGATGAAAGAAGTCTTAAGTTACCACGCTCCAGTTCCTCAACAGCATTGGACAGCAAAACATCTTAGATGGGTTAAGCATTTCCAGTCATAAGGAAGCACTCCACACAAGTATATTGACTGTTAGTATTTTCCAAACATACTAATTCTTATTACTATTCAGACACCAGGCCAAAGTGGAATTCTGAGTTACAGATCAACATTTGGAGAGTGCGACATTGGGCAGGCTATTTTAAATCAATGTTGAGGATGCGCAGCCGTTGAAAAGATACCACAACCTGGTGCATCAGCATTCAGGGAAAGATGAGCAAGTGTAGACCTCATTCTCTTTTTACAGATTCATTGAGTACACATGGTGTAATGATCTGCACGTTGAACTACAACTCTGGAGACCAGGGTTTGAATCCCAATTCAGTCATGGAAGCCCATTGGTGACCTTGGGCAAGTCACACTCTCTCAGCCTCAGAGGATGGCAATAACAAACCCCCTCTGAAGAAACTTGCCAAGAATGCCCCATGATAGGTTCCCCTTAGAGTCAACATGAGTTGAAAATGACTTGAAGGCACACAACAACAACAAGAAAAAAGGTAGGGAGTGGCTTGCCGGAAAACACTACTGTAGCAGAACATTCATATATAGCAATATTCTGGGACACTGAAGCCATTAAAGTGAAGTAAACCTGAGATATAAACATCATCATTCAGACTAGCAGAATTAATGACAACAATCTGAAAGAAGAGGCCCCAGGGTTCTTTTAAAAATTAAAAATTCAAATGTTAATTTTTAATTTTTTAAAAAACATATTTTTTTCTTTAGAAGCATCACATTTTACCAAATTTTTACTTTAACCCCTTGAATATATATATATATATATATATGTAAACACATTTATTCTGTGTGCATGATCTCATAATTTAAAGGTATAAATTCAATTTTCCTTGTTGTTTATATCACAACTATTCCCATTACATTCAGTGATATATGAGAATTATGATTTATAAGTATATTGTACAAAAAACATTACTATGCATTCTGTATGGTGTGGTCTGAGAGGAGGTCAGTGGGAGGGGGGTGACATGAGTTATCACACCGGGTACATGTAACTCTCAGCAAGTTCCCGGCAACTCCCAGTACAGATGGGCCTTTTAGCACGTAAGGTACGTGCTAGGGTTGCCTTGGGATGTCGCTTACAGACGCCCCACAACCCTAGCACGTATTCTGTACATCAAAATGGCGGCACCCTGTATAGATGGGTGCCGCCATTTTGATGCAATGGACGCTTAGCATCCACACATCATGACGCTACTGTGACATCACGAGTGTGCCATTGGCACACTGCAGCAACACAATGCTGCCGCAAAAAGAACCCACTTTTTGCAGGTTCTTTTTGCTGCTTGAAGAAGCTGCGCAGTTTGTCCGCTGCAGCATCCTTGTGCAGCAAAACAAGGCATGGGCAAACCGCCCTTTTTGGGCGGTCTGTACCCCACCTTAGATATTCCTGTAAAGGTATTCTCTCAGATTAAAAAGAGTGGGTTTGTTTTTTTTTTTTTCATTTGTGGTTTTTCACTTTCACTTTGCAGTTTTTCGTTTTCACAGGTGTCCTGCACCCCAGTGAATGTGGAGGGCCCAGTGTACATTGCTTTCTGCCTCATCTGTCACAATAACTTGCTTTGCATTGTGTACTGTATACCTTGATTTGGATGCTAAGACAGGGGGGAGGGGGGACACCATTTATTGTTCCACTTCACACAGAAAAACATCTTAGACCAGCCTGTCATGTGGCCCTCATGCTACATTATTATTGTATTTCCATTTTAATTGTCATTTCTACAGGTTATGCAATACTGGTGTTTGTAATTACATTGGGCATTTAACCATGGTACTTGAAATGGAATTATAGTCCTTTAACTGTGTACTGTGAAAGGCCCCATAAATATTGATTGAGGGATTGTCTTCATTGATAAGAGACCCCATACTCATCCCGTAGCAGTGGCAACCAGAGCATTCCTCAGGAGTTACAGGCAATGTAGGGCTTCTCTCTGAAAACCCAGAGAAAAACAAACTGCCTTTTACCCCCTGGTTGCCTGGAAAATCCAGATCAGTGGTAAGGACGCAGCTCTGTGGCCAGAAATACAGTATTCCACACTGTAAGACACATGATCCTTGTAGGACCACCCTTTTCTTCTGGGTTACCACTAGGAGCGCGGAACTATTGGTATTGCTGCAGACTGGGAAATTGTGCTGTGGCTACAAGGTGGATACAGGGTTTCCCACCAGTGTAGACAAGCCCTATGTATGATTAGAAATGTATTAATAAATGCTGCAAGATTTGTCTGTGTATGAAGCTGAATGGTGGTACTGTATGATCAGCCTTTGTTGTAATTAATGTTGTGCTGAGAAGAAATGAGTGCCCTAAATGTTTTGATGTATTTTTCTGCTTTTTATCCTTTACCAGAATATATATATATATATATATATATATATACACACACACACACACACACACACACACACACACACACACACACACATCATTATCATCATCATCATCATCATTGGCTTCAACCCTGAAAAAGAAATTCCACTGAAAAAGAAAGTCTAGTGTGAGGCTCAGTCCCTAGTAAATATCAAGTGTTTAGGAAAGTCACTTCTATTATATAGGTCCAAAACACACTGCAGAAATGATCCAGTTTGAGACCCCTTTTACTGCCCTGGCTCAAAGCTAGGGAATCCTGGGAATTGTAGTTTATTGTGGTACCAGAGTCCTCTGGCAGAGAAGGCTAAATGTCTCACAAAACTACAGATCTCAGAATTGCCTAGTATGGAGCCAGGGCAGTTAAAGGGGTCTCAAACTGGATTATTTCTGCAGTATGTTTGGGACCATAGTCTAAATACGTCAGTTAACAAAGCAGATGTGTCCCTGGGCATTACTTCTTTAACAGAAAATTTGGTGCCGGGCAGAAATATCATGAAAAAGATTAGGAACAGGTTCCCAGGCCACAAAACAGAGTAGTTCGCTGTGTTTCAGGGAACGTTCTACTCAAAACTAACAAGATAGGCAAGTGAACTGAAACAACCAGGTCAGATAAGTCTTGTGTACGTAAACAAAAAATATTTTGACATTCTAGATATCACTTGAAGGCTTCTTGCAAAATGCATCCAGGAAAGTATTCATCATAAATAAATAAATATTAATAAAATAATCAGTCATCTTTCTTACTTTCTCTTTCACCAGACTCCACTTCTCTTAATATTTCCATTTTGGTGGCCAGAGTTATGATTTTTTAATCTGCGGCGAGGGGCTGAACGCTGGTAAAGCAGGCTTCTCTGCTTTCCCCTTTTCTTTCTGTGTTACTGTTCCTGCATGTTCAGTAAGGGTTTCAGGAGGCAGCTACTCTTTACCTTGCCTGCTACAGGCAGATACACAAAGCTTTAGAAGGAGCAAGGAGATTCAAATTCTTCCCCAGCTCAAGTTTTAGTACATTGTTTATTGCAGTTCCACTGTGGCAACCTAAAAAGTCTGTGTTTCCCCAGCCCACCTTCACTATCCTCCCAATGCACACAGTTAAATTTTTTCCAGATACTGCTAAAAACCTTCCAACTAGGCAGAGGACAAGGAAGAAACGGTGGGGGCTGGATAACTATAGAGAGACATGCTTTTTTTTTAAAAAAAAAAAAAGGACCTTCTTTGTCAGATGCTTTGGCTGCATCTACAATGCAGAATTAATGCAGTTTGACACCGCTTTAACTGCCATGATTTAATGCTATGGAATTCTGGGATTTCTAGCTTTGTGGGATATTTAGCTTCCTCTGCTAGAGAGCTTTGGTGTCATGGCAAACTATAAATCCCAGGATTGTACAGGATGGAGCCATGACAGTTAAAGGGATGTCAAAGTGTCTGCAGTGTGCCAGCAGCAGCCTTTGTTAACCAATTTGAAGGTTTTAAAAGTTCTTTATATAGTTTTATTTTTATCATTTTAATGTGTTTTAGTATTTTTAATGGTTTTAATAAATACTGTTTTTAAGCACTTATCTTTTAAATTGTAATTTATCTTTTAAATTGCATGTTATTCTCTTAATGAGTTGATACTAGTTGAATGCTCATTTTTGTTCGTTTTTAATTGTATTGCGGTTGTTTTTCATTAATTTGAAAGCTGCTTTGGCTGTATCCGCACTCCAGAAATAGCCACTTTGATACCACTTTAAGTGCCATGGCTCAATGCTATGGAATTCTGGGAACTGCAGTTTGTTGGGGCACCAGAGCTCTCTGTCAGAGAAAGCTAAATGTCTTACAAAACTACAGTTCCCAGACTTCTTCAATGCTATCATTGAGCCAGGCCAGTTAAAGTGGTGTCAAACTGGATTAAGTCAACAGTGCAGATACAGCTTTTGTCTCCCAATTTTGTGTGTGTGTGTGTGTGTGTATACACACACACACACACACACACACACAAATAATAATAATTAAATAGCTCTGGACTACAGCTCCCAGAATCCCCAGCCAACCAAGCCTTTTGGGGGATTCTGCGAACTGTAGTTCCCAGGCGCTGCTAAATATGTATCGACAAGAGAAGACTTTTTTGTAGCTGAGAGAAGAGCTACAAAGTTTCCTAGCACTTCCCTCCAACATCAGGAGAGGAGGGCAGGCAGGAAAGCAAATGAAACTGGGTCCAAAACACACTGCAGAAATAATCCAGGTTGAGACCGCTTTAACTGCCCTGTGGCTCCATGCTAGGGACTTTTGGGGGTTTTGTCAGAGAGAGAGAGATCTGATGCCTCAATAAACTACACTTCCCAGGATTCCCAGGTCAGTTAAAGGGCTCTCCAAGGGGATGATTCCTGCAGTGTGTTTTCTGGGCCATGGTTCCTTAACCAGGACTACCTTAAAGGGAAGGAAGGTTCCTCCTCTTTTCCCTTTGCCCTGACCTCGTCATGGAGTCCAAATGCTAAGCTAGAACTAAGTGCAGAGAGAAAGAGAGAGAGAGAAAGAGAGAGAGAGAAAATGGAGAAGTAGCACCATCCTGCGGATTCCACTGGGTTCCTCCTTCTCTCTCTTCCAGAAGGTGCAAAGCAACAAGGCAAGCAAGGAGAGGCTCCCATGGAAAGAGGAAGGAGGAGTTGCATTGAGAAGCAAAGCAGGAAGCCCGCCTGGCCAGGAAGCTGTGACTGTGAGAGTAAGTCCACTGGACACAAGAGGAAACATTGTGTCTCTATCCATTGACAGGGAAAGGAAATGCAAGGCTGCATCCGAACTGCAGAAAGAAGCCGGGTTGATACCACTCTGGTCCAAATCACCATTGAGCACTTCCTCAAACAAATCCTGGGATTTGGAGTTTGGCCAGGTCTTCTTTACCCTTCTCTGCTCAAGAGTGCAGATGCCTCCCAAAACTACAAATCCCAGTGTCTTGTAGGATGGAACCATGGCCCTTAAAGTGGTGTCAAACTCACATAACTAACATCCACAGGACAGAACCACCGTCTTTTTAGTCTGGCTTTTGTAAGAATTGCACAACTTTTGTCTACAGGCAGTCTTTTTAAAAATCACGACAGGGTAGCTTTTATGTGGGGTATGTGTTTTAGATTGTTTTTAAAGAGTATTGGGATTAAATTTATTGTACAGTAACAAATCAGAGGCTGTAAAGATAAATAGGATAATATAACAATATTAGAAATATTTGTTGTTTGCCACTCGATGTTATTTTACTATCCAGTTTTTGTTTGTTCATTCCCAGAATTCAGCTCTGGTCCAAAACACACTGCAGAAATAGTCCAGTTTGAGACAGCTTTAACTGCCCTGGCTGAGTGCTAGGGAATCCTGGGAATTGTAGTTTGTTGGGGCCCCAGAGCTTTCTGACAGAGAAGGCCACGTGTCTCACAAAACTACAGTTTCCAAAATTCCCTAGCATTGAGCCAGGCCAGTTAAAGTGGCCTCAAACTGGATTATTTCTGCAGTGTGTTTTGGACCTCAGTTGCTTTTTTTTTTCCTATTTTGAAGAAGGCTATGAAGACATCTCCCTTCAAACTGGCTTTCTAAATCATTCTAGTATATACTGATTATTATGATGAATGTAATGGTTCATCTTTGTTTTTAGAAATGTTTGTTAGCCGCCTTGAACTGTTTGCAGTTTTTTTATTGGAAAGGCAGGATCTTTAAAAATGAATAAATAAAATATTTTATTTTTTGATTTCCACTGCTTGCAGGAAGAAATAGAGTCCAAGTAACTTCTTAAGGAAAAGTCAAGTCTCAAAGAACGGAGATGGATGGGTGGCAAGGAAGCAACAGCTCCATGAGCAACAATGCAACTGATCTAGCCATTGGTTTTACCTCTTCAGGAATAGCTATCCTCCTGTTTGGAACAAACTTTGTGCCAGTTAAGAAATTTGACACTGGTGATGGTAATTATTTGCGGTTGCTATTCCTTTTACAGATAGAGTTCATGTCGTGATAGAGTTCATGTTTCTGAGTAGCCACAAAAAAGGGTGGAAAGGAGAGGGGAGATGACAGAATCTAACAGTACCTTTAATTTATTTTATAAATCATTAATTTAATTTATTTATTTAAGACTAATTTATAATTTAGCATGAGCTTTTGTGGATATCAGTCCACTTCCTCAGATGCCTTGATAAAGTGGCATTAAAGGCACAGGTTTTGAAGCATAATAGGATACAGAAAGGTGCAAAATTTGACCCTGGTGATAAATCTTAAGAGTTGCATGATATCCAATTCTCATGACTTATACATAAATATATGTAGTGGTCCTGAAACCATTATCTTTGTTCATACATCTGATAATGTACTGGAACTTGTAGATATACCTCAATCCATCTGTTTGTTTTTTTCCTAATTTCTTTTAAGCCAGAAATTCCTGAAATGGCTTCACATGGCACAGAAAGTCTATATCAGTAACAAGAAATGTAATAGTACTTGTTTCCATTTAAAACATGTGCTGAACTCTCATTCAACCCAATACAATGCCCCTTGACATTTTAGTAATTTAAGACAAAACCATTTTTAAAATGTATTTAAATTTTATACTGAATTAAAAATTGGGTCTGAACTTCATTTTCCCAGTGATTTTCAAATATTCCATGACTTCACGGGTTCTCAGCTAATTGCTGCAAGAAGCTTACCTGCCACAAAATCTCAGGACTCTACAACACCTATTAAAAGTAAATGAGAATCTGTAATTACTTTAATATTATCTACTATGTTTAATGTTTCTTGCATTTATTTCTATTCTAGGAATGTTCTTCCAATGGATTCTCTGTGCTGCGATCTGGATAGTATCTCTCATTGTAAACCTCATTCAAAATAGCCCTCGATTTTGGCCTCTTGCTATGGTTGGGGGCTTTTTGTGGGCTACAGGTAACGTTGAATAAATCTTACTTTTTCCAGATTTAAAATACATACACATACGTTTCTACATACCATTTGAAAATTACAAGAATGCTGTAATTCAATTGCTAAATGTGAGACAGATATAAGTAGAGATATGAAAACCTGGAAGGGAAAGATGAGTTTGTTCTCTTCCCCCCCCCCACCCTGTCTTTCCCTGCAAAAACTGAGTAGGATTCCTAATTTTTCCACCACTTTTTGTGGCCCTTCACATCACTAACTGTAAGACATGCATTTCAAATACTACATCCTATTCCCGTGTCTAGCAGTTTGTGTAATTCAGCTTGATAAAGTATTTAATGACTGGAATCCTCAGAGTTATTGCAAAGAAAGAAACAGCACTGAAAACATTATCTCTCCAAGGATAGTTGCAATCTTTTACTAGTTTTTTAAAAACTTTGTTTGTAAATACCTTTTTTTTTTTTAGTATTTCGGCGTTTGTGATATACCTAAGTCACACATGGATGTTAAGTTTAACTGTTTGGTAAAAGACTAACAGGTGTACCTGTAATTTATTCTGAGTAATGGAACTATTTTAAATGTGCTGAGATCAGCTAGGGTGCAGTAGTTGTAATAACATCGGAAGAGGGTTTTGCTGGGACCTATTACATGTTGAAAGAACACATGTTGGCTGGAGAAGCATACCCACTATGTTTGGACGGTTCCTGTGTCTACTGGTGTATGAAAGTGGAGCTCCACTAGAGAGAGAAAGTAAACCTGGTTGGCCTGTATCTGCCCCCACACTGATTCATTTATGTGCCCAAAGTGCCTATTTTCACTTTTTAAAAAAGACACATTGCAGGGATGTCATTCACCTGCACAGTCTCAGAAACCCTTTAACCCCTAAGGATTAATTGTTATTCTTCGGGCCATATGAATTGTAATCAAGAGCCCTAATTATTAATATCATAGCTAGCATTATTGCTATAATGTTGTAGTTGTAAATACTGCATTAAAAATCAACGGCTTTTGCTGTTCCTTTTGTCCTGCGCAGGTAACATAACAGTCGTTCCTATTGTTAAAACCATTGGCTTAGGCCTTGGTCTCTTAATCTGGGCTTCTTTTAACCTGCTAACTGGCTGGGCCACCTCAAGGTAAACACAATGCACTCAAGCATTTACTGCTGTACGTCTTTGTAACATTTTCTTGAAGGATTGTCCCAACTAGGCAAATGTTCTTGGCAATAACATTCTTCTCCCATCCCTCTCCAATATAATATATGTTTTTAAGACTTGTGAGAAAGAATATATGATCCCAGTTAGAATCCAGAAACATTTGGCCAGTACCTAAAGGTTTAATTGCCACCACAGAAGAAGTTCTATGGATCCAAACAAGACAGAATGACCCTTCTCCCTTCTTCAACCCCTGTTCTTGGCAGTCTCCTACAAGAGTGGCTGGGTGGTTATCTAGCAAGGGTTTCAGCATGAGAGGGGATGCTGTGGAGAGGGTCTCAAGATCCCAACTTTACTGTGAGCATCATATGGGATTTACACCTTTACCCAGATACTTCTGATCTGTGCACTTATTGATTTATGGGTGCTTTAGCTGCAGACTTCAGTACTGTGTCAGTGAGAAAATTCTGTGTTCTTTCCCTAGTGGTCCTTCAGGTATTGTTCAACTCTACCTCCTTCTGTTGTCTTTTAAATGTTTTTGGATTTTTATCTTCTTATCAGTCACATATAGTATGGCCAGTGATCAGGCAAGATGAGAGTTGTGGTCTAACAACACTCTCATCATGCCTGATTACTGGCACACCTAGCTTACTGATTTCATTGTGGTTGTTTTGAATGCCATAGTCAGCGTATTTGTGATTAACCATATTGGTTAATCCACTTGTCCTCTTTTCTTCTTATATTTTGAAAATTTTAAAATAATAGAGTTCTGGATTTTGATTCACAGGTTTGGCTGGTTTGGAATTGACCCAGAAATAGTTGCAAAGCCTGTCTTAAACTACATTGGAGCTGGACTGTCAGTGCTCAGGTATTTTAAAAAAACAAAAAAACCCCAGCCCACTAGCTTTGTTTTTATAACTATGGCGCGTTACAGACCACCCATTTCCCCGCCAGATCGGGGCCTCAGCTGCCACAGCAGCAGCCTCTGAGGCCCCAATCCGCCACTTTCCAGGCTGTGGGGAAGTGGCAAAAGGCCGCTTCCCCACAGCCTGGAAAGGGGTGTAGTTGGGGCTTCATGCCCCAAGGACACCCAACAGCATCAGGGACGTGGAGAAAGGGGCCGTTCAGCCCCTTTCTCATTTGCGTTGCTGGCGCAGCTGTGTTAAAGGCTGCGCCAGCAATGCAAATCGTGGAAGGAGCTCCGAAACGGAGCTCCTTCCGGGGCCATGGAAAGGGCGCCCCAGGTGCCCTCGCGTGGCCCCACTACGTCACTTCCACACCGCCCCGTTTGGAGGCGGTGCAGTTGTGACGTAGTCATGGCGGCCCCCGTGTGGAATGGGTGCCACCATTTTGTATGTCCTGGGGATGTATTTGGGTTAGGTGCGTGCGTAAGGCACGCACTTTCCCTAACCCTAGTACATCCCCAAGACGCACTTTACGCCCGTGCGGAACGGGCCCAAGATATTTCAGATTTAAAAACATCACTAAGGTGAATACATTTAGAAACAAGTGAAACAAAGTGAATATCATATTCTTTTGAGATCAAGCCTAAATGTGTGTCTCTTAAGGCTGCAGTCCTAAACACACTGGGAAGTTAGTCTCATTAGCACAGTGGGCTATAAACATGCATAGGTTTGCACTGTTTTTAATTTGATGTTAATGACTTAAGTCAAATTGTTAGGCCTAAAAGGTATAAATATATTGAATCACTGGAATTTACATCTCATTGATACCAGTAATCTATAATCTATTTCAGAAAAGGTCATCATTAAAATTGTACTACTTTAAGTCATTTGCAGAATTGTATAAAAACATAGACCAAGGCCAACCATGCTAGTCAGTTGTGACAATGCACAACAGAACACTGTGCAAGCTGTTCTGTTGTGCAATAGGGGCTCCTGTTACATACTGGGACACATAGCACCTCAAGACATGTTGTGCATAGGGACTATTGTCCAGTGCTCATGCTGCTGGCTCTGTTTGGGCAATGGTCCTAATGATAGCTACGTCTCTGCTCCCTTCCTGGGAATACGAATGTTCTGCAATGTTCTACAGTTCAATTTTACATGATCGTAAGTCAGTTCATGATAATGTAACTTCTCAACAGCATGCTTACCATAATTTTTATGATTGCTATCCCCAGTCAGAGTGGACCTACTGAATCAATAAACCTTACACCAGGATTAGTTTGTTAATATTTTGTTGATTTAGTGAGTCTACTCTAGTTGATACTAACAACTGGATTTAGGTCAGCATTTGAGAACCAAGAGGCCTCCACACCATCCTAGATATTAAAGAATAAAATCTTGCAAATGGGAAAATAGTTTTTAAAAAAGCTTACAATAAATAAAATAGGATTGGTTAAACTATGTATTGATATTTATGGGTATAAAACTCATCATGAATTTCGTGTTTCATATTGTTTCCTCTGCAGCACCATCCTGTTTCTTTTTATAAGAACTGATGTTCAGAGCTCACCACCATCAGAAAACACTCCATTATTAAGGGACCACGTAAGTTTCATCTTCATATTATAAATATATGTTTCTGTACTGACAGAAAGGCTTTAACACTATTCAGATCACTGGCATTCTAATGGGGGAGCCATAAGGACCTAGCTTTCCTTTCTGTCTGCTTCATGTGAGTTTCTTCAGGAATCTAAGCCCTTTCATGTTACACAAAGTGTGAAAGGCACAGTGCCCATTTCACATTACACAATTATAGCACTATGATTCCACTTTATCTGCCATGGTTCCATCCTGTAGAATCCGGGGCTGACAATTTAGGGAGTGGCATTTAGAATTCTCAGCCAGAGAGAATGACAAATCCCAGGATGCCATAGGAAGTTGTCACAGCAGTTAAAGTGCAATCATAGTGCTGTAAATGAGTAGTGTAGAAGGGCCCTTGAAGTGATCTTCAGTTCACTTCAGGTATGGAGGAGATACATCTCCATCATGACTGGTAGCTCTTGATAGCCAATGAATTCAGGTTTGGATATTTTCAGCAACCTTTTCAGAAATCTTAGACTCAATAGGTTTCATTTTCATCAACAGCAAATCAACTCTTCTGAATGTGGAGCAGAAAACAGGAGTGATGCATCATGGGTGGACAGTCTTTCTCCATTGGGAAAGAGAGTAATGTATGTTCTCCATGTGGTTCTGGTGAATTTTTCTACCTGCCCTCCGCCCCTTATTTCTTGTGACATCCATTCAGTTATTAGTTCCCTAAGGCAGCAGAGATATAAAACCTGTAACTAACCCATTTACAGTGTAAGCACTTTGACATCTCTTGCAGGAAGCCATTTCTAGGAAGCCATCAGCATTTTTCAAATGTTGCCATGGTTTCTGTGACCGTGAATGTTGTAACTCAAGACATGATGATGAATTGGCCATCTCTTTCTCTTTCTTTTTTCTGTAAGAGGCTGCTCCCTGGCTGTGATGGCTGGAATATTGTATGGTTCTAGTTTTGTGCCTGTACTTTACATCAAGGACCATGGCAGAAGGAACGGAACAGCCTATACAGGAGCCAGCCAGTTTGGTAAAGACCCATGAATAATTCTAAAAAGTAATTTCAAGAGAGAAACCCATGTTAGTCCATTTTGGGATTTTAAAAAGGAGTGTTGTGGCATCTTAAAAACCATTGGAAATACTGTACCATAGTTCTAGTGTAACTCAATCAGGTATGGTAGACATGGACAACTGTGAAAGACTAGGATGCAATAGCCTCTAGGAAACCGTGGAGGGCTGCACCTGCTCCTGCAAATAACATTCACATTTTTTTACCCCCAAACACCCTCTATGGAACATGGGAGCATGTTTGTAGGCCTTCCTGGGCCCTTAGAGGGCATTTTTGGGTCAAAACATGTGTGCAAATGCCTTCTGCACCCACAGATATAATTTTCAGGCATGTTAGAGAAAAGGACTCCTGGGGGGGGGTCACAAAAATGGCCTGTTGCCTGCATGTAGCCTATGGGCTGCATTTTGCCCACCCCGTATAGGTACATTGATGATGTTTACACTCATGCAAACTGAGCAAAGCATCTGATTCAGTAAAAACAGGAACAGACGGAAGACTCTTTTCTTGGGCTTTCCCAAGTGATGCCCTCCTGTGTTTCTTAAATTATTTTGCACACACCTCAATCTTTTCTTTCAGATTTAGATTATGTCTTTGCACACTTCAGTGGCATCTTCCTTACAAGTACTGTTTACTTTTTGATCTACTGCGCAGCAATGAAAAATAGTCCTAAAGTTTATCCTGAAGCCATAATCCCAGGTACAATTCTGATATATGTCGACTTTTGTTTTAATTGCAAGTTCATCTCAAATATACTTTATTTAGTTGCTCTTAGAAGAATGCATAATGTGGCTGGGATATGATACTGTGTGCCTTCAAGGCATTTCTGACTTATAGTGACCCTAAGGTGAACCTATCACAGGGGTTTCTTGGCAAGATTTCTTCAGGAGGGGGTTTGCCTTTGCCTTCCTTGAAGGATGAAAATGTGTGACTTGCCCACGGTCATCCAGTGGGTTTCCATGGTTGAGCAGGAATTCGAATCCTGTTTTCCAGAGTTGTAGTCCAACACTCAAACCACTGCACCACATTGGAGTATATCGTTCTTAGATGTTTTTTTTAATGAGAATTAAAAGTATGCTGCACTGCACATAATGGTTAAAAGTGACTGCAAACCAAGGCACTATGGGAGCTATTAATATTATTTAGTTCAAGCGTATAAGCAAGAAAAGTGTTATGAATGGAAGGTTATGTCCCATTAGCTAATTTAACATGGTATATGTTCATATTTTCAAGGATATGTACTTCTGCTTCCTAGTAAGAGCAGGTGTGGCTTTTTCTATTGTAGCTTGCCTCTTGTAAAGATCACAGTTAGATAATATATTTTAAGTGCTTTGAATACTAAAAGAGCTATATAAACATTGGCCAGGATCTTATAGTAAACATGCAGCCACAATATCTTAGCTACACTCTAAGTCCTAATGTGAGCCATGAAACTCACATTAAAAGCCATTAAACCAGTGAGAACAATGGAAGCTAAAATTCCTCTTTATTCAAGGGATAATCATGGGCTAATTGCAAAGTCACACAATGTTATGTGATAATCTTTGCATTATTGCGCAGTATTGACGGGAGCATACCACTATGCTCCCATCTTTTTTGTCAATGTGATAATCTCCATAGTCACACCATGGGTTCATCTAACCCAGTGTTGTCAGTTCTGACTGACAGCAGCCCTTTAGGGTTTCAAGCCTAAGCCACTGGGCATCCCTGATAACCTACTATCCATGTATTAGTCCAGCTTGGACATATTCAGCTACCAAAAAATCATACCAACCTCAATGTGTTCAGGGTGATATTGTGAAAGTAAAACACATTTATGTCAGTGGGTTTTCCTTCCACTTACATTGGTGAGCTCAGTATGGATATGTCAATCTTCCCTTGTATAGTATATAGTATGAAGTATAACACTTTGTGCATCTGTTTCTGCATCCTTGGGTCGTAGCAAGTGTGTTTACCCTCAAGGTAGCACAGTCATATCTATGAATATAAGAATGAATCAAACCAAATGTTTATGTAAGCCAGTATTCTGGCCAGTCAATTGCCTGTGGAAGTCCATAAGCAGAATAAGAACCAATTGCTTCCAGTATTGAAGGCAGTATATAGCCATCATGACTAGCAGACACTGATGCAGTTCACCACCCATCCATTGGTCAGTGGCAGAGCATAAGCTTCATTTCCCCCTTCCAGCAGAACTAAATTAGTGGAGCATGCTGCCTTTTGTGAACTGTTTACGTAGTCCTGTAGTGTTGAATTCCACAAATGCAGAATTTGTCTATGTAAGGTGAACAGTGGAGCTCAAACTTTGTTCTTCCAGATATTTTGGAATTCCACTCAAAGTGGTCAGGGATTCTGGGACCAAGTTTGTGAAACCCTGCAATGTGCTGAACTCTGTGGTCCATGTTTGACCAAAAATGTGGTATCCCAGCCTTTGTTAAAACCAATATATTCAGCTAGCTCCTGTTTGAATGGATACTTATGTGGGCTGGATTTGCTTGCATGTTTGTTTCCTACATAGTCTGTGTAGTATAATTCCTCTGAATGTATTCTCTAAGTGTTAGTTTAACTAAAATGACACTATCCACTCACAAGAAGGAGATAGCAACAGGCTCAGGGAAACATCAGTTTTCAGGAGGGGGGGGAATACAAGAGAGCAGATAGCTTCTCTGTAGCTGGAGATGGGAAGGATATTATAGAGAGGTCATCAAAGTCCAACTCTAGGACAAAAATATGCTTGGGAGGGGAAAACAAAATGTTGTCTTGTGGGAGTAGGCATGGCTTGTTGACTGATTCTAAACAGGAGTAGTCAGTATTGCAATTGTTCTGATTCCATTTGGATTAAATAGATTAATGTTATTTTTAATTGGTTGTCAGGTTTTGTTTCTGGTGTAATGTGGGGAATCGCAAATTGCTGCTGGTTCATTGCAAATCGTTACCTCAGTGCTGTGGTCAGCTTTCCAATAATCACTGCAGTAAGTTACAACAAAATCAATCTGTTCATAAATGAGGAATGGGGAGCATGGGTTGTGTGGCCGCAAGCAGAGCATGGAAAGTTTCTTTTAGGCCTCTTTTATTTTCATACCAGGCAGGGCTTAATTTTCTTTCTATACTACAACTACCTTTTGGTTGGTGATCATGATGGCTGAGCCTCACTATAGAAATAAAGCCGTTTGACACCACTTTAACTGCCATGACTCTGTCCTAAAGAACTTGGGGATTTGTAGTTTGCTGAGGCACCTGGAACACAAGGGCCACTGTGGTGGAGAGTAATTTAACTGACTGAGATGGTACAAGCAGCCTTGAGAGGTATATATCTGTCAGTCTATTCTAGACAATACATATTAGGTTCTGTTCCCCTTTCTTTCTTTCTTTCTTTCTTTCTTTTTGAAGGAGCATGTGCAATTTCATTTTGCAAGCATTACATTTAATTGTAGCTTGCACATATAGAGACTAGCAGAGCGGGTCCTTTTTTGTGTGTCCTGGGGCAAAGATCCTCACATCTGCCCACACAAATATATTACTCCAGAAGGAGCAGAACTGAACTGGTGATAGAGCAGTGCCCTCTGCAGTACATGGTAGCCACTTATGAATCCTGGAGAGGCCATGTGACACACACAACTCTGTCCTTCAGTAACATCAGCGATAATAAGTGTGCATTAGTAAAAAGGACTCCTTCTGCTGCCCTCTAGCATTTGCTGCTTGAGGCTGATACCTCACCCTGCCACCTGTAGGACTGGTCCTACTAATGACTCCAGTTATGAAAATAAGGTGGCATGTGGTCAGATTCCATATAATAGAGTAGGAGGATCTCAACATGAGGACACACTGGGAACCTAAATAAGAAAGGAGGAAGGCAACTTCATCCAGCAATTTCCCCCCTTCCCCTCCAAATCATTTGTAGGGTGTGAGCGCAGCAAAGGATTCAGCCCAGAGCCAGAGGTGAGACTTCTGAGCCTAAATCTCTTTGAACAACTACAGTGTGGGGGACACAAGAGCCACTGTGGTGGAGAGCAATTTAAGAACTGCTATACTAAGGGAAATCATTTCCTGCCCTGCATGAAGCAGATACCAGTTGTGGAGCTGGGGTGGAGGTATAAAAAGTCTTGTCTTCCCCACATAGATGCACTTACATAGTTCACAGTGACAGTTAATGTTGAGCCTGTCCTATCAACATATCTGGTACAGTAATTTTTAATTAATTTCAGAAGTGCAGAGATTAGTATCCTTCATCACGCGTATCTTGTCCTCTCACAGACAAAGGAAATTGGAGGTGCTTTGGGGCTTTTTTTGCAGATGCCATTTAGATCAAAGCTAGCAACTGCAAAACTTCCCAATAAATATTCTGACTATGGGACAGCAGGGTATTAAAAGATGTCCTACTGTCCAACAGCCAGAATATTCATTGGGATGTTTTGTAGGTCAGTTACAGCAATAAGTGTCTGAGATATGCAGTAAAATGGTTTATGCTTGAGGAGCTAAAATTGGATGCATATATTATTGGAGGGGATAGGAATTTATTATAGGAAACTGATAACTATAAAATACAACTACAGTATTACTCATCTTTCTGAAAGTTCCTTGTTTGTCAGTTCCACTGGAGGGTCCCACATTATTTTGCGGAATGTGCACAGATAGTCATGTAGGAAACTTGGTGTAAGATATAGGTTGTGAATGGCTTTCTGTAATTTCTGTCAGTTGCCTAGACAAAAGCCAAAGTTTCTCACCCTTGGTCAGAACTTTTTGTAGGACTGACCTATATCCTTTCTTCCTCCTGTTTGACTAGTGAGCAATAATATAATGCACACTCAGGAGAATACCGCACTGCGTTCTCAGAACGTTCTGAGAACCCGATGAGAACGGAACACATTTAAGAATACCACACGTATGTGTTCCAATCGGGTTCTCAGAACGTTCTAAATGTGTTCTACATGTGTTCCAGGAGGGGACGGATTAAATGTGTTCCCAGCGAGCTGTAACGTGATGAGAACGTTCCAACAGAGGTCTGTGCGGTATTCTTATCTGTTCTCAAATCCGTTCTCTCATTCCTCCGTCTCCTGATTGGCTGAAAGAATGACGGGCCAGGGAGGCAGGCAGGCAGGCAGGGACTGCAGTGAGGGAAGGTGTGGGGGGGAAGAAGGAGGGAGGGAAGGGAGGAAAGTTGGGACAAGGGAGAGAGAGAGGAAGGAGGAAAGAGAGAGAAAGAAGAGGGAAAGAGGGGACCAGGGCAGAGAGCAAGAGGGAGGGGTCTGGCCTCTTTGCTATGGAATTCTGGGAGTTTGCTTGCTTTTGTGTGGTGCTCCAAACAGAGGAGCTTTTGTGGGTTCCCTCTTTGAGGGAGGGGAGAAGGTCCTGGGCATCCCGGGCATCCCTGCCTCCTGCAGACTGCCAGCACAGGAGCCCCGCTGGACATGACACCAGAGGCCCCCCGCAGAAGCAGCCCGACCCTCTCCCTCTTGCTCTCTGTCCTGGTCCCCCCTTTCCTCTTCTTTCCTCTCTCTTTCTCCTTCCTTCTCTCCTTGTCCCAACTTTCCTCCTTCCCTCCCTCCTTCTTTCCCCCCCCCCCAAACACACCTTCCCTCACTGCAGTCCCTTGCCTCCCTGGCTCCCTGCCTGTCATTCGTTTTGCAGGAGAGCAAGAGGGAGAGGGTCTGGCTGCTTCGGGGGGGGGGGGCGCTCTGGTGTCATGTCCAGCGGGGCTCCTGTCTGGCAGCTGCATGAGGCAGGGATGGCAGGGATGCCCCGGACCTTCTCCTCCTTTCAAAGAGGGAACCCACAAAAGCTCCTCTGTTTGGAGCACCAAAAGCAAGCAAACTCCCAGAATTCCATAGCAAGAGAAGACCTCTCCCTCTTGCTCTCTGCCCTGGTCCCCTCTTTCCCTCTCTCTTTCTCTTTCCCTCCTTTCCTTTCTCTCCTTGTCACAACTTCCTCCCTCCCTCCTCCTTCTTTCCCCCTCTCACACCACACACACACACACACCTTCCCTCACTGCAGTCGCTCGCCTGCCTGCATCCCTGCCTGTCATTCTTTCAGCCAATCAGGAGATGGAGGAATGAAGAATGGATTTCTCTCGGCTCTGTGGAAAATGTTCTGGGAACAGTTTCAAGAAAAAGGAAGCGCTGTGCAGTAAAATGCGTTCCAATCACGTTCTGATCACGTTCCAGTTTACTCAATGCGGTAATATCCGTTCCAGGAACGTTCTCATCACGTTACGATGCAGAACGTTCTGAGAACGATATGTGATAATCTCCTCAGACATTACTGAATGCAAGAATAAATTGAAGTGAGGCAATTAAACCCCAAGACAAGCCTCATGAACAAATGATCTGGTTAATATTCATTGTCTGTTAAACGTGTTCTTTTAGGGTCCTGGCTTCATAGCTGCAATGTGGGGAGTGCTGGTGTTTAAAGAAATAAAGGTAAGGGCTTTAACATCCTGAACATACATCTCTCATCATACCCATGTCTACATCTAAAGAAAAGTGTCAGAGGGTGAAAGCATTGGTCAACTGAGTTGCACACTTTACCCATGCTTTTGTTAGTGTCAGAAGCCATGCCTATGTTTCTTCCACCCTCACATACAAAATGTATGAGTTCAGATTTGAATGTTCCAGAGTTGTACAGAAAAAGGACTCTCTTGTACTTCCTGTTCCCCCACTTATTTTGAATTTCCAAAGCTTTAGATGGAAATCATATTAAAACTCACAGTGACTGCTTCCTACAGGGAACAGAAACACAAGAGGAAGGACAATTTGGGATAAAGAAGCAATGATGGAGGAGAGGATGAGCTTAACCCTTCAGCTGACATTTTTCCTTTACCATCTCCAGATAGTCTGCCAGCCACTAGATGCCAGTGGCATATTTTCTAGGGAAAACATTCAACCTTACAATAGGGGAAGGAGTTGGAGAAGGAAGAGTTGTAGTGACAAAGTACTGGAAATGAAAAAGGTTAACCATCTCCTTATAATCTATGGCACTGTCTTTAAAACTTATTTTTCCCCATGTAGAATGATACATATGTGTATTGCATAGTTTTGTCCCTTATTTCTGAATAAATTGTTTCAGATAATTAGTCCACTTTCACCACACATCTTATGCATTTACTCGCCTTGTCTGGCATGTACTGTATTTAGTAAGTAAACCTATTTGTGAATGTGGGGACAAAGCACACAAAATAAAACAATAAATTTTAAGCAAATTATGAAAGTGTGCTATAGTGCACAGAGCATGTAAGTTTACAGTAGTGTGTATACAAATGATGGTTGCATGGAGAAGAAACTGTTTTGATTGATACAACCATCAGTTTTCTTAAGGAAAAGCAAAGGAAAGTAGAAAGTAGATAAGGTACGTTTTAACTCCTTTCAAAAAACAACTGAATGGGTCAAGCACTGAACAACTGGAGTAGAGTTCCATAACTATGGGGACTCCCATATCAAGAGGCCATATCTCTTGTGCTTAACCCGATTTAATTGACTTTAGTAGTACGCACACAAGTAGGACCACTGCAGGAAAATTGAGAGAATGGGCAGAATCATGCAGGTGAAAACAGTCCATAAAGTAACCCCGTCCTAAATTCTCTTAGGCCCTTAGAGAATAACACCAGCTCTGGTCTGCAACAAAAATGATGTTCCACGTTGGCACATTCTTGCCCTTACTAGCATCCAAGTGGACACACCAATAGATGTTTCAAAGCCTTTTGCATAACCAATGATACCTAAAATACAGTATGATTGTCAGTGGCTCTTTCACATTCACATTTATAGCACTATGATCCCACTTTAATTGTGATGGCAACATCGTATAGACTCCTGGGATTTACAGTTTATAAAGGGGGGTCTAGAATTCTGTGCCAGACTGCTCTAGGGCCTCACCAAAAAGCAAATCCCAGGATTCTGTAGGTTGTTGCAGTGGCACTTAAAGTGCAATCATGATGCTATAACTGTATAGTGTGAAAAGGCCCTAACTTAAAGGTAACTAGCATATGAGTACAGTGGTACCTCGGGATACGAAATACCCAGGTTACGAAATTTTCGGGATATAAAAAAATCCCATAGGGAATTATTGTTCCGGGTTACGAATGTTTTTTCGGGTTACGAAAAAACTTTTGGTGCTTTTTTCGGCTTTTTCGCACGGAATCGCGGCTTTTCCCCATTAGCGCCTATGGCAATTCGGCTTACGAAGGCTTTTCGGGTTACGAAAGCGGCCGCGGAACGAATTACTTTCGTAACCCGAGGCACCACTGTAATTGAGTCAGGGCTGCAATTTTATATCTGCAGCAGTATATTTGTGTTAACCTATTTTATTCTCACAACAAAGCAGTTAGGTAGGCAAGGCCATGACTGGTTCAAAATCAAGATCTTTCTGGCTGATGTGGGATTAGAACCCAGAAGCTACAGACTAAATTAACATGCTGATCCATTCAGTTCATTTAGCTAACTAGATGCATGTTTCAATGTGCTAGATATACAGTAGCTGGATATTAATTTTCAAATAAAGCATATACTGATAACTATGCATTTGTACCAGTCTGCTGATCTCCAGTGTGCTGCAGATAACCCAATGCCATGTTATATTTCTTGAATCTGTTTTATTTTTCTTCCTTGACTTTCCCCTTCCATCCCTTTTTATGTTTCTGCAGGGACTGAAAAATTATTTGTTGCTTATGGTAGCATTTTGTGTCATTTTGGCTGGGTCACTTTCAACAGCTTTTTCTAAAGTCTGAAGATAACATTGCTTGAACCAGCAGATGGCACCACTAGTTAAGAAATTTAAGACCTTCAGGATCACCACATCTATTAATTTCCTTGGGTCACTAATACCATCACTCTAACTGGAGAGACAGAAAACTTAAACTCCATAAATCAGAGACTGTTTGTGCTAAATGCAAAACATTCTTCATATTTTCCACATTCTGGAAAGGGAGAGGAAAGCTTGCTGGGTTCAGATGATTACGAACTGAAATCAGTGTCGGGGCTTTTAATGATCTCATAACGTTTTGTCTTGTGGTTGTTGCTAATTCGAGAAGCTGAAGTATAAAAATAAGAGTTCAATACCATGTACATGTTAAGCACGAATCAGGGGAAATAATTTTAGTATTGGGCATTCTGTCTATTTCTCAGTGGTTAGATAACCAGAGTGGCAGGACCAACCCTACCATTAGTCAGAGTCTTCTCTTGCAGAATATTTTGAGCATCACAAAAGAGCAGCACATTATTAATTATCTGAGGGTGGGTAGAGATGCTTAAAGGATTTGCTGCTTCATGAGCCAAATTAACTTGCCTGACCTTGAGCTTGGATGTATTTTGACTGGGAGGAGGTGCAATTCACTGCCCTGCCTCAAGCAGCAAATTGTCTTAGGCCATTACAGGCCTGCAAGCGGAGCATAATGGGGATGGGAATCTATTGCTAAACTTCTGGGCAAAGGTGAGCAAAGATTTCTTATTCCTAATTGTCTACTAAATTGCACTAAAATGTATTTACCTCACTTTAAAATAAAGTTTCTGAACAAAAAGAACACGTTTTGGAGAGGTACATTTTGAGAGCCAGCATGATGTAGTGGTTTGAGCACTGGACTACAAGCCTGGAGATCAGGGTTCATTTCCCTGCTCAGCCATGGGAACCCACTGGGTGACCATAGGTGAGTCATAAATCGGAAATGACCTGAAGGCACACAACAACAAGAAGATTTTGGTATGAAAAGACCTATAAGCATGGTTCTGTTACAGATCACAAACCTTTGGAATAAGCAAATGCTCAGAGATGTCATTTGTTTGCAAAAGGGGCACCTAACTCCCATCACTGTATCTTTTAGGGATCTGCCAAAACCCTAATTAAAACTTTTTAGGGATCTAAAAACCTGATCTTTTTGTGAGCTAAAAGTATTTCAACATGGTAAGCATTCCTCCTATGTTTCCACAAGACCAGCCATTCCTTGGACCTTCACACCTTGCTGGTAGCTCATCATTCAGCAACAGATCTCATAATGCCTTTCAGCCAAGATGTGGATTGCTTGCATTGAAATTGTGGATTGAAGTGCTTCTAGTTCAGCAGGGATCAGAGCCAGGGGGATTACGTATATGAAAGCTGTGCCTGCTATGCCAGCTAATGGGAGAGCTATATTTACTTGAGTATCAGTCCTGTGAACGTGCACCTTATACTCAGCTTCTTTATTTGTAAACCTTCACAATTTTGGGCCCAAGATATTTGCTTTCTCCCATAGCAGCCTGCCTGCACTATGAGGTATCAGCACTGTCAAGGTGTTGGTTAGGTCTTTTCTGTGGTGGCCCTGCTTCTCCAACTCTGGTGTCAGCTTTCACTTCCGGACTATCAAGACTTTCTTCAAGGAAAGTTCCAAAGGTCCATCTGTGGAGACCCATCTTTTTTCTGTTTCCTTAGTTTATGGTCTGCTTGGGGTTTCTTACCCCATAATTTCTTGTTTTTACTTAATGTTTCTTAAATATTTACTTACTGACTTTTATTTTGTATTGTTTGTAAATAAATAAATGTAAGTATTTCCAAATGCCTTCTGTTACCTCCTTCCAATGAAAACTGGGTGAACAGCACTCTGTCTTTGAAACTTTCCACTGCTCAGAATTGGGGATACACACCAATAACTGTGTCATTTGTAGTGATTGGGTTATTGCCATTTTGTTCCATCCTTTTTTAGAAACCTTTGGTCTGATTCAAACCTGTGCATGCATCACCCGTAGACATGAAAGGAACAAAGTGTGTGGATTCTTCTGGTTTGTGACCTTGTGAGATAGCAAGGATACAGTGGTGCCTGTTCTGTGGCAGCCATTTCAGACACTGTTACATGCCTCTTGTGATGGAAACACATAGAAATTCAGTATTGGCCCAAATCAAATGGCAAAACTCTGCAGCCCAATACATTAAACTTACCTACTTCAAGGGTCAAAGTATGCAGATGTTGTTAACAAAAGTAATGACAGAACCCAGCTAGCCCATACATATTGTTAGTGATTCTATAGAGTCAGAAATTCAAGGATGAGGAACAGCTTTTAGGATTCCACAGCCATTTTGTGGCCATTTTGTGAATTCTGTGAGTTGTCATCCAAAAACATGATGCTTCCAAATTCTGATTCTATAGTGGTTAGAAGATAGAGGCTTCCCCACTTTCAGAAGGCTTTTAAAAAGCTTTGAGAGTGGGTCTGTTGTTTATTCCTGTGGTTTGAGTACTGGTCTTATGGCTTTTTCTTGGTCACCATATCTGGTGTTTAGATAGATGAACCAGATGGCTACTGATCTGCTGCTGGCATTGCCTCAAATGACCTAATTATCTCACCATGCCCTGTGTGCTGAACATGGACAGTTTGTTTTAAAACCATAGCACATCCTTGGAACATAACATCTCAGCTAGATGCACTCAATTTACGTTCCAGAAATCTATACCAGAACACTGTCTCCTGTCAATGCTTCATCCAAAGCTTGTCATTTAAACAGATTCCCTTGATGATAACAGATTTGCTGCCGATTCTCCACATTAAAAATATATTAGAAATACTATATTTTGACTTGCATTCTAGGCAAAGGCAATGTGTGATGTTACATAATATCTTCAGTGCTTTTAATTTAACAATCTACAAAATCTACAATTTCCATGCTTTTTAGAACATGAATGAGCCTATGAGAGGCCTAACTGATCCTCTAAAGTGAGGAGCTTCAAAGCCTTGCATTTCCATATATTGGAACTTATCCTTATATGGTAATTTCCATTCTTATCCAGGTATTTTCCCTTTCCCAATTTTTAATTCCTATATTTGATTTTTCCCCCATCAGATAATTGACTATGAGTGTAACAAAAATATTCTAATCATTGCCCTCTTCCACATCTTAATCTAAATAATTAAACCATCCAGTCTTAACAAATCGCTTGTCCTCCTTTCTCAGGACATACATTGATTCTTTAATGTAAAGAAGCTGTTTTTGTGACTCCCTGGGTATTTATAATAGCTTCTGCAGGCATTTTATCTGTCTCGGTTTGACTCTTCCTGGCCCTTAGCAACTCCTTCCTCCGAAGCTGGTCTGCCTGGCTTTCCGTAACAGGGTGTGTGTGTTTCAAGGCAGCTTGTGAACTGAGCAGAGGCAGGAAGCTGTTCCTCATCTCACAATTTCAGGAGTGAACCTCATCCTGCCTCCAGTCACAAGACACCTATTATGTGTGTTTGAGAGGCTTAAGGTGTCCCCTAAACTGTTTTTGAATCCCTGTTTAAGTGCATGATGGTGCTTTGCTCTTACAAAAAAATGTGGCAGCTGCCAGCCACACTTCTGAGATTAGCCAGAGCACTGCATCACAATATATTGTGAAGGACTGTATGCAACCAGCAGCAAGCAGGGTTTTGAGTGACACAGGATCTCTGTTTAAAATAAAAAGAAAGCAGGGAAGGGGGGATTCCTCCAGCCACCTTGTATAGCTCAGGCAACTTTTTCCTGCTCCAGAATTAGTAATAATCAATAAATGTTACTCATTGTACCCCCATTGTATAGAGACACTTCTATGGTGTCTCTATACAGTTAAAAGCTTCCATTCATTATTTGTAACAAAGGTCTTCTTTCCAAGTAATCTGAGTACATGACACAATGAATTTGTATAAAATACAGCCAGTTAACAAATCAAGATACCAAATCTGTCTGGATTGTTAACTATAATTTCCATGCAACCATAGGTTTGCCTCTTGTCAGAGGTGTATCAACTTGAGGTTCATTCATTTTAAGTGCTTTCTTAAAAGTGCATTCATATAGGCACTGAGCCTAGTATTTACGAAGAAACAGGGTGATCAAATATGATGCAAACAGCTTTCCCTGGTCCAGCTCACACATTGAACTAGGTGGACTCCTGCTCAGTAAAGTGGGTCCATATGATAATGCCTACATATGTATTTTCTCAGATCTTGCATAAGGTGGCCTGCAGCTCTTGCTGTAAGCCCCCCCCAGCTCCAATCCCAGTGTACATTAGTTGGAGACACAACTCCATCTCCTCAGCCACTGAGCTCATTCCAGGTGGGAGCAGTGACTACTATTTTCTCTCTCTCTCTCTCTCTCCTCTGTGCTCAAAATCAAGCAGAACAGGCCTAGGCACATCCCCCAAACCAGTAACTGGTCAGAGGAATGAAACTGCACCTTACTGCCTCCCCAGCTGTTGCTGCATGCCAAGGAAAACAGCTGGGATGAGGGAGCAGTCTCTGCCACCTCAGTCATTGTAAATATGCTGGCAGAGGTTTACAATCCAACACGGTGATGCCAGATCTCAGCCAGCTATGTGGCTATTGCCAGCTTCTCTGCAACTATGCTGGCACAGTCTCACACTGCAACAGGATGATGTAGGATCTCAGCCATTGTGAAGTTCACAAGTACCTGGTTGGATGCTTTTAATAAGAAGAAAGGATGAAAAAGCTTTGTATGATTGTATAGCATACACACACCAGAGAGAGAGAGAGAGAGAGAGAACCCTAAAAGCTATAAATTTGATTCTGTAACTTCAGGTCACGGGACATTCTGCTAATCATAGATATGAAATATTATATGCAGATATACCACAGGACCAGGCCAGAGGCAGCAAATGGCTCCGCTGTTTTGGGGAGGTGAATTCACAAAAGGTATTATTATTATTATTATTATTATTATTATTATTATTTTCTTATATCGCACTTTTCGACCAATATAGGAGTTCCCCTATCTGAACCCTATTGTCCAAACAAGTTAAGCACCTTGGATAATTCATATAAAATCCTGAGCAGTATCTTCAAAATATGGATTTACTGAACCAATGAAGCCATGAGGCACCTCTGGACCAAGTCCTATAAATTACAAAACTAACCTTGGACAAAGGATGGAGTTGATTTCTACCAACCCCATTTCCTGCAGAGTTGATTGATATGATTTTAGTATGGTGTTACAGAAGTATTATTTTAATAACAATGATAATAATAAAATGTATTTCTATACCGCTTTTCTGCAGTGATCAAAGTGGTGTACATAGTAAGTAAGTAATTTTAAGCCACAAAGTGCCATATAGCACTACAGGAGGCTAACCTTTACATGGAAACTTATGAAACTATGATAGCCTCTCCAGAATTTTTTCCTTTACATATTATTATTATAGATTATAATAATATTTATATTATTATATAAAGGATCCCTGGTGGCACAGTGGTTAAATGACATTACTGCAGCCACAAGGTTGTGAGTTCGATCCCAGGCAGGGCTCCAAGGTCCACTCAGCCTTCCATCCTTTCATAGGTCAGAAAAATGAGTACCCAGCTTCTTGGAGGCAATTGGATTATGCATCGTAAACTGCTTAGTTCACTGATAAGCAGTATAGAAATGTACTTTATACTGCTATTGCTAAAAATATATTCATCGGGTTTTCCTCATATGGAAAGGAACTACTAAGGTTTTTCCCCAAAATGGGTGATCTATTCAATGAGAACATAACAAACTGACATTCAAGACTTTAAATGCAATGTTTTTGGATCTAAGTATCAGAAAGGAAGGAAGGAAGGAAGGAAGGAAGGAAGGAAGGAAGGAAGGAAGGAATTTTCAATTTATAGAAAAACATATGTTTATAACAAAGTAAGAAATGAAGTGTATATTTTAATGTGAGCAAAGACCTCTGTTTGGCAAAGTCCTATTTGTTCTTTAGGCACTAAACAAATGATGAACAGATGGGACTTTGTCAAATCAAACGTAGAAAGAATAAATGAAATAGTTGTGGAGATGAAACACATATCCATAAAAAGAGATACTTGACAATCTACCATCGTTATAATTCCAGTCCTATGCATAGTTCCCTTGGGAGTAATTTGCATTGAATATGCATGGATGTACTGTGATAATGCCACTGTGATAAGGCTGTGCTATCTAGTGGCTATGAAAATTACATCCAGTTAACAAGAGTTTAATTTACCATTTAGGGTGGCAGAAGGCTATGTAGGATTAGGGGGGAAAGTTTTTGCCAACCAAGCTTCCCCTGAGTTACAGAGAAGCTAAAACATCTGGAATTTTAAAGGTCAAGGTTTTAGTCCCTGGACCCATCGGGTCTCCCTCTCCTCTCAAGTGCTCTCTTATTCTAGGTGGGTGCTATCATAAGGAGGGCTGGTTGAGGTTTTCTTAGCATTGGAAAAACTGAAAACAGAATGACTACATCTGTGGTAAAGTAACAAAGTGGCAAAGGACCGTTTTATTCAGAGGCATCAGGTATTTTTGTTTTGTTCCTAGAGGGTTGTTAGTCCAAAGTATCTTTAAGTGTTATTTATTTTGCATAACTTCTTTACACCTTGGAGAAGTTTTGGCTATTCAGCAGACTGAGGTTTCATTCTTCCTCTAGGAGAGGGAAGGGTAATGTGGTGGGTTTGTTTTTTTCATTTGGTTTACTCATAATTCTTGTCTCCAACCTAGGAAAGAGGGAGAAGAAAGTCCTAGGAAGAGGAACCACATAGGTAGTGGGTAGAGCTGGGAGATCCATATTTGGGTAGCCCTTCTTTCTTTGGGTGCATCCAGACTGATTGACATATTGTCATATTGAGGAGGGAACAAGCTTGTTTTCTGCGGCTCCAGAACAATGGATGCAAGCTCCAGGAAAAGAGATTCCACCTCAACATTAGGAGGAACTGCCTGACAGCAAGAGCTGTTCGACATTGGAACAAACTCCCTCGGAGAGTGGTGGAGTCTCCCTCCTTGGAGGTCTTTAAGCAGAGGCTGGATGGCCATCTGATGGGGATGCTTTGATTGAGAGTTCCTGCATGGCAGAATGGGGTTGGACTGGATGTCACTTGTGGTCTCTTCGAACTCTGCGATTCTATGATTCTATTATTCTATGACAAGTTCCAGACTTTGTCCCTGTTCTTTCTGATTTTATACTGGATTCCCCTGACATGGGAACCTAGTATAAAAAAACTCTTATGGTACTGGAAGCTGACAAAAATATTCTAGGATAATCAAAACATTTATGGATCTCCAAAATAAAATAGAAAAGAACTGGAACAAAACTTGGGACTTCTCAATCAGTCTAGAATCTGCAGCCTAAGAAACAAAATCTCGGATGTTCTTGTCTTTTTAATCAATCTGGATGTGCCAGTAGTTATAGTGGTCCAGTGGTATCCCTGGACCAAAATAACCTTTCAAATGTTATGTATTCTCCAGTAAACTCCTGCTTTAGACTGTTGCAATGTAATAGTGGGATAGCAGTGCCTTAAATATGATGCAGAAACTGTATTTGGTCCAAAACAGGGCAGCCAACCTGCTATCTGAAACTGTTCAATATGATCTTGTTATGCCAGTCCTTTGAAATCTGCAGTTGGCAGTCTATTCCAGAGTCCAATTTTATGGTTGTTGGATCACTGGATGAAGATCTTTTCATTTTCATCAGCATTTTAAGAACCTGGAGAGGAAGTCAGTGTACCTTTGTGTTGTTATCATACTGCTGATGTTAATTTTGTTTTCTGTGGTAATAAAATATTGCATTGTCTTCTGCTGCTTTGCATCTTGGTTTTATATTCTGCTTATTCAGTCAGAATTATTACATCTTATAATTTAGCAAACTGTACACTTTAAAATTGCAGTCAATCATTCTTTCTCCCACTCATTCAATCAATCACACTAAAACGGTGAGGAGAAATAAAGAAAGAGAAGTACTTGGCTAATGGTCTTACTTCTACTGGCAGGTAAAATGGCACCATCTGGAGCATGTATTATTGCTTGAAACTCATCATCCTGCAGTCCCTGAACCACTTAGGTTTGTTTCATTAGTTCACTGGATGTTTGCCTGAACAAAAGATTTTTTACTTCATATACCTTCATTTGAACTAAATTGATCAACAAAGAAAGATTCTGTAATTGTAGTAAGAAAGCAGCTAATATTTAATCATGGAAAGCAGAGATATGACATGAACTTCTTTTAACACTAATTAGTGTGAGTGGAGTGAATCATATGAACTGATAATTAAGCACATTAATGCATTAGGTAAGGCCATATATTGCAGCAGGTGTTACTTCAACACTTAATATTGGTTAATTGACTTGCATTTAAGCTTCACAGGAAGAGTAGATTGATATATTTGGACTGGCTTTTCCAAATACCTTTCGATTGGTTCCTAATCTGATTAACCTAATTCAGAGAAGCCACTTCTGACTCACAAGAAGGTCCAGGAGATGGACTGAGAGACATTATGCACCAAGCACAAATGTTCTGAAAATCCTGTGATCACAGGGAGCAGATATAACACAGATATATTCATGCGGTTATACTAACATTTTATATTGTATGCTTTTATATCTACAGGCAGATGAAAAGAACATAAAAAGTAAAAATAGGCAAACATATTTGAATATCATGTAGACAAAATGAGTGTGGACCTAGAAGTCAAAAAGAATGAGTAGTGGAATTGCCACAGTTGGAGAGAATGGCTGAACCTAGCAGTGTGGAGTATTGGGTACAGGTGTTGTTGTGTGCCTTCAAGTAGTTTCCAACTTATGATGACCTTGTCATGGGTTTTCTTGGCAAGATTTATTCAGAGAAGCTTTGCCCTTGCCTTTCCATCTGGCTGAGAGCATATGACTTCCCCAAGGTCACCCACTGAGTTTTGGCTGAGCAGGGAATCAAAGCCTGGTCTCCAGAGCTATAATTCAACATTCAAACCATTATGCCACACTGGCTCTCGCTGGGTACAGGACTGGACTCAAACCTCTACTTGAGCCATAAAGGTGACGACAATCTTGGGCTTGTCATTATCTCTCAGCATAACCTACAGTACCTCACAGGGTTTGGAGGAGGATGAAAATGGGGGAAAGGACCATTTACACTGCCCTTGGAGGAAAGGTGGAGTATACATGTGAAAAATAAAAAAATAAGTGGGTGTGTTATAGTTTGGAAATGTTACTTTTGGGACTAAAACTCCCTGGATCCCTCAAAGAACATGAATACTGGTCATTCCAGATTCTGGGAGCTGTAATCCAAATCAGGAATTTTTGCAAGTTGTGTTGTAATGTATATCTATGATATTTGTATTCATGATAGTAATAATCAAATGGACAGAATATTATCTTCTCATGGCCTTTCAAACACCTGCTATCTATATACTTTCAATAAACAGATATTCTTAATTTTGGTTTCTCTGACTATATAGTATTACATACTTTAATTTCTAAACTTACAGGGTTATGACATCCCATACTTGCTTTACAAGTGCCTGACCCTAATGATCGCATCCATCCTGGAAGTAATTCCAGCTGGTAGGATAATCACATGTGTAAAGAGATGCTGTATTCAGTCCAACAGTCCAAGGTGGTATGCTGGTGAGTTATTGTGGGGACTGAGGAGCCCGTATTCCATTTTGTACCATGTCCTGAACTAAAGGTCCTGGGCCCTTCTGACATCTCAGCAATAGCTGGAAAGATAGGGAAAGAAGCAACTGAAACCATGTCCCAAACCACCAATTAGTACACTGAAAGAAAACCGCAGTGAACATATGAAAATTTAATGCAAATTTGTGTCCTAGAAATCTCCATCCTACATCTTTTTGACTGCCTAGCAACATTTCCAGTTGTACATGTGCAGCCCACTTTAGAAAGTTGAAATCCCATAAAGAAACAATTCAGGAGAAGAGCACAGTGTAAATTCATAACCCTTCTGACTGGAGTGATTTCAGTCTTCTCAGCTCTGTATGAGCTCTGTTGAGACTGGAGTTCTAAGAATGTACCCATGACAACAGAGAGGGTTCCTTTTATAGCAGAACAAATTTAGAAAACAGGAAAGATATTTTGTTGTTGTTGTTATAAAAGTGAAGACTCTCCTAACTGTCAGAAGCAGGAATAAGCATAAAGAAAAAACTTTTTCCTACCAAAAGAGAGAGAAAAAGAAACTGTTCAAATTAATAATTTGATGAGAAAGAAATAGAAATGGTAATTGCAAAAAATGGAATGCATACATCAGTTTCTTTCCTCTGTTGCACACAGCCACATCTTTCCATTTCAAAATGAAAAGATGAAATTTCTCACCACATCAAAACACATCTACATGTTAAAATTGTCCCTCTGGCCTCTGACCTGCCTGCATTTCATGTTTTCCAAGTAGCATCCTCAAATACGGCTTTGCTTCCAGCATTATTATTCTGTTTTCTGTGCCTTTCTTACTCCCTACCTCAATTTCTCTGGTATTTAACAGTCTGGCTGATTCAGGAACCCTAATTATAGCACAAGAGTTATCTGTCTGAATAACATTACATTTCTACCTATCTGTGTATTTCTTAATACTTCACATGGAAACAACCAGATAGATTTTCACCAGATTTGGTGGGTCTTTTTGGGATGGTCTGATTAAAAATATAGAATATGGCATACATGAAGTTCATGTAGAGGGAACCTATGGATACCTCAATTATTTTTTCACTGGATTTTCACCATATTTGGAGGCTGTGTTTATGACGGTCAGACTTAAAAATCTACACTCTATAGCTTTCACAAAAACTGCTTTGAACGGCTGCAGACAACTCAGTTATTTTTTTCATTCACACAGGGTAATGTGGCACATAATTTCAATTTTTTTATATATTTTGCTATAACTATATACATACATTTGGATTTATGACTGTTGTTGAATTACACATAAACATGAGGGTGAACTGCCTTGTGATTTGAAGGGGGTGAGTACAGTGGTCTGACCTAACATCTAGTACCCAATATTTACTTTGTGAACCTCTGGGGCATCCTAATTATTTTTTCACGCGTATCAACTTTGGCAGGCATACTCTCTCAAGGGAAAGTGAGACCAGCAGGCAATGTGACAATTGCTTGAGCACCCAAAGAGATAGGTATTCATCCTCCAGAGCAATTGAATCCTGAGCAGTGTTTGGTATTGTAGTTGGTGCTGAATACATGGTCCACTTAACTATAGCAAAGGTCAGAAAGTCCCTCCTTTCTCATCTTCTTAAGGGCCTGTACTCTCACAGCTATGTGATCAATTGTAAGGGCAAAAAAACCTCATAACTATATCTTATGGGTGTGTGTTTGAGAGAGAAAGAGATGCTGTATTACAAGTAGCCCAGAAGGATACCATGATCAATGGTATCAAATGTCACTGAGACGCCCAGCAGAACCAACACATTCCCCTGGCACAAGTTTCCACTAAGGAAACCAAAGCTGTCTCTGCTCCATAACCAGACCTGAAGCCAGATTGAAATGGATCTAGATAATTTATTTAATTCATAACCCCTGATGCTGGGAGGCCACCAAATATTCTAGAACCTTGCCCAAAAAGGGAATATTGGAGACTGGTGGGGTCCAGGGAGGATTTTTTTTTTTCAATAATGGTCTCATCACAGTTTCTTTTAGGCAAGATGGAAACCTCCCTTGTTGTAGTGAAGCATTCACTACTCAGTGATCAGTCTAGTATATAAACCCCTGCACCTGCAAAAACCATCACATGCTTCAGAACCAATCCTAGAAGCTTTATCTTCCACTAGGGACACATCTTTTATAAAGCTAATGGTTCTTAGTTGTCCATTCAAACCCAAACTGCCAAACCTCCCCCTCAGCTACTTTGGATTACAAGAAGAAGATTACAAATTTTATAACTGTATTTTTATTATTTTAATTGTATAATTTTAATTGCCATGTTTTATATATGTTAGCTGCCATGGGTCCCACTTTGGGAGAAAGGCGGGATAAAAATAAAATAAAATAATAAATAATAAATAGTTGGAAAAATAGTGAGGATTACAGCTAAATTGAAAAGAGACAATGAAGTTGATGCAAGGATTTGTCAGATGATGCCATAGCACCTCTTAATCCCAAGGCTTTGACCCTGTGAACCTTGGCTCCACTACAACACTGAAGACAGGACTGACTTCTGAACAAGGCTATGATTCTTACAGATGTTACATCTTCCCCTGCTCTGTCCCCACCAATTGTTAAATTCACATGCTGGCAGTGGTGCTATAGCTATACACAGCACTTCTTTGGACTCGTTCCACTCACAAATAAATGAGTTTGCAATCCGAATTGATGGATCAGTTTGACAGCGAATTGCCGTTCACATTACCTTTGCACCAATTGAATCTTCACCTTACAAAATAACCCACTTCACATTCACATTTGTCAATGAATCGCTTCAAAATGGATTCTATTCAATGGCTGGTTTTTTTCCCCCCTGTCTATCAAGGCAATCGTATCTACGTACTTCCATCTCCACCCACATTCGATGACATCACTGGGAACCAATTCAGATCTGCATCTCATTCACACTAGCACTGAATCGATTCATTGCAAAAGACACGGGGAAATCAGCGGTTCTGGAAAAAGTACTTTAAATAGGTTTACCGCTGGGGTATCTTGACAAACCATGTCAGGGAATTGGCTCAAGTGTGAACAAGGGCTATTTAAACCAGTTCAGATCCACTTGCAAAACGTTTTATTATGTAGTGGGAATGAGGCCTTTGGTGTGTTACAGACCGCCCCTTTGGGGCGGCCTGTAACCGGCCCTTTCCCCGCTTTATCAGGGCCTCAGCTGCCACAACGGCAGCCTCTGAGGCCCCGATCCACCGCTTTCCAGGCCACGGGGAAGCGGCAAAAGGCCGATTCCCCATTTAAAGGCTGCACCAGCGACGCAAACCACAGAAGGAGCTCCATTTCGGAGCTCCTTCTCGCGCCGCGGAAAGGGTGCTCTAGGCGCCCTCGCACGGTGCAACGACATCACAACCGTGCCGCCTCATTTGGAGGCGGTGCAGTGGTGACGTAGTCATGGCAGCGCCCATCTGTATAGGGTGCCGCCATTTTGTACGGACTGGGTCTGTACTAGGGTTAGGGGCGTCAAGAAGTAACACCCCTTTCTAACCCTAGAACGCGCTTGTCGCGTACTAGGCTGCCCGTTTGTAATGGGCCTTTGAGTTCTTCTAATGCAATTGGACTTGGGAGTGATCAAACCTCTACAGTGCAGGCATGACTGGATTTCTATGTTAGATTAACAGCCCAGCCATAGAAAGATTAATTATCATGTTAACTAGAGCTTGCTCATATTTTGTGAATCATTCATATTTAAGACAAAGCCTAACATCTTGGCCCCATTTAACTCAATTGAGAAAACTCAATTGGTTTCAAGATCAAGGTTTCTGATATATTTATGCCAAGTCTTTGGGCAAAAATATAAACTTCAATAATCTATTTTAAATTATGTTGGAAGAAGGACAAATGACATTTTTCACATTCTTCCCTTTTGCTGCACATAATCCAAGATGAATATAACTGTTAGCTCTTGATCTAGAAGTTCAAGCATACGCATGAAAGAATTCTGCCAGAGCTATTTCTTGGGCATGTAAAATTCATTAACTGTCAGTGAAACTGTACTCATTTCAAAACTTTTTGCTGATCTTGTCATAAACAGAGCTCTCCCCCCCCCCAACTACAGAATGGGAACTTCCAGGTGAAAAGTACTATCACTCATTTCATTTTCTCAATGGGTCCTGCCACTTTTGTATCCTTAAATTCAGATTCTGTTTTGCCTATTCTTTCAGATTTAATCCTTCACTGTGATTTCAAGATACCATACATTTCCTTGCCTGTATTACCAGCAACCAAAGAGGTGAAGCAGATGTGGGTTGGAAAAACCTCAATGGGTCTCGACAAATCGCCCCAAAAGGGCGGGCTAGAGCCATCTGTTTTTACTCTTGACAGAGGCTGCAGCAAACAAATGGTGCGGCCTCCATCAGGACTAAAAATAACCTGCTGAAAGTGGGTTCTTTTTAGTCTGTGAGGTAGGTGCCATGAGTGCGCCAATGGCTCACTTGCATGCGGCAATGACGCATGTGTGGTGCAGCAACATTTAGATGCTGCACCACGCTTGCATCATCATGGTGGCCCCCATGTGGCCGAGTCATGATGGCGCCACCAGTGTGTGGTAGGGCTTGGGAGCATGCGGTCATTCTGCACTCCTAAGCCCTAAAATCAGCCCTAGACCGCTGCTTTCCGGCAATCTGTACTGGGCCAATATGACAAGAATGTTGGGGAAAGGGTGGGTATTAATAAAAACCACAGGGAGAAAGGGTCAGAATGTGGCACAGAAATATGGTATTTATTAGTGTCTGCAGATCACTCAATCTTTCATACTTAGAAAGCAGTGGAAAACTCTGTTTGGATAGGGTCCAGACTGCCCACCCCAAATCTTTCAAAAGGCTGGCTGATATTAGGAAGCACAGCCACAATAGTTTTGGATAAAGACATAGCCTTCCTCTCAGAGGACTCCAAAGAGTTTGTCAATACCATCTAGAGCTTGGGGAAATTATGTTTTGGGTTACAGTTCCCAAGATCACCCAGCCAGCATATGGTGACTGGGTAATTCTGGGAGCTGTAGTCCCCAAAAAATAACTTTCTTAGCCTCTGCTGCAAACTCATGCCTCTCGCTATTGCATCTTGCGCTTAATCTACATGAGGGCTACATCTCAGCTCCGGTGTGTAGTATCCCTGCCCTGGTTTGACTCTTTTATTGCCACACACACCTGTTTTAATCCAAACTGAAATCAGTTCAAGGGGTTGTTTCTACTCTGTGCCTATACTGTGTGCATGTGTTTGCTCTATCGGTTTATGTCTGGTCACACAACCACAGCCACTACAGATAGTTTTAAATTCCCCACAACATGTGCATATATTTGCATATTTGCTTGATCAAATAGACTTTGTTTTCTCTTTGTTCTGATTGCCCACCTGCATACACATCTATAAAGTGCAGAGAAGGAAGAGGTGAAATGCTGACCTGCAAATGTGTACATACAAGTATCAACTCCTCTAAGACCAAGATTCTCATCTTTGCTCAACATCCCAAACTGAGACAATGGAGTATGGAAAGGCAACACATTAAACAGGTCAAGATCTTTAAATACCTGGGTATTGTTTTCCCTGCCTCCGGGAGAAGAACTGCTCATTCAGAGTTTGTCATCCGTAATGCTCAAAGAACTGTAACTGCCATCCTTAATTTCTTCTTTGCTAAAGGTGCCCAATTTATCCCGGCCGCAATCAAGCTATTTACTGCCAAAGTTCGCCCGCAACTCCTATACGGAGCTCAACTAGGGCCATATAGCAATATAAATGCAATTGAACATGTACAAACTAAGTTCCTGAGGAAAATATTCCAAGTTGCTCATTGTGCCCCAAATGCTGTCCTTAGGAGAGAAGCTGGGATTAATAAAATAGAATCTAGTCTATGGATTACTATATTCAATTACTGGTTGAAATTGCAGAAAACATCTGGAGAATTGACACACTTAATCTTATTAGACTCCTATAAATCCTCTTGGGAAACAGCTATAACTAAGAAACTGAATGAGCTAGGCTTTAACAAAGATGTAATCTTAAAACTCGATGTAGATAAAGCCAAATTTACTATTAAACAAAAAAATCCTAGACATAGAAGGTCAAATGGAAACTGCTTCCTTCCCTAAACATATAGTGGTTAGTGATCAGGTCTTGGTTTCCTCTCCAGCTCCATATTTGTTTCATGTCACCTTACCTAAGTTCAGAAGAGCTTTAACTCTGGCGCATTTTAATATGTTACCCACAGCTGTATTAGAAGGAAGATTTAAGAAAATTCCATACGAACTCCGACTATGCCATTGTGACATAGGCGCCATTGAAACTACCGAGCATGTTCTCCTTTATTGCCCATTTTATAGGGATGTCCGTAACCAACTGATCTATCTGATCATAAACAAATTCCCAGGTAATACTGATCTATTTTACTTACGCCTCCTTCTGGATAGTCGTGACCCTAGTATGATCCATAAGGTGGCCAAATTCTGCTACATTGTGTGTAAAGTCCGCCCTCAATTGGTAAATGAAAATTTTACTGCTGCATAGATGATTTGACTGGGCATTATTGTAACTAATTGTTTAAGTACTATTCATACCCAGGTATGTATAATGTATATTTTAAATTATACTGATGCTGTTTTTCTTTTATTTTATTTTTATACTGGTCAAAGACCGAATAAACTATATTACAATTACAATACATACAAGTGCCCAATTCCTCCCCCCAAAAAAGGACCACTGGGTGCCACTACAAACAAGGGAGCTACCCTTCTGAGGCAGGAACAACCAGATGATCTAGATGACCATCTGACCTAGGTGACCTCTCGACCTAGGTGATCACCCACCAACCAAATACACAGTAGTGTAGTACACAGAGAGGTTTGGCCGTATCTTTTTAATGACATTTTGTGCTTAACTATGTAAAAGTGCAAGTAGATAAATACGTACCACTTCAGTCGGAAGGTTCTATGTAGCCATGAAGCCACATGACCATTGGATTGTCTTTGACAAGTTAATGCTGGCTCCCATGGCTTAATAAAGGTGATGAGTACCACTACCTACAATTGGACACGACTAACCTTTAAATAAACATACTAGCCCTTGTTTGTTTCTTTCCATGGTGGGCAACTATTTTATAAATGCTGGCAAAGCAATGTCATATAATCCTGTTTTGCTTAGTTTTCCCTAGGAAAGGCTTCCTAATTTTAGTCCTAATTTTTCAGCTTGCAAGCACAATGCCCAGCCACTTTTGTTCTGGGTATGTGGGCTCTCTGAGTATTCTTTGCCTAGGAAAACCCTATGAAATTCACAGGGTTACCATAAGTTGACAGCTTGAAGGCACGTACACACACAAGTACTATACCCCAAGAAATGCTGCTAGCAACTCACATAACTATTAGAAACACCCAGCAAAACAGAAGGTGAAAATTAACTGCCATCTGGAAATCCCCTAGGCCTCCAGTGCTTTATGGAATTGGATTGGGTAGAACTGCACTTAAAGCTTCTCACAGGTCTCTCTTCACCCGTTTAGGGAATAACTGCTTCATTTTGCCTTTACACACTTTTTCCTTCGCTAAAATTCAAGTGGTGACAGTGAGAGAAATCTCATCTTGCATCCTGTGGAGTTCATATGTTAGGAGAAGTAATTACAATTTACAATTTTTGCTGTTTGTGTCGTGTGCCTTCAAGTAATATCCACTTATGGCAACTCTCAGGTGGACCTATTAGGGCAGTTTTCTTGGCAAGATTTGTTCAGAGTAAGTTTGCCATTGCCTTCATTTTAGGATGAGAGAGAGTGACATCACATTCACCCACTGGGTCCCCATGGCTGAGTGGGGATTTGAACCCTGATCTTCCAGAGTCCTAGTCCAACACTGAAACCAGTACCCAACTTTATTTGGTTATGTACATTGTTGCCTTTACCTACTTGACTATCATATTGATTTTTGAACAGTGTGTGTGTATGTGTATGCCTTCAAGTCACCTGTACCTATAGTGAATCCTTTAAGCAGGGGATACTCAGAGGTGGTTTTGCCAGTTCCTTCCTCTGAATGTAGCCTACACCACCCGATATTTGTTAGCAGTCTCCCATCCAAGTACTAACCACAGCAGACCCTACTTAGCTTCCATATCAAATGGGATCTGGTGCCTTTGAGATATTTGGCTTGACCTAAATGACCCATTTGTGAGCTGAAGGTGACAAGAGATGGAATCATCCTTTTTCAACCTATTCTCTTCTCCACATACTCTTCACTATCACCACATTATGCACTTTTCTGGGCATTCCTTTAAGCCTCAGAAATGGCTTTTGGAGCAGCAAAAATGGGCAGGGAATTCCCTGTGATACATGGCACTCCACCTTAAGAGCTGTTGGAAGATTCCAGATCAGTGGTGCTATGAATCTGTTCTGGGTTTTATTCCAGAGCTTAAAGGAGATATCTAAGGTGCTGAACCTGTTTTGGGGATAGTCTGGAACCTTGTATCCCATGCAATTTGTTTTAATCCATGCCGTTATTACTCAAAATTCATATATGTTGAGGGTTCCTTTCTTGCAACAGTGAAAAAGGAGAAGCACGCATCTTCTCTTCACTTCTGTGTTGACTGGGCCAGATACTTGTTTTATGTGTTGTTCTATGCTGTGTGTATATATATATATTTGTGTGTGTGTGTGTGCGATTGTCAAATGGTAATAGCATCACGTATACCCCAGATGGATGTAAAAGAGAGAGACCAAATGGCAATATATATATATATATATATATATATATATATATATATATATATATATATATATTCAATATGACATTGTTCTAAATGGATGCATTATGAAGCTCAGCTGAATTTCTGTGCACAATTAGTCTTTGAAGAAATGCCTGCAAAACAAATAGAGTTTCAAAGTTCCAACAGCTGGCTTTATTTTATTTCAGCAAGTTTCTGCATACTGAGCCATAACTTCCAGGCTTTAAAAAGTGCTAAATATGTTTCTGTTTTTTTTTCTTTTTTAGAAAAAGCATTTTGAGACCTCTCATGGATTTTTTTTAAGGCCAGCAAACAATTGCAAGTTAATTGCTTTCAACAGATGGAATCTTCAGTTGCCACTGTTTGTGGGCTCTTCTATGCGAAGCCTCACTGAAACAGAGACTTGTGGAAAACTGAAGTTGTAGCTTGCCCATACTTGTTTTGAATGTAGCAGGATAGGAAGGGGAAAATATGTGATGTCCCTTGCAGTGCTGGACACAAAGTATTGGTGACTGCAAAGTCAAAAACAAATTATAAAGTGCTAAGAAATAATGAGTATTTTGTTGCACCTGAGCAGAACTACTTGGGTCCACAACTTGGTAACTCAGCAATTTCACCTTAGAATAATATAAGTTTAAAAGGGTAAATTTCATTTTTAAAAATGTACACACATACACAAAAAACAGATGTGCTGGAGAGAGGGCTCAAAAAGTGTGTTGTTTTGTCACTAGTGAAGGCATGGTTGCTAGATTGTAGGATCTATGGCACCTTGCAAGACTAATATCCTATTGATGACATAAAGAGGTAATGGCCTGTTACACACAGGCCAAAATAAAGCTGCTTCGAGTCACTTTGGAGGTATGGTATTTCAATGATGCATGAGTCCTAAGAGTACAAAAGCCACACCAAAGCTGCACTCCAGTCCTTAGAACTGGAGAGTGGCTTTGGTGCGGCTTTTGGACTCTTAGGATGCATGCATCATTGAAATACCATACCTCCAAAGTGACTCGAAGCAGCTTTATTTTGGCCTGTCTGTAACAGGCCAAAGTCAAATTACACCTGTGTAGTTTGTAGTCATGTAGGTGGAGGTATTCAATACAGACTGATTATCTCTTATCCAGAATTTCAAAATCTGAAATTCTCCAAAATTGAAAATTGTCCACATGCATGGCTGAAATAGGAATATCTTTGTTTTCTGATGGTTCATTGTAAACACACTTTGTTTCATGCACAGAATTATTAACAATATTATGTATAAAATTACTTTCTGGCTATACAAAAAAAGGTGTATACAAAACATAAATGAATTTCTTGTTTAGACTTGGATTCCATCTCCAAGATATCTCATTGTGTACTGTATATGCAAATCCTCAGAAATCTAAAAAAAAAATCCAAAATCCAAATCACTTCTGGTCCCAAGCATTTTGGATAAGTAATATTCAGCCCGTATCTCCTTTATGCAATGACACACCCTGCAAGGAGAACTCACTTTCCTCTTGTATCTCCACAACCATTTGGAAAACCAAAGGAGAACAGAAGGTAGCCAAGTAGTATCTGGCTGCGTTTCTACACCTGAACACACAATGCTGACATTATCTTCAAGGACCTCTGGAGATCTTTGGAAGCTCCTGGAAGATGCCTCTGTGCTTAAATAACCAGCATAGCATTAAGCATGCCAAGAAAAAGTCAAAAAATAAAAACCAACTTGTGAAACGTCTTCTCAAAATAATTACAGTTTAAACATGACTGCTTGTTATATCCTTTTTGTGATACAGTTATAGATCACCAAGATACTTTATCAAACAAATACCAAAGCAATGGCTAAGATCCTATTTGTCCACTGGCAGAGTATAAAGCTGTGTTCATATGCTTCTAGTCTTCTTCCCCAACTGTTCAACCAATCAACAGTCAGCCCATGGGAGCCATGTAGTACAGGTGAGGCAAAGACATTGTGCAAGGAAATATACTGGATACCTCCTGGTGCAATGCTTGACAAGGCACTGATCTAGTATAACCAATAGTTATGCCAGGACAAGTCACCATCAGGTTTCTGGCCAAAATCACTAGTAATCAAATGGGCTTTAAAAGTGTTAATTTAATAGATTGTCTGTAGATTTTCTTTAGTTTATTACAGTATTCTCAAATGGTACATTTAAATAAACTAGCTAAGGGAGGTTTAACCTTACCTGCAAACTGGAGGGGGGGGTTTAAATCTGTAATAGGCTCATCACACTTTCTTGTGAGTAAAAACTAAACTTTTTCAGAGATCGATTTAAGTATCACTTAGTTTGACTGTAAAGGTTTTGCAGTGTTGCAAAGCTCAAATTTCAGACGAAAGTGTTCAGCTGCTCACCTGCCACTAAAACTAGTCCCAATTAAAGAACTTTCAAATCATGCCTTTCAATAAAAGACTGGTTTGGGACACTATATTACCTTCTAATTATTCTTGCTTTTCTTGGGGTGAAATGACATTTTGAAAAACAAGCAGCAGTTAGCATGTGGACTTGCAAAAAGCCCAAATGACATTCTGAAATTATAGCATAAAGCAAGATCTTTGCCACTCTGTTGTTGCTGTCCTGTGTTCAATGATGCATTTGACTTCTGATTCAACCACTTGGCAGGTGGGAGATGTCAAAATAACTTACATAACAGGAATCCCTGGTTCAGAAGTCAGTCCAGTATACAGCACCATTTTCATAGGATGTTTTTGACCTGAATTCTGGAATTCATTGTTTTAAAGTCCATATTGTAACGGACAAGTCACTGAAAATGCATATTACATATTTCAAGGTGCCAGATTTCAAAATATGAATACAGCTTAGGTTTCAGTTGCTTTGTTGAGGTTATATTTAATTTTTAAATTTTACAATATTTATATACCACTTTTCTACCATAATGCTACTCCAAGCAGTTCAGAATATTAATGTCAAATTATATTTTTGATTCTTTCTTCTGTTCCTTCAATAAAAGGAAGTGAGGGCAAAATGAAATCCTCAATACACATGTCCTTCAGAATATTCTACCCAGTCTGAAAGTGTTTTGCCCACAACTCACTGCTGCCCTGGGCAGATGGCATTCAGAGCCAGACTTATGATTAGAGGCTGAAGCACTTGCCTCAGGTAGCATTATGTGTTAGAGGAAAGACCTCTATGCACCCTAAGCTAATCTGTTGCCTTCACATGTGTCCTAAGATGGTGTCCCTTTCCCAGAATTGAGAAAAGATTCTACACCCTTTCCAGTGGAATTTTGGACATGGAAGACAACAAGAGACTATCTTGAGCTTCACCTCAGTCAGCAAAATATACTGGGTCTGTTCAAATGGCATCAACAGCTTCCAGACCTTGAATTCTTAGAGGCAACGGCTGGAATGGAAGGGAAGAAAGTTGGACTTAAACATCACTTTTTCAAATCTCCCCTGATATTTTTCAGTTTTCTTCCCAAGATATACAGTATCCCTATTTTGTCCCAAGAGCGATGCTATGGACTTTGGGTGTAGTAAGGCCTCTGGCTCTCGGGATCACAGCCAGAACAAAAGACTTGTCCACAAATTTCTTAAGTTTCAAAAGCTTTACTGGTTATAAACACAAATATGAAACTGATTTCTTCTTTCTCAATAGTCCTTCCTAAATACCTTGCTCTCTTCTTGATGGATTCTATCTTTCTTTTTCTGAGGACTATCTTTCTTATTTTGTGGACTTATCTTTTTGTCAAAGGAAAATACTCTCTCCAGGTCTGACTTGGCTGAAATCTTACTACACACTGAAACTAACTAGAGGGAAACAGCACAAGACCCTGGGATTTCCCACAATCCTTGTCTTTCTTAAAGCTGTAGAACTCTATTTTCCCTCTTAAACTAACACATAGAAAACCTATTATAATCTCAACTAAATATATGTCTCAGGAGCATCAAAGATGCTCTGGAGGCATGACAATCCCTGTTTCCAGTACTCTTGTATTATGTAGAACCTCCCAGGAAATAACAATCATAGTTTTTATAGGGTTTGTCATGGCTGGCAGGGAAATCTTAGACCAAAACTGATTGTTAATTAGCCCAACAGAATCAGTGGGGCTTGTTAAGGCAATACTTATGTAAGCTCCATTGATTAATATTGTTAGGAAAGATTAATTAAGAAGCACAGAAATTACACTGCATAGACTATGTAAACTGAATTATCAGCCTTTATATGCACAAATTCACTCCAATCCTTTAAGCAGGGATAAGCAGCCAGAATGGCTTCAGTAAGGCTAGATTTGTATTTTACTTCAAACAATTCTATTTCATCTACCTATTTCAACCCTGACTGAAAGGAACATGCTATTGTCAGATGTCATCAAGATGGAAACCAAGATTCTACTAAGTAGAACCCAAAGTAGGGGGGGGAGTCTTGCAGTATCAGATATAAGAATATGTTATGTTATGCTTCCTCTCAAATAAGATTTCTGGTAGAATATATTCATCTTTCATTAATGTATCTTAATAGATCCACACAAAGCAACAGATACTCGTCAACTACCTCTAGATGACTTAATATGTCCAAACCCAGGGTCAAAGCAGACCTCAGTTTAAACATGTAGCCAGAAGCTATAGAATCTTAGAGATGGAAGGGACCACAAGGTCCATCTAATCCAATTCCTTGCCATGCAGGAAAACTATGACTTTTAATTTTTACTCTAAAGTAAGCACTTGGACAGTAGCAAAAACCTGTAGTGTTGTTTTTTCTTGTTTTTTTTTAAAGGGAACTTCTCTCTAATGCATCTGTCTTGGAGGAAAATAGAACCATATTCTTTTTTTAAAAATCTGTATCTACAGTTATATTACCTTCTTAGTCAGCTTCATATAAAGCAGGCAGTCAGATACCCTCTAACTTTACAAACTCATTTTTAAAAATCCTTTGTAGATGTTACTGTGCCTTCATGGGAGACTGGCTTCATTATTCCTGAAAACAAGAAAGATCTGGACTACTTCTACATCTATATCATTCAACACAAATATTAAGTACTAAAGAATGTAAAGTTCTGGAACATTTAAAAGCTTTCAGTAAATTGTTTGTTGCTCCTGCAAGGCATCTCCTAATATATGCAAACTAGTCTTTATGGTTGGAAGCCTACATACAGATCAAGTCATACTTTTACTTTTGGAGGGAATAGTCAAAGGAATCTTTGAACATGCATGCTGAGCACTTCCAAGAATTTTCCACATTGGACCCCATTGATACCACCTAAAGTTATGCTTCTTCATCCTTTTGAATCTAATGATCCTAGATTCTTACGTAAAGACTTTTATTAACAGCTGCAAGTCACATGTAGCATTCAATTGATGGTGTCCAAAGTAGCCTTCTAAATAGGGCAGTATCAATATTTTTTTTTATTTAATATTTTCAAGGTTTTTTAACAACTGTATACAAAAAGAAAGACAAAAAACATTTAACATAAGCATTTAACAATACCAACATACAAGATTTACAAAAGAGAGAAGGAGGAAAGAAAAGAAAAAATAAACCACAATATTAAAATCACATTTAACATAAATGCGCCTTCCAACTGCCTGGATCTCTATACAATGTATCAATTTTTATTCGACTTATCTTACATGTTATTTAGATGTTCCCTTCACCTTTTATGCATTTTGCTCAAATTTTATTCCAAATATCTTCCCTGTCTTATTGTTTTGAGTAATTTTTTACCCTAAATTTACGTTTCAGTGAGTAAATCTATCTGTATATACTATAGTTTGGCAATAGCAAGAGTACATTCAATTTAGCAGTTTTCCTTTCCCCCAGAATACAGATTGTTTGATTCATTTTTCCATAGTAAATTTCTTATCATATTATTTTCAGTCCATCCTTACCCAATATGTTTGCATCACATACATAGATCTATGTTAAACATATTTTATCTCAATTATACAGTACGTGTTCTCAGTTTCGTTGTTTACACATAAATTTATGTTTTGTAGGTCTGGTTTCCTATTGACATCAATTTTGTATTTATTAAATTATTATCTCTTACTTCATATTTAAGAACATATTACACAGTTATCCCCAAACCACGATATTTTTCCATCTTCTTTCTATAAATTTATAAAAAGGTTCCCACTCTTTTTTAATGGATTCTTCGTTTTTTTCCCTCATCCAACAGGTCATCCTGTCCATTTCTGCCATCTCAAATACTTTCATTATCCATTTTTCCACAGATGGGATTTGGTCAGATTTCCAGAAGGTAGCATATGAAATTCTAGCACATGTGAGGAGATAGAAAATTAGTTTACCATATTGTGTTTGCAGTTCTGAGTCTATCATACCAAGCAAATATGTTTCTGGGAGAAAGGATATTTGAATACTCAGTTCTCTAGTTATGATATTATGTACAGTGGTACCCCGGGATACGAATGCGCCGGGTTACGAATTTTTCGGGATACGAAAAAATCCCATAGGGATTTATTGCTTCGGCTTACGAAGGTTTCTTCGGGTTACGAAAAAACCGCGGCGCTATTTTCCGCCACCGGAGGGCAGCAGAGAGCTATTTTTCCATTAGCGCCTATGGGAATTCGGCTTACGAAGGTATTTCGGGTTACGAAATTAACCGCGGAACGAATTAATTTCGTAACCCGGGGTACCACTGTACCTTTAACCAGTATTGTTTTGCCACCGTACATGTCCACCACATATGGTAGTAAGACCCTATTGCTTTATGGCATTTCCAACATTCTGGTTTACTACCTTTGAACATCAAAGAAATTCTTTGTGGAGAGAGGTGCCATCTGTATGTCATTTTATATATATTTTCTTTTAAATTCTGATTACTGGTATATTTAATACTTTTGGTCCAGATGTTTTCCCATTTTTTATATGCTATATTATGGCCCACATTCTGTGCCCATAAAATCATACTGTGTCTGATTACTTCCTCCTCCGTATCCCATCTTAAAATCATTTTATAGAATCTAGCAATAGCCTTCTTCTTACCCTTTCCCATAATTTCTTCCCATTCAGTTCTCTTATTGTTAATGCCTGGTTGTAACTTGTCAATTTTCCATCTTTCCTTTAACTGCATATATAGGTACCAATGACATAAAATATCTGAACCCTGCAACTCTTCTATAGTTTTAAATTCCATCAAATCTTGCGATACCATGATTAGATCAGCATATCTTAGCCATTTTTTCTTTGGTATCCCTTCCCTTCCAAAAAAAGCTTCGTGAGGGGAACAGCTTAGAATAATTTGACGACACAATCTTAGCTTTAATTTTTCCCATACTTTCATCATAGATCTAATTATAATATGGTTTTTGCATTCTCTGTGGATTTTATCTTTATTATAAAAGAGATATCCATGGAATCCAAATCTTAGCCCATCTCCTTCTAAATTCAATATATAATCATTCTCTAACCATATCCAGTCTATCAACCACAGCAGTATGGATGCAAAGTAATATATTTTTAGATTTGGAAGTCCTAGACCACCTCTACTTTTCTCATCGCACATTATTTTTTTGCCAATTCTGGCCTTCTTTTTATTCCATACAAATCTCATTATTTCTTTTTGCCATACATCTAAAGGTTTGAATGAGTGCAAAATCGGGATAGTCTGAAACAAAAACATCACTTTGGGTAACACATTCATCTGAATCACTGCTATTTTCCCCATTAGCGATAGTTGAATATTTCCCCATCTAGCTAGGTCTTGTTTAATATTCCTGCACATTTCATCATAATTATTGTGGAACAAGTCTGTATTCCTATTAGTTAGATTTATACCCAAATACTTCACTTTATTCTCAATTCTAAATCCCGAAAGTTTTTCCAAATTCTTACTAGCTGCCTCGTCCATATTTTTAATTAACACATTAGTTTTATCCTTATTCACTTTGAGCCCAGAGGCTTTTTCAAATTCTTGCAATAGATTAATTAAGGTTTTGATGCTATTACAAGGGTTTTCTAAGATGTAGACCACATCATCGGCGAATAACCTCATTTTGTATTCCTTTTTTTTAATTATCAGACCTTGAATTTGTTTTTCCATCCTAACTCTATTGTTTAATGCTTCCAATACAAAGATGAAAAGCAGTGGGGATAGGGGGCAACCTTGTCTCGTTCCCTTCCTTATTTCGAATTCTTCAGATTTGGTATTATTTATAATTAACTTCGCCTTTTGCTTTTTATATATTTCTTGGATCCATTTCTGGAATTGTGCCCCAGCCTCCAATTTCTCCAACATTGTAAATAGTGATGTCCAACTAATGTTATCGAAGGCTTTCTCCAGGTCCATAAATATTAATGCCAGCTCTTTCTCGTTATGTTTCTCATAATATTCAATGGAGTTCAAGATGACCCGGATATTATCTTTAAGGTGTCTCTTTGGTAAAAATCCCGCTTGTTCTTCATCAATCCATTCTGAAAGTATTTTTTTTAACCTCTCTGATAAGACTGCAGCAAACAACTTGTAGTCAGTATTCAATAGGGATATTGGTCTGTAGTTTTTAACATCTTTAGGGTCTCTATCTTCTTTCAACAGAAGAGTAATATTTGCTTGCTGCCAGGACGTAGGATACTTTTGTTTCCCTATAGCATTCATTGTGGCCTTCAATGGAAGCAATACTTGATCTTCAAAGGTTTGATAGTATTCCATGGGAAATCCATCTGGCCCTGGTGATTTCCTTTACTTTCCCTTCTTGATTACTGCTGTGATCTCCGCTGTTGTTATTGTAGTATTTAATATAGCTCTTTGTTGGGGGTTAAATATTTTCAGATTTGCTTTATTTAAGAATTCTATAATATCATCTTTGGAAATTTTACTATCACTGTATAAAGAGGTGTAGAAACTATGAAATTCTTTTTTTATCTTTTTTGCATTAGTAGTGATCGTTTTCTCTTTCGTCCTTATTTCTGATATTATATTTCTTTCTCTTTGCTTTTTTAATCTGTATGAAAGCCAACGACCTGGCTTATTCGCCTGTTCAAAATGTGTTTGCTTCAGGTATCTCAGTTTATTTTGTAGCTCCTCATTCTCTTCTAAGTCTATTTGTTTTTTAAGAGTTTTGATTTCTTTGAGCGTAATCTTATTTGCAGGGTTTTTACTTAACTCTTTCTCTTTTTGTTGTAGGGAGACATATAATTGATTTAATTTCTCTCTTTTCTTCCTTTTGACAATGCAATTTTGTTGTATGAAGAAGCCTCTCATGTACGCTTTAGAAGTCTCCCACACCGTAGTTACATCAATGTCCTCCTTCATATTCTCTTCAAAGAAGAGTTTTAAGGTTTCTTTCCCTCTAGCTATCATCTCTTCTTTTTGAAGTAACGATAAATTAAGTCTCCAAGTATAATCTTCTTGTTGGGTTTTAATCTCTATAGTCATAGGGCTATGGTCTGATATAGTCCTAGGTTCGGAGTTCATCTTCACAACGTCCTTGCATATCGATCTGGTGGCAAAGATCATGTCAATTCTAGAGAGGGATTTGTGCCTCTCTGAGAAATATGTGTAATCTTTCGAGTTTTGGTATTTATATCTCCAGATGTCATGCAAAGCCTGTTCTTCCGTCATATTTACAAATGATTTGGGCAGTTTCCCTTGTGTCTTCTTGATCTTTTTCTGAGATTTCCTGTCAATTTCTGGTTCTACCACCCCATTCCAGTCACCCATGATGATGGTCTTTTCATAGTTAAATTTACACATTTCCTTATTTAGTTTGTCATAAAACTGTTCTTTTTTGTCCAGTGGTCCATTTAATCATGTGTTTTCCATTGGGTGTGGATACTTCAAGACCTATATACCTTCCTTCTATGTCTTCAAATAATTTCTTCACATTAAATTTATGATTTATATACATTACTACACCATTTTTCTTTTTAAGATTTGCCGAGATAAATTCTTTACCTAGTCTTTTGTTTTCCAATAGTCTGCAATCTTTCTCTCTAATGTGTGTTTCTTGGAGGCATATCACATCTGCATTTTGTTTTTTTAAATAATGAAATGCCTTCTTACGTTTCTGAGGGGAATTCATTCCCCTAACGTTCCACGATATAATCTTTAAATTATGCATTTTGTCTGATTAAGTAAATAGACTTTATATCTTACCTTATTTTCTTTTTATCTTTATTCGTTGGTGCTTAATACCTCTTCTTCATTGTCACTTAGGCTTTTATCTTGTTTTCCGTCTTCTTCTTCTGCTACCTCCTCTGAGTCCGATTTATTTGCCGGTTTCCCAGCCTCCTTTTCTTCTTTGTTTGTATTTCCTTTTCTCTCCAAATCTTTTTTATATTTTTTTAGAAAGTCTTTCATTTTCATTGTAGAATTAATTTTGAACACTTCTGATTTATATTTAAAGGAAATTCCTTCCAATCTCTCCCATCTGTATATGATGTCATTGTCTTTTAGTAGTGAAATGAGTGGTCTGTACTCAGATCTTCTTTTCAGAATTCTCAAGGGAATATCTTTATATACAATTAGCTCCTCCCCTTCAATTTCTAGCTTTTGGTCATAATTTAATTGTAGGATTTCATCTCGAATTTTTTTCCTGGTAAAGTAAATGACAACGTCCCTTGGCACCTTCTTCTGTTTGGCAACTTTAGAGTTAACACGGAACATTTTACTTATTTCCCACTGAAACTGATCTTGGTCTGCTCCAATATAATCTGCTAATATAGGCGATAAGTACAGTGCTTCCTCGGGTTACGAAATTAATTCGTTCCGCGGCCGCTTTCGTAACCCGAAAAGCCTTCGTAAGCCGAAATGCCATAGGCGCTAATGGGGAAAAGCCGCGATTCCGTGTGAAATAGCGCCGAAAAGCACCAAAAATTTTTTCGTAACCCGAAAAAACATTCGTAACCCGGAACAATTATTTCCTATGGGATTTTTTCGTATCCCGGAAATTTCGTAACCTGGGTATTTCGTATCCCGAGGTACCACTGTAGTCGTACAGATCTTCGTTCTCCTTTTCTTTTAGGCCTCTGATTTTTAGGCAGTTCTCGCGTTGTTTTTGATCTTGTAGAGCTCTCTCATCTAATTCTTTCTCATAGTTTTTTTCTAGGTCAATTACTTTCTTATTAATTTTATTAGTCTTATCCTCTATTTTTCCTATATTTTTTTCCATGAGAGAGATATCTTCAGTTGCTTTCCCTAAAGTTTCCTTAATGTCTTTTAATTCTGCCCTGATCTCCTGACGGATTTCTTGTTTAATTTCTTTCCTCATCGCATTCATGTCCCTTTTCAGTGCTTTTATGTCCTCCTTCATATCCATATATAATGTCTTTAGCTCTTCCAATAAAGTAGTTTGCTCAGATGAGCTAGCTCCTACCGATGTTCTTCTTGGGTGCCCAGGGTCCAATTTTGTTTTCCTTGTATTCATTTTGCTTTACTATATTTGTCCCTACTAAGTTTCCTACCTTATTTAGATTCTAGCTTCTTCTTGTCTGTGCTCTGTAATTCTATTCTTACTTTGTTACCAATATCTTCTGTTTATTTTCCCCTCTGGTCTCCTTCCTATAATACAATTCTTGTCTGAGTTTCCTATTCCACTCTCTAAGTATCTTCTTTACTAGTGTAGCTATCTTATTACTTTCTTGTATATTTCTTCCTCTGCTAGTTTGACCTTCTTCCTCCTTGCTGCACAAGTTCTTCCCAGAGATATCCTTTCCCCTCTTCTCAGTTGTTTTGTTATCTCCTTCCCCCTTCTCTCTCCCCCCCACCCTCCCTTTGTCAATTTTGGTCACTCCAGTAGGCTGTCTTGTCTTTGTTCTTTACTGTTAACTTTTTCTTCTTGCTGGATTCTATAGTTTCCCTCTGGATTTCTCCCTCTCTCTTCCTTCTTGCTAATCTTTTCTGTTGCTACTGCTTCTCCCTAAATAAGGAGAATAAGAGGGGAGAGGGGGGAAAGAGGGAGGAGGAGAAAGGAAGAGAAAGGAAGAATAAGAGAAACAAAGAGAGAGAAGAGCAAAAAGAAAGGAAGGAGGGAGATAGCAAAAGAGATAGGAGGTTCACATACACTCAAAGACACACTCACACACTTCCGCGTTCTAGCTCTAGGAGGCTCTTCTCCCGATTCCTCTCTTCCACTATTGTTTTCTTCTGACTTTCCTCTCAGTCCCCTTTACTGCAAGTTCCTCCCTGATTCGCTGCTCCTTTCAAAATTCCTCTAAACCTCTGTCCTTCTCTGTCCTCCGTTGTCTCTGGAGGTGCCTTTCATTTCAGCACCAAGCCTCCTTGTTCTTCCAAACCTTTTTCCAGTCCCCTTTATATTCCTCTTCCTTTATCTCCTCTCACCCCACAGGCCTTCTTTAATTTCTAGTTATACGAGGGCGTTGCAGTGAAGTATACTCAGCTGGGCTCCTTCTTTCCTATGTTCGGTAGCTTTTTCTATGCCATATTTCTGTCTGCGCCTTATCTTCTTCTCTCGCCAGTCCTCCCTTTTTTATCAATCCTTCTCTGGGTTCACTTAGTCTCCTTGCCTTCCTCTTAGTCCGTTTCCTCTGGGTCCTCCTTTCTCCTTTCTCTGCAGCTGCCTCCGTTTTTCTCACCCTCTCAGTTGTCTCCCTCTCTCTCGCTTCTCTCCCGCTTCCGCGTTTGTGCTATTGTCTTTTTGTTTGTTTTAGGTTTGGGACCTTTTCCCCTTCTTCCCCTCCTCCAGTCAATTTGACGGGTTTCTGTCTTAGTCTGGAGCTATGTCCCACTTGCTCTCTCTTGTTCTAAATCGTTCTCCAAGTCTTTACTCCTTACTCCCTTTCCCCTGTTCAGATTCAATCTGCTCTGTTAGGGTTGAATGTGCTCTCTGATTTTCCCTTCCTTCCCTCCTTCCCAAGTCTTACTTGCTCCAGCTGCAGCTGACGTGCAGCTGGCAATCAATTAGTTACCAAGTTTCACAGCAGTTAATGTTTGTTTCACTCCAAACTTTCTTCACTTTTAAATTCTAATATGTAATTAAATGATAGAAACAGTTTATCACTGGTAAGGGAGGGTGAAAAGAGGCTTCTTTTTGTCTCCTTATCAACTTAACCTTGCCTTCTTGTATCACTTTCCCCTTTCAAGTCACTTATTGTTCAGATTCAAGTTCAAGTTCAGCTTGAGTTTTACTCACTCTCACTGCCCTTAATAGGTTCTATCTCCCTCTGTCTTGAAGGCTTGGTCTTGAAGATAATTTAGGTTTTAGAGCTCCAAGCAGCTTTCGTTATCTTCATCCTCTTATCTGTCGTTTTGGATATTAAAAAGATGGGGGCGGCTCTAAGAGCCTTACTTGGCTCTTCTTTGCTGACGACGACGGCACCAAAGCCCTGCGCCTCTATCTCCCTCTAAAGCCTCGGGCTCAAGAGGGGAGTAGGGGCATTGAGGGGCATGCAGGGCTTCTTCACCCAAGTAATACCGTACTTGGGGTTTTTCCCCACTCCGCGTTGGCCTCGGCGTGCGGGGAATTCACCAGCAAAGAGGACGGACTTCAGAGAGCCTGAAGTTTGCGTCCGACGGGCTGCCGTTCCCAACCGGAAGTCCAGGGCAGTATCAATATTAGAGAAACTTAATGCTGTTCAGGCATTCAGAGGGCTGAATGGGTGTTGGAGATCTGAGTACAAGTGTAAGACCCCACCCGTTACCTGGGCATTCTCATTCAGACATTGGTGATCTTCATGTATTTAGGGATGCCATATCCTGCCTGTAGGCGGGACAATCCCGCTTTGGGCGGTGCCGACCCGGTCCCGGTCCGGTTTGGCGCCAAAACCGGGACGGCACCACCCGCGGCCACCTCCACTCCCGCACACGCCGCGGGGGCCTCCAAGGCCTCGCTGAGACCTAGGAGCGCTCTCTGCGGTCGGAGCTCCGGCCACGGAGACGCTCCCTCCTAGGCCCCAGCCAGGCCTTGGAGGCGGCTCCACGATCACGGAGTCCTCCAAGGCCTTGCCAAGGCCTGGGAGGAGGAGGAGGCCACTTGCCACCGCGGCGATGGCAGCGATGACGGGCGGCCCCCTGCCCCTTCCCGGCCTGAGAGGAGGCCGAGGCTTCCTCCCAAGCCGGGAAGGAGGACAAGGTTTTAAAATGTAGGACCTTTTTTTTTTAATTTCCTGGCCAGGAAATTAAAAAAAAGGGGGGTCCTACATTTTTAAACCTTGTCCTACATTTTTCCCGGTTTGGAGGTCCTCAGGTATGGCAACCCTACATGTATTGAACTCAAAGTGTGCAAGCATATACAACAGTGTCCATGTGAAACTAGTTACAGAGCTACTAGAACTTCTAGTCATGGGACATCTGTAATCATGTTTGTCTGACTATGGTCTTATCTTCAGGCTCAATGTGTGAAAGTTTCTAATGCTGCCAAAAACATGCATGCCAATAACCTCACCACCCTTTAGTCATCCAATCAGGTTTAGAAAAATACAGTAAATATCTGAATTTAAGATCACTTCCCACATTGAAAAAATCATTACCTTCAATAATTAATAAATAAATGCAAGTACTAAACTATTCATTATCTCTGATTCTCACTATTGTTCCGTCTGCTTCCTTCTCAATAAGACATTATAGCTGTTGAGCCATTCCATATCTTATGGAATGGCCTGGATTCTTCGTGATTGGGCGGGCTATAAATAAATTATTATTATTATTATTATTATTATTATTATTATTATTATATTAATCTTCCATGAAATATATTACTAAGATGTTTTGAGGTTATGGAATACCTCAAATTACTTCTTCCTTCATTGCTATATTCCCCATACACAACTTCTGTAAAAGAGGCTTGCATGTCATAATTATGGTTCAGAACCATATGTAAGAACAGAAACAATTTGCCATCCTTCACAGATTAACAGAAAATATTAATTACAGAAGACTATAAAACTTAGAAAATATGTTGTATTTCTTACAGTGTTTTATTGCTCAGACAGTTGCATTCCCTCAGGTACAACATATATGCTTCTATTATTTTTCTGACTTGTGTGTGTTCATATGCTCAGTGTAATTCCTGGATGATGAATTTTGAAAGCCTTATTAAAATAAATCCAATGCTGTATTCAGACTAGTAACATAATTTTAATATACTTTTAAATCATTGTTTTATATGCTGTTCTGCTTTGCCCTGTAGTATTCCACTATATATGCAGCCACCAAAGAGAAAATACTTCTCTCTGTGTTGTAAAGTTCAGCTATATCTCATCAGGCATAATTCAGGACATTCAGTCTTGGACATCTAGAATGTCTGGCTAATCAATTCACTTAGAAACTTTCACTGGACCATGAAGAAAAGCTAAAGTAATCTGGCTTTAGCAAAGAGTGGGGGAAATAGCCAAATTTCTACTTCAGGAAATATAGCCAGAGTGTTGTTATTCAAAGAAAACCCCAGACATTATCATTGGGACACATGGAGGCCGGTATATCTGGCATGTGCAGACAGGGCCTAGGAATTTGCCAAATGTGGAGTAGAAAAGTGCATGAAAGAACACAAAAGTGTTAAAGGAAGCCTAAAAAGCAGTCAAGACACTGACTAGAAGGTTTCAATTATAATAAATAAAACTTTCGTGGGTATTGTTCAGCTGCTGGTTAATGAAAGTGAATTCCTCCCAGTAAGACATGGATAGGAGAAGTGTGGACAAGGTTGTATGCATCCCCTAACCTATATTTTGTGCCCCTGTATCTTTGGGAAACCCCATGCCACCACAGCTCAATTTAAAAAAATAACTGGGGGAAAAACCTGCCCCAAATGCCTCAACAATTGGGGACAGTTTTCCCACCCACCCCATTGTTGATTTTCAGCCAAAATAAAAATTGAAAAGAATTGCATCACTTCTAGGTTGGCTGAAATGTGTCCATACAGCCCACCAGAGGGATACAAAAGCCAAAATTAGTACAGTTGCCCCACCTTCTGTTAAATTAAGTTCCTGCACTAAAGTCTTTCCTGGGATAAATCCTCTGAAAAAACAAAGTTTATGTAGACATTATCACAGTCTGTTAGAAGTCCATTATTCAGCAACGTGAACACACAGTTTCTCTAAAAGCAAGCTACTTTTAGGATATTAGCACTATATGTCACTATGGCCCGTTACAGATGGGTCTAAAAGTGCGCGCTCCGTGCGTGCTAGGATTAGAAAGGGGCGTCCTTTCCAGACGCCCCCAACCCTAGGACGTGCGGAGCACACACAAAATGGCAGCGGCCGTTCCACATGGCTGCCGCCATGACTACATCACGACCGCGCCGCTTCTAAATGGGGCGGCACGGTTGTGACGTAGTGGGGCCACGCGAGGGCACCTAGTGTACCCTTTCCGTGGCCCCGGAAAGAGCTCCGTTTCGGAACTCCTTCCCAGTTTGCGTCGCTGGGCGCAGCCTTTAGATGGCTGCGCCCAAAGACACAGAGGAGAAAGGGGCCAAGCGGCCCCTTTCTCCTCCTCCCCGGCGCCGCGGGGTGTCCGTGGGGCTTGAAGCCCCAAGGACACCCCTTTCCAGGCCGCGGGGAAGCTTTTGCCGCTTCCCCGCGGCCTGGAAAGCAGCGTATCGGGGCCTCAGTGGCTGCCACTCTGACCACTGAGGCCCCAATCCGGTAGGGAAAGGGGTGGGTGCAGGCTGCCACTTTTTGGCGGTCTGTAACATGCCAAAGATAATCTTAAATGTTCCCTAGTGTATCTGCGGCTTCTGACCATTAACGTCCTCGTGTCTTCCTATGTTAACTGTCTCTGAATTTAGAACACGGCAATAGTACAGGAATGTGTTGACTGGTGGCCATAACATGGCTGACAGTGAAGGCCTTTAACCAGCAAAGAATTTTTTGACACAGTACATTTTCTGATATCGTCTGACTGATTGTTTAAATGACCTGAGCCTTTTGAACAGTGAGGTCCAGTTGGAATAATTTTTAAAGTACTCGACAGTCTAGTGCAATACGTACTGTTGAGACAGGAAATTATTTGTCACAAATATTAGACATGCAAAAACATGGCTGGATTAAAATGCATATATTATGCAAACTGCAATAACTAGGAATGAGGCCAAAGCAGGTTCCCAAAGAAATTATCTCCATTGACCAGGAGGCAATTTTCCCCCTTAAGGCTCAAAAACAATTTCTATTATTAAACTTAATAAACCATTTAAGTGTTTTATATTATGTGGATACATTTTTATAAGTAATTTCCACACCTTGTTAAAAATCAGTTCTCCCTCCAAAGCAAAGACTGATAAAATTGGCAGAACTAATTTCACATGACATTAAACGTTCATAACAGAGAGCATATAATTCAGTGTGAATTGCATCTCAATTTCAGAAGAAAAGTGGGATATAGATCAAACAGATAAAGTAAATAAGTAAGTACATTATGCTACCTTCTCTTTAATGTTTGTAGTTCCATTTTGTGTAATTTGTATTAATTTTTTTTAAAAACACAAGGTAGATTGCCAATAAGTTATACCTTTCCTCCCTTACTCTAATTTTATGGACTCAACTGCACAGAGAAATTGCAGGTTATTCTCTTATCTCTTTAAAATCATGGAATTTAACAAGCAGCTGAGAGCAATGAAACAGGATGGATGACAGCTTGAAGACTGGTGGGAGAAAAAAATCATTGCAAATTGGACTGAATAGAAGCCCAGCTGCATACCTAAATAGTGGCAATAATATTTCTGATGTATGCATGCACGTAACTGGGATATGTCCAGAGAGAAATTAGGGAAGTTTTAAGCCTAAAAACTGGTAAGGTAATGGGACTACAAGTAGAAAGATCTATGCCCCACAGAGAGAGTTTTGGGCAGAAAGGGCAGGAAAAGAGAATTGGTGGAATCTTTTAAGACAGCAAATGACCTTGGATCAGATTAGGCTGACAGAGTTGGAGGAAGAAAGAACAATTGAAAGGATCCATAAAGTTTTCTACTCCATCAAATTAAAATCTGTCAATGGGATTTTTGGAATTCTCCCATTCATACCATGTAGTAGGGACTGAAGGGTAGAGCCCCAAAAAATCACATTAAAAAGGAATTCCTTGGTTCTTTTCTTCCTTCATTTCTTATGACATCCATCTGCTACAGCTGCTGTTTACAGATGTTGCTGCTTTATTTTCCTTTGTCTGCAGTTTCAATTTTACGCCACTATTTCCAGTCAAAATGATTCCCTGAGAGAATATGGATATATCGATATCTGATTAATATAGTATATACTCAGCAAAGACTTGGACCAACCTATAATTTGTTAAATGCATTATTGTGCTTAATGCCACCGGTTTTGACAACAAAGATAGCCAGTGTGTATGTGGTGTGTGCATGTGTGTCCAGATATCCAGTGTGTGCTTAGAGGTCTTGAAAAAGAAACAACAGAGGCAGTAAATGTCAGCCCTCATTACCTTTTCAGAAAAGGAATTGTCACATTAGAAAGCTGTAAATTGTCGCCCTAAAGAGCCTGGGGTTGCAATCTCATGCATATTTACCTGGAGGTAAGTCCAATTGAACTCATTGGGGTGTCACATGTACAGATTTCTTCAGAAATCTAATTTGCTAAGAGCGTTTCAAATGACAAATAGTTAGCAAAATGAAAGACAAATTTCATTTTCTAAAATAGATTTCTACTAGGAAATCTAGTCTTTTGCCATTGTAATAAAAATAGTCAGAACCGACTTCTCATTTGTCAGAAGCTAGATGGCTATTGTCCATGCCAGCAACTTGAAAATGTGATTTAATTGATTTGCAATTTCCCCAGCTAGTAATAGTTTATTGTTGCCAGGTTACAGCAAAGCAGATGCAGACCTCTGATCTGCCAACTGTAAAATAGGTTGAGTATTAATGTTCTTAGTCCCAACTTTTCTATGTGCTCATAGCCTTTTTTATCCTTTTATAACTAGGTCATGATCGTAGATTTCCCTAGAACAGAAGTGAGCTACAGTATGGTGGATGGGGCCTACTTTTTGTCTCCATAACTCCACACCACTAGCCATACCTTTACATCCCAGATGTACTACCATATTATGCCATTTTCAGCCAATTTTGGCAGTTTTCCATTATTTCAGAGTACTGGGGATGCATGAGCTAAACCACCACATTTGTGAGCTGTCTGAGGTTGTTTTGGGGTGATTTGAGGTTAAGAATTGCCCCCAAATCAGCCTGAGAAGTGTTTATAATTGGAAGGATTTAGTTTCTTTGGAGATATCCAAATGGTCTTCAGGGACCACAAAATTGGGCTTGGCAGTTGCCTGGGGTCTATGGGCTGCACTGTCCCCATCCCTGACACTCCATTGTAAGGAGCTGATCTTCTTGGAGTTCCAAAAAGATAGACAATATTGCTCTCAGAATCACCACTGCCCCAAGTAGAGGATATAGTTCTTGGGATTTTCAGTAACCCAGAAACATCAGTGTAAGAAAAAAAAGTCATTTTTCCATCATCCTGACAACCAGAAAAGCTTGTGATGCCAGACTCAGACTCCAGTCCAGATGGCTTAGCAGAACCATGGTATCTCACATGCTGTTTGTGTCATTGCTTTGTGAAAAAGCAAAGGCCTCTTTGAACTCCTCCAGATGAGAAAAAAATCCTATATTTTCTTCTTGTACAAACCAATTTTATTTTGGAGATTCACATGATGTTTTCTTTATCTCAAAGTATTTCCTGAAAACTCTTGGCAGTACCAAAGACTTTTCATTCCTACGTCCCAGGTTGGTTTAAAATAACTTTGTTTTTTCTGAAATGAGTTGTATCTCTACTTGGCTCTTTGTTTGTATTATCCTGGAACTAAGATGGCTGCTACCAATAAACACAACTATGTTTCCAAGATATAGATTCAACAGAGATCAAGCAAGAGAAAATGGAATGTTTGCACCAAAACAAAATGATCCTAATGTTTGATTAGTATAAATTACTAAAGTACTTTAGCATTTTGACTATAACTCCGGCATAACAACTAAGCAAGCTGAGTGGAAATTGGTGAAAATCAAAATCAGAAATGTTACATGATTCAAGATGTGGTAGGTAAGCAGGGGAAGAGAAAGAACACAACAGTGATGGAATCCTGGGATAGTTCAAGAAAGAGTTTGGATGTAAACTTGAGAATGTGCAGGTAAATCAAAACAAAAAGAACTGAAAACTCTCAGTACTTTCAGAGACTTTTCCCCCCTTCTAGGTGAGCCCTTTGTTCTTATTATAGCTGTTTTTTAATAAGTTCCTATGCCACTCCAGATATCTGAGGAGATGCCAGAGGAGGGCCTTTAACCAGAAGAAGCTAAAGGTGGTGCTAGCCACAAGATGTATCTAATTTATTTCATTTCATTTGTATATGGCTTCACAAAAGAATTTGTCAAGGGGAGCTACAATACAACAGACAGAATCACAACATAAGAAAATAGAATTCAAAAATAGCAAGTTAACCAGCCCAGTATATATCCATCTAAAAGAATAACCAGCAGTTCATCTGATGAGCAAAAATTAATCAGGGAAATTTCATTGGCACATGTCATTTCACCTCCCATTAAGAAATGACATTCAATCCCCATTCCTTTTACAAATTGTAGCCAGATTAATCTGGGAGCATATGATTGGTGGATGTTCTGCAACAGGAGTTGCAAAGACTTTCTTAATCTTATCACTCATTTTCCTATAGCAGATCCAAGTTCCACAGGGGCTTTGAGGGTGCTGAGCCTCTGAACAGATGAAGTCTTACGCCAGCATAGTTCCCATACACTTTGGATCTGCTGCAGGAGCAGTGCCAGTTAGACGGTTGGTGGATTCGCCATACTCACGGGAGCAGATCCACTGACCACTCTTATATAGAAGACACAAAATCTGGGGAGCTTCCAATGGAAACCACATAAGAATCAAGAGATGTCATAAAATGTACAAATGGTTGTTTATTGGTAGAGAAGCCCAGCAAGTTTCTACTGGGAACTGTATAAATACATAATATCACATTACTGAAAATCAATATTACATTTGTAAATTGCCTGTAGGCAGTACCTTTGTTGCTGTATGCCTTCAAGTCATTTCCAGATAATGGTGACCATAAGGTGAACCTATCATGGGGTTTTCTGGGGCTGAAAATGTGTGACTCACCCAAGGTCACCTAATGTGTTCCCATGGCCAAGCAGGGAATTGAACCCTGATCACCAGAGTAGTAGTCCAATGCTCAAAACATTACACCATGCTTAGAATTAAACTTTAAAATTCTGGAACCAGGAACTTTCAAACTATTTACTTCACAAATGAAAATATGTGAGCAAAGACAAAGGTTATATGTGTGTGTGTGTATAATAAGCAGATGGTAGGAAAAAACTAGGTAACACTGAAGGGCACATGGATATATCTGGGCGAAAGGGGGGGAATCATCTACAATTTTAGCAAATTTTTACAAGAATGGGACAAGGTCAAAATCTTTAGTTAGGGGATGAAAGATTTGCATTTTAAATTCTACTTCATCTCCTTGTTCTACAGAACCTTCTCATCAATAGTGTTTGCCTTCTCAATTGAATAGAATCTTAGGTCTGCTGCAGAATGATGTTGCTCCAAAAAAAGGGACTCTCCAAGAGGGCACCTGTTTTATTTTTCCTTGTACCATATAGGAATTCTCTTGTATATTTCTTAAGAGATCTGGTTGTTCTTCTCACACAGAGTTTTTGACATGGGCACTGTATGGCACAAGCAACACAAGGAGAGATCCAGGGTGCTACTTAGAACTTGGATGATGCCTTGCTGAAATCTGAACTCTTACCATGAACCCAAGCACACCAAAAACTCTAAGAATGCTACACCCATCACTTGAAACAGAACAAATAGTAGTGTACAGTTGAAACGCCAAACCAAAAGGAAAACAAATTGCCCAAAATTGCACTGTCCAACAGACAAACATCTGAAAATCTTTACAACCTAAGGCAAGGAGTTAGAAGTGTTACACAATTTTCAGACTGTGCAATAAAACCTTCACCCCCTCAAATGGCAAGCTTTTTGTTTTATGTTTCCAAGATCAAAGGATTATAGTGCAATTCTGAATACAGTAGTATGCACTGTTCTGAAATGTTAGCTCAACAAGGCCAGTCCTGTCATTAGACACAGTAATGAAACCACCTCAGGTGGCAGATGGCATAGGCCAGTCTCCTTAGAAGCCATACCTTCTAAGATTTCTACCTACAGTATTTCTCTCTCCTGGAATACAAAGTTCTGTAACCTCCTTTCCAGACTACATCAGTTTTGGTAGAAGCTTTCTAGGACTTGTGGGGGACAATATAATTTTGGCTTAGGAAGCACTTTTTAAAATTAAATCAGAATGAATGAATGAATGAATGAATGAATCTTTATTTGTATACCGCTATTCCCATGATCACAGTGGTTTACAACAGTAATAAAAACATACCGAAACTACAAAATCCAATAGAAAGAAATCCCCCCCCACATTAAACAATACAGTACAGCAATAAAATATCCATCATTCAATCACAGTTAAAACAGTTAAAAACCAAAGCACCAATTACATCCAATACAATACAGCAACACAAGGGGAGAAGAATGGAATTAGGGAACATGGGGGAAAGCTTGACGAAAGAGGTGAGTCTAGATTTTTCCTGAAAGACTCTAGGGAGGGGGCTGAGCGGAGCTCGTCAGGCAGAGAGTTCCAGGTCTGCGGGGCCGAAGCAGAAAAAGCCCTATGTGCAGACACCACATATCTCGTATCAGGGACTCTCAAAAGTTGTTTTCCACCCGACCTGAGAGTGCGGAGCGGATTATATGGGGAGAGGCAGTCCTCCAAGTACCCTGGGCCCAAGCCATTTAGGGCTTTATAGGTAAAAACCAACACCTTGTATTGTGCCCGGAAGCGGATTGGCAGCCAATGAAGATCTTTCAATACTGGTGTTATATGGCTGGCACTGGAGTTGCCAGTGACCAGCCTAGCTGCCATATTCTGGACCAATTGTAGCTTCCGAGTTTGGTACAAGGGTTGCCCCATGTAGAGTGCATTACAGAAGTCGAGTTGAGAGGTTACCAGTGCATGTACCACTGTTTCAAGGTCCCCCTGGCCCAGGAAGGGTCGCAGCTGGCGTATCAGCCAAAGCTGATAACAGGCACTTCTAACTGTCGCATCCACCTGAGAAGTCAGGTGAAGCGACGAGTCCAGAAGCACACCCAGACTGCGAACTGTGTCCTTCACGGGGAGCATGACCCCATTTAGGACAGGTGGAAAAATTTCCATCCCCAGACCAGGGGAACCTATCACAAGTACTTCCGTTTTCTCTGGATTCAGGCTGAGTCTATTTTCCCTCATCCAGCCCATTACCGACTCCAGACAGGCATTGAGCAGAGAGATGCCATCCCTAGTCACTGCATCAGTCGGAGACACAGAGAAGACTATTTGGGTGTCATCAGCGTACTGATAACACCGCGCCCCGTGTCTCCGGATGATCTCTCCCAGCGGCTTCATGTAAATGTTAAATAGCATAGGGGACAAGATCACTCCCTGAGGGACCCCAGATGTAAGGGCCCTCTTATCGGAGCGACAGTCCCCCAGCTCCACCATCTGGAATCTACCCGAGAGGTAGGAACGGAACCACTGCAGAGCAGTGCCCCCGATACCCAACTCCCCCAGGTGATCCAGAAGAATACCATGGTCAATGGTATCGAAGGCTGCTGAGATGTCGAAAAGCACTAACAGGGACACGCTACCCCTGTCCATGCCCAGACAGAGATCATCGACTAAGGCGACCATGGCAGTCTCAACCCCATAGCCCACCCGGAAGCCGGTTTGAAATGGGTCTAGAAAATCCATATCCTCCAAGATCCCCTGCAGCTGGGAGGCAACCACTCTCTCAATCACCTTTCCTAGAAATGGCAGCAGTGAAACAGGCCGATAATTATTTCGAATTAGGGGGTCAAGGGAGGGCTTTTTAAATAGAGGTTTTACAATGGCCGTTTTTAGACTGGATGGAAATCGGCCCTCCCTGAGAGATGAATTGACAATTCGGCGCAACATCTCTGTTACCGCCGTTCCCCCTTGAACTGCCAGCCATGAAGGACAGGAATCGAGAGAGCACATCGCCTTCCTAACGCTACTGAGGATCTTGTCCACATCCTCGGTACTTATAGACTCAAAATGATCCAGTACAACTGAGTCCACAGAAGCTCTGGACGCCTCTACTCTCGATTCTGAACAAATAACAGCGTCAAGATCAGCCCTTATCCGAGAGATTTTATCCGCGAATATCATTTCCAATGTTGAGGGGAAAAACTCCTGGGCCTAAAACAAATGTCTGGTTCCCCAAAACCTGGCAATTGCTCTCCAAGAACCCTAGAGGACATAAAGGCTTTTTTCATTTTTTTTTTTAATGTAAAAAATTGAGATAAAGAGCATGGGAGCAGGCCACACTAGGTCCTCTGGGCAACATGTATGGCCCATCAATCACACTTTGCTCTCTCTCACACACATACACACCATTTAAGGGGACGATCTGCTCTAGGACTGGTCCTAGACTCATAGTGAGGCAACCATCTCAGGCAGCAGATGCTGCAAGGGAGCAGTGGTAATACCTTGGCTGTTTCTCATAAACTCTCTATTTTTCTCTGTTGGAAAAAAGAACAGTCTATGCCACCCAACTTGTCTGGAGGATAGGGTAGGACTGAACCAGCCTGGAGTATGGAAAGCGGTGGACATCCCTCTCTCTGTGAAGTAAGGCCAAATAAAGATTCACTTATCTCTCCAGTTCTGTAGCCACTCCAGCTAGCTTCTGTGAGTAGACCGTGGAATGGACACCATCCTGTCTTTTTCCCCAAGAGTAAATATCTTGGACTGATTCTGCTGTGTTCACTTCTTGGATTATGTACAACTACCTCCATCTGAGATTAGTGACCACCATACAAAAGATTCTGGAACACATCACTTTGCATGCAGCCGATCATTTAGATTAAAGTCCAATTTGACAATCCTGTCTAAAGAAAACAGATACAAAGGTGTTTCTATATCACAACTAATTATTTTGTGACTAAACACATCTCCCCATAAATAGCTTATTGTTTTGTTAAATAAAAGATACAACTCAGATTATACTCTGGAAACTAACTATAGAAGATACCAATTAAAAAAACTTGGTCTGTAGAGGGAGATGTTGGATGTGATGGCCAATAAATAATTTCTAAAAGCAAATGGTTTATTCAGAGTGCAGGCAGGAATAAATGATTTATAGGCATCCTGTGTAGTCAAGCATACTCAACCCTTTCCACATCTGAGCTATTTTCTTACTCAGTCATTAATCCATGCCTTGTAATTAGCTTCTTACAGGTCAGTGAAAGGAGTGTAACAAAATCTTGATATGAGAGAAACAACAACAATGGAAGAGACAAACAGGAGGCATTTTTATTGTTGCACAGTCCGTGCCTACCATTAGACATTCAGTTATCACTACTGTGAGTTAACTTTGTGATACTCCTGGTCAGTTTAAAATCAGGGGATAGGGATTCACCTTGTGCTGGATGTACACGCCCCCTAAAATTTCTACTTTGCAGCTTATGTGTGTTCCTGAACTGAGATCTGAGCCTGGATGCCCAGGTTTCAGCAGTGACCAATGCAAAGATTAAAATAATGTGCCAGCTATGCCCATTCCTTGAGATGTCAGATCTGGCTATGGTGATGCATGCCCTGATTATATCTCATGGTGGATTCTATTTCATGATGGATTACACACTCTACATGGGTCTGCTTTTGGAAACCACTTGGAAACTTCTGCAAGTCTAACATGCTGCAGTCAGGCTGCCAACTAGGGCTAGTTAGAGGGAACACATAACTGTCTTGTTGAAACAGCTTCATTGGCTACCAGTCCATTTCCTTGCAGAATTCAAAGCACTGGTTATAACCTTTATAGCCCTACATGACTTGGCTTCACATTAAAAGGACGAGACTACTGTAGTTTTAAGATATTTCAGTATAGCTTCATTTTGGTACCATCACCATCACCAGCACATTTGGTAAGAACATGGGAGACAGTTTTCTTGTAGCTGCTTCCAGATTGTGCTATTTTACCCCTGCAGGACCAATATCTTTTTATTTAGATCAATCTGTGGAAGGGGGGACTTTTAATAGATGTGCTGTGCTTTTAATATTTTTTTAACAATTGTTTTACACTTTGTGTTTTTAATTAATTTCTTGTTTAATTTTTTAAAACTTCTATACTTATTGTTTTTAAGCTGTACTTTGTTTTAATTTCTTGTAGGTCACCTGGGATCCTGTGATGAAAGAAAATTGGGGCATACTTTTTAAAAAAAGAAAAGACAGACAGACAGATAGATACTGTAGGTAGGTAGGTAGAAGTTTCTTCTTCCATTGCAACTGACTAGTTAACACTACAATTGAGCTTGAAAACACTAGAATTGTATAGAATATTATCATTGGTGTTACAATGGATCTGTTTACACTCTTTTAGCAAAAAAATGGAAGTGTGCACATATTTGTAAAATGTTAGTTTTAAATGTAAAAGGCAATCATATTAAAAATGGCCATCACCATTACAAAATGATCCCCCTACCACCAAGCAGTTAATTGAAAAAACATGGTCTATTAATCATCATTTAATGCATTTATGTTGTCTTTTAATTATTTTAATAATTTTTAAAATCATTTTTGCACTTTTTAATGAACTGGAGATAATCCAGCCATTCTTAACTAGTTCTTTCCAAGGTTTGCCCTAGAGGTGATTTCTAGGGGGGGAAATCCAAAGCAGTTTGATAATTTGAGAGGATCCATCTCATCATTACAGAAATATTCATTTGCAAGATCATGTAAACTGAACTGCTGTTAGTAATATAGTGGGTCATATATCAAGCCATTGCCTCCATAAACTGGACATGTGGCATCCCACAATAAAACATTTGTTTCTGCTAAATTCCTCTCATAGATAAAAAGGCCAGTTCTTGATTGGCAAGGCCTGCCAAGAATGTGACATCCTTGATTTGCAGTGGCATTCATATATGTTACATGCAAAGTATCATTTAATGCATTCAAAAAAACTCTGAAATGCCATTTTGATTTTTGTGCTTGCAGGACAGAAAGATAGCTCATCTTCAGGAATAAAATGTAACCTTGGAAATCAAGGGTTGATTTCTATTGCTTCTAATCCTCTTACCAATGCACTTATGCAACGGGATGGTGCTTAGAATTTCAACTGCTAGGGGAGAGTATTACCATTTTTATTTTTTGATAGAATTCCATCAAATATGCATACCCTAGTAGTTGAAATTCTAAGCAGCACTCAGTTGCATCAGTGTATCAGTAAGAGGATTAGAAGCAACTGAAATTGTGGCATCAGAGCTGAGAGAAGTCTAAATGTCTCACCAGACTACAAATCCCAGAATTTCATAGCATTGAGCCATGACAATTAAAGAGGTATCAAACTGCATTATTTCTGCAGTGCGGATGAGGCCCCCTTCTCTCTCTTTCTCTAATACATAAAGATACAATATTGCCTACTGTACATTTCCTTGAAAGTGGGAGAGACAAGTTCTCACCTTCCTTCCCTCTATTTCTCCCTCCTCCCCATCAAAAACACACATACTGCAGTGGTGCTTACCACCAAATGTAAATCCTGTTACATTGCAAAGATAGGAAGCCAGGTTGCCCATCACTCATTAAAAAAAAAACAGGGTAGAAAATCCTTATGAAGCAAGCTGCCAACAGTTAACAGATTTTAAAAAAAGGCAAGGGCAAAAAATTTAATCAATCCTTTGACTTGACTTGGCTTAAAAGAGAACAAAGTCATTAAATAGACTTGCCTGGATGAAGGAACTCAGATGAAGAGCTTTACTGTTCTTGGCCAAATTCATGTTAATTGGAAGTAAATTTCATCTGTCATCAGGGATTAGAGAGGCTGAAAGTGTTTGGAAAAGCTGCGAGAAGAAACAGAAGTCCAGGAACAGGAACATAATCTGAATAACAACATGATCTGGTGATTATTTGGGTTTTTAAGGCACAACCTCCATAGTTAAGAATGAACTTGAAACTGAATGTGAGATAAGTGCTTGAACTCTCCAAAATGCCATGACTGAAATTTGTTAGCTGGCCAATGCAAAAATTCATTGTTGTTTTTGCGTACCTTCATGTTGTTTCTGACTTCAGGCCTGAACAGATACGCTTTGGGTCACTTTGAAGGTATGTTGTTTAAATGACACAAGCGTCTTAAGAGGCCAGAAGCTGTGCCAAAGTTGTGCTCCAGTCCTTAGGACAGGAGGATGGCTTTGGTGCAGCTTTTGGACTCTTAGGTCGCATGCATCATTTCAACAGCCATACCTCCAAAGTGACCCGAAGCAGCTTTATTTTGGCCTGTCTGTTTGGGCCCTTATGGAGACCCTAAGTTGACCCTATCATAAGGTTTTCTTGGAAAAAGTTGTTCAGAGGACATTTGCCCTGAGGCCGAGCTTGTGACTTGCCCAAGGTCACCCAGTGGATTTCATAGCCGAGTTAGGAATTGAACCCTGGTCTCCAGAGTCATAGTCCAGCACTCAAACCACTATGCCAGGCTGGCTTCCCAAAAATATCATACAGCTTCTTTATTTGTTGCATGTGGCTTGGCTTGATGGCTTGAGAAATTTGAAGTCATGCTATTTGAAAAGAGCCATAGTGTATTGATTTGAGTGCTGGACTAGGACACTGGGAGACCAGGGTTCAGCCATGGAAACCCACTGGTGATCTTTGGCAAGTCACACTTTCTCAGCCTCAGAGGAAGGCAAGAACAGCTCCCTCTGAACCATTTTTGCCAATAAAACCTTGTGATAAAATTCACCTTAGGGTTGCCACAAGTCAGAACTGATTTGAAGGAACACAACAACAACAACAACAACAACAACAACAACACTATTTCAAGTACTTTAGAATGATATACTCTTATTTTATTGCCCTTTTACATATAACAGCATAGTTTGGCAAATTACTTTGCAAAAGAAATCATTACTACTACTTACTGCTGTTTTTCACATTTCTTTTTACCTTTTAAAATTTAACACAAATAATGCAATTTGCAATCAAAATAATTAAAAATAAAGAAACCAGAGGGGAAAATAAAGATGAAGAGAAAAATGAAAGAAAGTAAAGAGAAAAAGAAGGGAGAACATACAACATGCAACTAATATATAGTAGGCCTTTGATCCCGCTCCTCCCAATCCTGACTGTAATAAAATGGAAGAGAAATAAGAGGAGATGGGGGAATGTTATTCTATCATTACAGACCCTCCTACTAAAATTACTAATAACCACATCTATCATCATCTTATAGGTTTCCTTTAAATTGTTCCAGAAAATAAATTTTATATCTTTAGATAACATTTTTTCTATACAGCCATATGGACATTTGAGGACATGTTATCATGTACTCTTTTATAGGCTCATCTTCTCATTTAATTTATTTCTAAAGATTGTATCCGTTTTTTTTCTTTGCCATTCTATATGTTCATTTTATTTTTAAAGTATTTTTTGTTCATTCTTTATCATTCTATTTCTGGATAGAATGTTTATGAAGAATGAACATAACATGTAACAACTGAAATGGCAACCAGAGCATCTTTCTTCTGCCACTGTTCAGTTATGGGTGGTTTCAGCATGTCATTATATTCATTCATCTTAAAAGTAAATTTTCAGGAGCTCCTGTCAGCATGTCACTATGGTGGGCTTTTATTTTTTAAGACACCTTGGCTGGCCTTCTAAAACTTTGGATAAGATCCATTAAAAATGCTAATATAACAAACATTATCTAGCTAATATATTCAAGAAATACAGATGACATCATAATACTAGCAGAAAATATCAGAGAGATGGAAAGATTATTGAAGGTCAAGGCAGAAAGTGCAAACACAGGTTTACAGCTGAACATCAATGGAAACAAAAATTATGACTACAGATGATCTACATAATTTTAAAGCAGATGATAAAAAGATTGAAATAGTTCAAGATTTTCCATATTTGGGCTCAATCCACAATCAGAATGGAAACCCCAGCCAAGAAATCAGAAGACTAAGGAGTTTATCACATGGAAAAATAAAGTGACTTACCCCTGCCAGGATACAGTCATTTACAGCATGCAATTAGGAATTATTTCATGAAAAATGCCGCCGATGCCATGAGGCAACTGCATCCCGGCTGCATCCTAGCTCCCAGCTGCTCTTAGTCCACTGCTTTCCAAAAACAGGAACTTTTAGTATTTGCAAATCAGAGCTGAGCATAACTGGGAGCCTGGATGTAGGCAGGATGCAGTCGCTCAGCTGCATTTTTTGTGTGATAATTCACGATTGCATCCCATAAGCAACTGTATCACAGCAGGGGTAAGTCTCTTTATTTTTGCATGGGATAAACTCCTAAGACTTGGAAGGGCAGCTACGAAGAAACTAGACCAGATCTTGAAATGTAAAGACAAATAATTAAATACTAAAGTTAAGATTGCCCATGCCTTCATATTTCCCATTTCTATGTATGGTTGTGAAAGCTGCACAGTGAAGAAAGCTGACAAGAAAAAACTCAACTCATTTGAGATGCAGAGCTGGAGAAGAGTTCTGAGGATACTGTAGACTGCTAATAAGACAAATAAATGGGTCCTAAAACAAATCAGACCTGAACTCTCCCTAGAAACAAAGATAACTGTACTGAGGTTGAGCATATTTTGGGCATAACATGAGAAGAAAGGCTTCACTAGAATAGACTACCATGTTTGGTAAAGATGAGGGCAATAGGAAAAGAGGAAGATTACATTGCAGATGGATATATTCAATCAGAGAAGCCAGAGCCATGAATCTACAAGAGCTGAGCAGGATGGTTAAGAACTCTCTCTCATATGTAGGGTCTTCAAGTTGAGGACAGTTACCAACAAGAAGAAATATTTAAAATATTTTCATATGGCTCAAAGAAAGTGCAACTATTAGAAAATTCTACTAAAACAGAATTACTGCAATGAACGTATCACTCCTCCTAAATCTCTGGTTCCATGCAAAATACAGCCAGGTACCTAAGACTCATCATCCCACAACATTTAGAGGAACATCACACTTGGGGCTCACATCTCCCATCTACTTCATGCTTCTTATCAGGCCTACCAAGCCATCCCATAACATTTTGCATGGTCTGCCTATCCCAGTGATCATTTTGTTCTATTTTAGTAGAAGCCTCCCTCTGATTTATTTTAATGGACTTTGAAACCAAATTAGGTCTTTTATTTCCTTAATTACATTGAGAAGAAAGGCAGCCAAATGAACCATCATTAGCATCAGGCACAGCTTCCTGGACTGATTTTCCAAATGTCTGAATGATCTTTTATCCTTGCTGCAAACTGTTCTTCGAAGCCAATAAATAAATTGTTCGGGGCAAAAGATAAAGGGCACACTATTATTTAAATGGTAATTGCTTTGGGATGGTATCTTCCAACAGGAACGGGCCAGGAGTGTGAAAATTGGCACTAAACATCCAACATTTGACCATAAGAACGCATTAGATTCTGCAGCTGAATAAATTATGTAATCAAGCAACATGTAGTTACATGATTTATTTTAGTTATAGTAAATAGTATATGTTTCTTTATTAATTTCAGCCTGTTTTTAGTCACAGTTCTAGATGACTATATCCATTGTGTTGTTTTCTTTTTAAAAAACTCATTGGATTTTGTTTGTAGAGAGCATGTTTTAAATCCATTAAAAGTTAATGTATTTACTCTTTTATTTTATTTATTTTTGGACATATAGACTGTTTCTATTAGTCTATACTATATGCATAACTGATCATTGCTTGAGCCTCATCAAGATGGTTTCATGTGTCAGCAACGGGTTCACCAACACAGGTTTATATCCTTGGGTATCATGAATGCATGCATTGATTGTTGGCAGAAGACTGATAGGCACACTAAAATAACTGACATTATTAGTGCTGTGTATGTCCATGTGTTGCGCTTCTTTACCACTAGGCTCTTCTTTCCGGATATACTGTTTCTGATCTACCACTTGACCCCATTTAATTCTGCTCCTGAGTCCCAGGACTGATACCAGAATGTCCTTTTGGGGGTATTGACAAACCTATGTGGCATACACGACTGCACCAGCTGTCTTGTCCTTGTGCTAAATTTGCATAAGAAGAAAAAGACACAAATCTGTTTTCCTCCAGTTTGCGTCTAGTACTATCTGTTACAAGCTAAACGTAATCTGACTTTTCATGTAACAATAAGGCCTAAGGGTAATTTGAGCTGACAGTTCTCATATTAATTCAATTCAACAGGTTTTCTAAACATTCATCTTTCACAGTTCTAGTACGCTCAAAATGTTTATTGTTTTGAAGCTATCCTGTTGCCCTCACATCATATTAACAAGTAATATTCTACAATCCTCATTTATAAATGTGAGAAAAAGCTAAACATGCAAGTGATCATTCCATGCTAAAAAATAAATTATACTTTACTTGGAAAAGGAACGTTGGGTACTTACCGTGACACGTTCATTTCCTGCAGAGAAGGGTCTGGCATCCTGTAATCTGGGTTTAGCTCCTCCTATTTGCTCCTGTAGGCAGGGACAATAACAAAAGACCGGCCCCTTATAGGGAGGAGCTACCCCCTGAGCATCGTCAATAACAAGCCAAGCGACTAGTAAGGTAATCAAGGAACTGACTTTAGTAACATCAGCTAAGGTTAACTAGAACACTTTAGAAAAAAAACTAGTCCAAAAAAACAAGAACTCAGAACCAATCCAGCAACAGAAGAAGAACAAGGCAGGTCCACCAACAGGCAAGAGGGTCGGTCGGATGCAGGCAGCACCCGGTGGGCAGGATGCCAGGACCCTTCTCTGCAGGAAATGAACGTGTCACGGTAATACCCAACGTTCCTTTTCAGCGAGGGGTCTGTCCTCCTGTAATCTGGGTTTACAAAAAGCCCTCTCGAAACTGGGAGGGAGTGCTGCTAGGAGACTGTGGCCCCCGACACAATCTGTTGGAGGAAACTCCTTTCAAATGACGCTCTACGGACGAGACTCATCCAGTTTGTAATTGTTATGGAAGGTTGAAGGCGACTTCCCTGTCGCAACCTGCAAATATTGACAGGAGGCACTAGTGGTCAAGGCCGCAGAGGTAGGATGCACTCCTGGTTGAAGTGCACCATCAACCCCTCGGGTGGAGTGAGATCAAGGTTCAGTAGCTCTTTAGAAATACAAACCTGATTAACCTCCCAGAGTCGAGATGGTACCGTGCACCCCAAAGAGCCCAGGCGAAAGGAATGGCAATCTCAGATGACCCTACGTTGAGTCCTCTTGATGTAGATTTTGAGGGCTCTGCACCACATCCAATGGTGCCAGGTCTTTCCCAAATCCTTAGGATCGGGGCAGAATGAAGGCAGGAGAGAAATGTCCGCCACCTGAAAAGGCTGAGTGACCCTAGGCCCGAAGGTAGGGTCTGGGACGAAGGCACACTGGACAGGCCTAAAATCACAAGTCTTTACGTCACCGACAGGGCCCCAGTCTGACCACCCATCTGGCGAAGGGAATGGCCGTGAGGAAGATGACCTTGAGGAGAGGTGTTTGAGAAAGGCCTCCCAAAGGGGTTGATCGGCCCAAACCATCCGAGCCTTAAGACCGTGTTCACATCCCACGATGGGAAAACGGATTGTCTGGTGGGCAGGCCCTGATGGAAACTCCCTCAACAGCCTCTTAATGTGAGGTGGCTGCCATTCTAGCTGTCTCGTAGGAGCGAAACGACGTGATGGCAGACACCTGCTTAACCATGTGGGTCAAGTCCTTTCTTAATTTCATCTTGGATGGACTATAGCAGGTCAGCCACTGAAACCTGAAGCTTGATGAGAACTGCCTAAGCAGTGGATTATGGATCAATCAGCATAGACCCTGATCTAATCTGGACCTATGGCAGCTTCCAGCCTCTCACTGATCACCTTGTCAACTGGTTATAGCAATGAGGTGATATTAAGTGATTTCATTGTAGTAATTAAGACTTACACTCTGAAAGAGGAATGTTAATGTCTGACCTCCAATTAAAATTCAACAATGTGCAGTTCTTTACTGGAACATCTTGAACCTGTGTAAAATAAAACTATCCATGGTTAGGCAAAGAAGACACTTGGATTAACTTTATCTCGCAGACCTGGTGAGTCCATGCAGAAAGCATAGATGACCCTCTGTGTTAACCGGCATGTGGTCAGAATTAAGTCTGATTTCTTTTGAGGATGAACTGTCTAGAGACTTCAAAAATCACCCCACTCCATGTAGCAGACATCCTCAACCTTATGAAGCTGAGGGGTCTCCCGTAAATGAACGCTGATTAAGGAGTCATGAAATGGGAACAGGGGGCTTGGCAAGGATAGCCCTCTTGTATCTAATTTCGAGGAGAGAATTTCACCACAAAGGGATCTGTCAAAGGAACCACAACCAAATTTAAAATAGTATGTGGGCCCTCGATATGTACTGGAGGCATTAGGAATTTGCAGGAACCAGATCCATGGAAGTTGAATCGAGTCACAGAAATATAATGGGTATAGTAAAAATGGAGTCTCTGCTATAAAAAGTAAAACAGATTGTTTGGAATGGTATATCTATAGATAGATGGACGATAGATAGATAGAGTAGAAATCAAAGCTGTGTTAGCAGAAAACAAGGCATAGGCCACTAGGACGTCATTTCCTGCCTCAGAAGGCCGTGGACAATGGTGTTGTTTGGGCCAGACCTGGCATGAAAAACCCAAGCTTAGACACTCCCCCCCCACAGCAGCTAACCCTATAACAATAAATCATAGAATGATGGAGTTGGATGAGACCACACGCGCCATCAAGTCCAACCCCCTGCCCTGCCAGGAAATCACAATCAAAGGCATGCCCAACAATATGAAAAGGGAATCTTGCCGCACCCTGGGAACCTCTAAAGAAAGAGATTGCAGCATGAACCTTCATGGCCTTGAGCCCAACTATCATCTGCATACCTTGTTACAATGGGGTCTTCCAAGCCAGGCAGCAGCTGAATGGCAAGCCCATCAGTAGGCATTCTATTTAAAATGTAAAATATCTAGCCAAGGCTAAGGTAAGAGGTAATTGTGATTTTGTGGCAGACTCTTCGGGCGTGCAGGATGTCTGAATGGGATTTGAAGCAACCCCTTAGCGAAAAACCTGCTATATATTGTTTTAAAACACTCCTGGCGGAAGGGAGATTCTCCCCCCTGGAGAGGGGTCTGTTTGTCTGTTTGTTTTTTATCAATTTTTTTAACCCGTATCTCTTGTAAATCGGAGCCCACAGACGTTGCTATGGGGGGGGCTCTCCCCTCCTTTATTTGCCCATCAAGGGAGGCTGCCTGGGCAGTAGCTTCTTCAGGCACTGAGGAAATGCTCCTGGGTTAGCAGTGACTGGACCATGCTAATCATGGGGTAGTAACGTGTATGGCCTTAGTTAGCCTGATTCACAGGCATTTGTTTTATTTAGTTTAAAACCGCCCCCAACTTCATGCTGGGGTTAGAAGCTTGGCCCTTTTAATCTCAGGCAGGCTTTATAGTAACCTGGTGCTTATAAAAGATGGCTTAGTCCCAGCTCCCTTCCATTTGCAAGTAGCTGGAAGGGCAGAGGGGCTGCTGTGGGACATGGCTCTCCATTTACCTGAGGAAGTCTGTGTGCTGACAGGCTCTCTGATGGAAGGAGCGGCCCGCTGCCATATTTGGGGCAGCCAAACACAATGGAAGTGAAGGGAATCTCCCCCATGCTATCCACAAGTGGCTTCCCCTTTTTATGTTGTTATTTTTGGGAAGGGAACACGGAGGATTTGTATCATGTGCTCTCTCATGAATTCTTGGGTTGGAAGGAGCACCCAAGGGCATTCCAGTCCAACTCCATTCTGCCTGCAGGAACTTCAATCAAAGCATACCGATAGATGGCCCTCCAGCCCCTTGTTAGGGGGTGGGCAGAGGCCATGCCTCTCTGGGGAGGCGTGAAGCCATTTGTGCTTTTTTGTGGATGCTCTGTGGCAGCCAAAAAGACCATTTAGAGTTGGAAGCTCAGTTCCTGCTGGGCAAGTCCAGCTTCCTTACAGCCATTTGGCGTACCACATAGAGGAGGAGTCCTCTGCCTCCTTACACACCCCTCTCATTAAAGAATTCAAAGGAAAAAGTGCAGGAGCCCTGGCCACACCACCATGTTTTTCCCTCTGCAAAAGGATCCCCCACACCTATGGGGTCCCGGGTGCCATTGGGCCAGAGATGGGAAGGAAGGGGGAGACCAAGGGTTTATGCCCCCATCTGCCCTCTGGCAGAGAGTCCAAACCTTAGCTAGGCATAGTGCCTGCATGGCCCTGGCAGAGGCCTCATGGCAAATGCCTGCCCCGAGAGAGGAGGGCATTAGATCTGGCAAAAGCTATTTGGTGGCTGGAGAGGACCCCTGGTACTCACCCTTCTCCTGTGTCTTCTGGCTGGCTTGCCTCCCTGACCGTGCCTGTTTCAGGCTGTGCAGAGGTGATGCAGAGAAATCTCTTGCCATGGCTTTGGTGGCCTGCCGTCTCTGAACTCTGACCGCAAACTGGGCTGAGCAGACGCTGAGAAGGGAAGTTTCCATAACTTCTGGCCAGTTTCCTCACTGATCCCTGGCTTTAAACAGGCTGGGCCAGAGGGGGTGATGCAGAGAAATCCTTTGCCATGGCTTTGGCTGGCCTTCCTCTGAACTCTGGCCCCAAATGGGTGAGCAGGGAAGTTTCCATGCCTTCTGGCCAGTTTCCTCAATGATCCCTGGCCTTAAACAGTGGGGCAGAGGTGATGGAGAAAACAGAGTATGGAGGGGATACCCTCTCATCTGTCCCATGGCTCCATTTGCTGCAATGCTGTTGCAGAAATCTCCTGTGCTCCACCCTGATAGGGCAGCTCTGGAGGAGGGGAGGAGTCTTGGCAACCAAGACCTTTCTACAAATCCTGGGAGCCCTTGCCATATTAAGTCCTTCTTCATGCTCCCAAGGCAGCAAGAGAAGAGCGAAGAGAAGAAAGGACTGAAGTGGCAGTAGTGAAGAAGCTTGCGCAGAGCAACAGCAAACACATCCCAATGGGTCTCCCCTGAAGCCAGCTCCTTCTGTTGAGCTGGAGCCCCTGAGCAGGGAAGCCTGAGCTAGGAGAGCCTTAGCCAGTGCTTTGGGGTCCTCTGCCATAGCCACCACCAAGGAAGGGGGGAAAGGCAGGAACAGGAGAGAGGAGAGAAGGGAGGCCAGAGAACTCTCAAACCGCTTTCGAGAAGAGAAGGAAAACCTTGCTGGCTCGCAGAGAGACACATCCTGCTAGGAGCATAGGCAGGAACAAGACTGCGATCAGGGGGGCTAGCTCTTCCCTCTAATAAGGGGGCCGGTCTTTTTGTTTATTGTCCCTGCCTACAGAGCAAATAGGAGGATAAACCCAGATTACCGGAGGACAGGACCCTCTCTGCTGGGCAACACTTGTTTTCTCCTTCAGACTCCTCAAGAATGTATATTCACTGGGATAATGCAAAATATAATCCTTTAAATGTCAGTTAAAACCAGACTAATAAACCATCTTTAAAACCTTTAAATGAAACTCTTAAATTAACTTAAACCGTCAATGGCTTGTTTTTCTGAAGTAGATGGTAACCTGTTCATAGTTATTCCATGGAAATAACTTTTGTTCTGATTTGCCTCTGAAAACTGAGGTTATTTGCTCTGTCTCCATTTAATGATCATAGAACAGTGCTTTCATCGTTTCCTTAGATTTATTTCTTAAAATAATGTTCTTATGCAAAATTTGCTAGGCATTTCAACAACTGAATTCTCAAGAATGGAACAAAGAGAATACTCTTGTTGCTTTCCATTCTTTGTGCAGCTATTAAATTTAGAACGTATTGGATTTTTTTAAGGCGCTCATAAACCAACTGAAAGATGCTCTGAATTTAAATTTGATTCTGAAATGAGTTTACAAGTGTGAAAGGAGTTGCTTTCATATTTGATTTAGTGCAGGATAAGCTTTTAAAAGAGGAACCTACCATGCTTTTTCTCTAAAGCATGTCACAATTACAGTGTTTGTCCAAATTCTCATGATCACATGTATTCCAAAAAAAAGAGCTTCTCAAAAGAAACTCCAAAGGAATTTGAAAAGGACAATCAAGGGGATCAAATCACTTAGGGGGTATGGAGGCCATTGACAACCATATAATAGATGCTCAGTTTCAAAAGTATTCAAGAAATTAGGGGAAGTACAAGTAAAAATTAATAAGATGCAGTGTGGTTGACAAACAACGAAGAAGCTATGGCTTTACGTATGAAAGGAGTCTTCTTTTTTTAACATTAGTAGCTGGTGCCCTCCTACTAAAAACACGCTCTACAAGGCAAAAACTGTTTGCTATCCATTGGTTTTGTGACTTTTCACTGAACCATTTAGTGAATGATTAGATTCTTGCAAAAAGAAAGAAAATATTCCCCAGCTCATCTTCCCTACCAATCCCCCACCCAAAACTGCTAAGCAGGGCTAACCATCCAGCTAAAAGTAAGAATTCAGCTTCTTTCCTGCCATTATTTCCATTTCCCAGACAGAAGAACTTCTTTGGGAAAGCAGGAGGTGTATACATGACTTTGAAGAACCCAGGCATCTCAAACGACCTCTGATGTGTTCAAGTCCCCTACAAGCTTCACAAGTGCTTGTACTCAAGATACATTGTGATCATTTCCTACAGCTCAACATGAGGAAAATGCAGGGAATCCTCTGTTTCCGCGGCATGTTCAACATCCTAGTATGATCTCCAGTACACTTAACACCAAAAGACGTCTAGGAAATTAATGCTAAAAATCACTGGGGCCAAATGAAACTCATTCCATCAGAAACAGCAAAAAAACAACAATTTGTTTTGAAAACAGCCCGACATTACTTATAATTCCAGCATGAGCCAAGAGGGCACAGAGGAAAAGATTCTTCCACCTATTTCTCCTCTTCTTCCCCCACAGAATTGCTCTCCTAGGACACACGTGTTCTAGCTACAGGCTCAGTTTTTTTCTTTCATGCAGCAGGTTCTGTGCAAAAAAAATACTCTCTTTAAAAAGAACAGTCCACTTAAATAAATTATGCTTAATGATCATTCCCAACTGGTATTAGATGAAAACAGCAAAAGAAACTTTTAGGGGGTGTTACATTGGCAGATAAAGGATTATATGGCGTGATCTGTTCGGATTATGTTCCGGGATAATTCGAATTTTTTCTCATCGTTTCCCTTACCAAAAGGGGCAAATTACCTCGATTCATTTAGACCCATATTTCGTTCCCATTTATTTTAAATCGCTTTCTTTAAAACAGAAGATTAACTTTGCTCCCCGTTCCATTTGGTCCACAAGCTGTTGATCAAGCACGTAGGCGTCAACACGTCACAAGTCTAGGGGGTTTTTTAATTTTTGGGCAGCAATGAAAATTGGCTGCATCCAGGCTCTTCTGTTGTGTCCCCAGACTAGAAGGAGGTTGGCAAATCGTATCAAGGAGGAGAAGGCAGCGGGCTTCATTATTGGGGGAGAGAATCTTTGGGGAAGAGAGAGAGAGAAGATAAGGCTCGATCCCCCCCCCTCAGATCCCTGGCGTCCAGGTCTCCTTTCCCCAAAATCGACTTTGCCTCCCCCATTGCTCCCTGGGCTGGTCCTGGGGGGCGATCAAGCAGGCATCCTGCAAAGCCATCCCATAGTTCTTCTGGGGAGGCCTCCTTTCTCCAAAATCGCTTTGCCCCCCCCCCATTGCTCCCTGGGCTGTCTGGGGGGCGTCACGCAGGCATGTCCTGCAAAGCCCATCCCATAGTTTGGAAGGACCTCCTTTCCCCCAAATAAGCTTTGCCTCCCACATTGTCCCTGGGCGTCTGGGGGGCGATCACAGCAGGCATGTCCTGCAAACCACTCCCCTGTTCTGGAAGGCGCCTCCTTCCCCCAAATCGCTTGCCTCCCCCATTGCTCCTGGCTATCTGGGGGGCGACAATAGGCAGGCCTGCAAAGCCCATCCCAGCCGGAAGGGCCTCCTGTCCCAAACTGCTGCCTCCCCCAGCCCTGGGCGGGGGGGCGATCAAGCAGGCCGTACGCAAAGCCCATTGGTGTCAGGCCTCAGCAGAGCCAAAAGAAAAGGAATAATAGTTTAAAAATGGTGTTCAATGGCTCTTCTCCACCATCGGTCTATGAATGAGGAGCAGAGGGGAGGTTGCAATCCCCACCGGGGGAAAGTCTATGTGAATTGAAGAAAATGGTGCTGGCAGGCAGAAAGAGACCAAAGAGGGTGACACCCCCCGGCCAGCCCCTTGTGCGCTGCCCCCCATCTCCAGGTCCCGCATCAGACACCCTTTTTCGTTCCCTATTCAGATACAGCAAATCGTGACCCCGCTTTCAAAAATAACCTGCATTTATAACCTACATTTTTTAAACGGTTTATAGGCATCTAATCGAATTATACGATATAATTCGATTTGAATCGATTGCAGTGGAAACGATTCTGGGGCATTGAGGAACTAATTCAGGCATCAGTGGAAACGACACCTCTAATTCACTCTGGTCCACTTTATAGGCAGTCGGAAACACCTCTTAGTTAACCAGTCACTAATCAAAGAAATATGTTTTTTGCCATGGTAGCCTTGATCAAAGCATCATTTTTCAGTAGTACTGTCCCATCTTTAGGCTGCCAGGGGCACAGAAAGAGAAACCTAAATGAGAAGAAGAGACTGTTCGTTCCTTGAAACTTTCCGCCCCCACTTCACTCTCTTTTTTTCTGTTGGTTAGTGTGTGCCTATGCTCACAGAGAGGAGGAAAGGAAGGAGTTGCAAGGCGAGAAAGACGGAGAAAGCAAGGAATGGCTACGAGCTTCCTGTGCCGAGTTGCCTAACCAACAGTAGAAACTGCTGGGCTTTGCATGGGTCTGGGGGACAACATTAGTTCTCTGTTTCTGTGTTACAAGAAAGAGATGCCACTTGATTACCGTTTCTACATAGTCTTGCCATTGAAACAAATGGTGAGTAACCTTTTCTTTCTTTATTGAAGTAAATAGGAAGCAAAACTCCATGAACTGATTGTTCTTTAATCTTTGTGATATTGCAAAAAAGATGTTTCTCTGATGAATTCCTGTGTTTGAGATATTGACATTTCAGAGCACTTAGCAATGCAAGTTTAGATGTGTAGCAGCTGTTATACCCTACCTAGGATGTCAGCATGTAACTTCTTTTAATGATGTGTAAATGTACCCTTGGTTTCAGAGGGGGGTGGGGGGAACCCAGCTCGACCTTAAAACAGCTTCAGATGACTGGCAAGCTGCATTCAGATGATTTGTATTTAACTCAGTGCTTTTAGAGCACTTTTTCACTGGTGGTATTATATTCTGTTCAAAGTAATGTGTATACCCGTTTGGTTGAACCTTCAAGGATAAAAACTGGATTCACTGCAGGGTGTATAGCAACTGGAGAAAACAGAAGTTTTCATTGATTACTTTATAAAGCTTCATTGTGTGTTTTTTTTATATTCTTGTTTGAAGGGAGGGTTACAGGTTCTGTTAGGAGCTTGAAATTGCTTTGAAGATCTCTGTGATGAATGTGCTTTATCCTGATAACATTAATTTCTGTTCTTAAGTGGCACATCAGATAGTAATAACAGTCTAGAACACTTCTATAGTTTCAGATTTGTTATTAAACCAATATTTTATTTCATTTATTTTCTAAAATCAGAGAGACGATAGACATTTACAGCTATAGTTGACTATACTTCTTCACTGCCATGGCTCCATGCTATGGATCTGAGTTCAGTAGTTTGTTGTAGCTCCAGAGCTCCCTGAGACAGAGAAGGCCTAACAAACTGCAAATCCTAGAATTTCATAGTATTGCACCATGGCAGTAAAGTGGCATCAAACTGCATTATTTCTGCAGTGAAGATTGCCTATAACTATGAAGTTTATGATACCAGTTTTACCTTTCTGAAGAACTCTGCTCTCTCAGATGCATGAGTGAAGCACCTAGGCAACATCCTTCCTTCTGCCATTAAAACTGAACTTGTCACCTCATCACCATACCCACAGGTTTTGCATTTTATTGCTATTCTTCCCCACAGTTTGCTTATGACAGTCCACTTCTCAGGAACATCACTTCATGTGTCTGAGGAAGTAGACGTACACTATGGAGGCTTACGGGACCAACTTCTCTTTTTCTGTCAGTTGCAAAGATGCTACAACATCCCTTTGCATTATTTGGGGAAGAAAGTGGGGCACCTCTGTATTCAAAGCATCACTGTGTCTAGTATTGTCTTTCTTATTCCAATGGAGTGCACACAAAGAAGACTCTTTAATAACTCTCTGCAGGGTGGTTGTATGTACTATGCAGCAGTGTGTAGTGAAATTCCACCAAAAATCTGGGTGAACATTGAGTAGTTCATGTTATTTTGATCGGTGACTTGTAAAAATCTAAGATTCTTGGAGAGATGAGTGAGTAGAGGATGGAGAGAGCCAAGTGGGATGAGAAAGAAGAATCCCTTGGCCACTTTTTGCGAGCTGGAATAAGGAGAGAAAGAAGGGAGTAAAAAGATACATCTCCTCTTATTATTGGTTTTGTTTTTTTTGTTGTTTTTGTTTTTTGTATTTCAAAACACATCACTGCTTCAACTGCCATGGCTCCATCCTATGGATTCTGGGATTTGTGGTTTGTTTTAGCACCAGAGCTCTAGATTTTAGATTTTCTCATTTTGTGAAGTTATTTAGCCTTCTCTTTTGTCACCAGAAGCTCTCTTGTGAAAGCTTGGTGCCAAAAGAGAAGGCTAAATAACTTCACAAAACTACAATCCCAGAATTCCATAGCCCTGAGACTGGAAGTGTTAAAGCAGTGTCAGACTGCATTAATTCTGGCAGTGTACATGTAGATGATCTTGAAATGGGACATGAATGACGACATAATGGCAGTCAACTGTGGTCAGTATTTGGAGACTGGTGCTGGGGTTAAACCCACCTGCAGTGCAATACCATTTTTGTATGTTACTCTCAGGTTGAAAAGTTTGCTGACTTCTAATCTAGATCAAGGGAATAAGACAAAAGCAGGATCGAAACAGATTTTACAACAAAACAAAACAGAAGATTCAATTTATCAGATCTTCCAAAGGATACTGAATAAGTGTATCCATCATCTATCCTTCCACTGCTAAAATGGAAATAAGATGCTTGGCTGAAGATCAGAGGAGCTGGTCCCTGTCATAGGATGAAGCAATTGTTATAAATGAAGAGATCTAAATGTAGAATCCATTATTCTGAAAAAAATGGGTTACAAAATCAACAGTGACTGAGATTTTGCACCATATTTATAGCTCATTTTCACTAAAGTTATTTTCCTCCCACTTCAGCAAAGTACAACATTGCTCCCCTTATTTAGTTATAGTATCTTGCTGCTGAATTATGTTATTAACTCCATATGTATGGAATCCAAATAATCAAGGAGATGTAATTCAAGATATTCCAATATATATGTATGTAAGAAAACACCACTACTTGTCATGAGTAGTTAGAAAGACTTTTTCCTCAACTGATGTTGGGTAGCACATTTTAAGTGCATAATAAATTTAAAACTCATGTTTCAAGCAGTGAATCTTCCACTTTAATTTTGTTTCCCAGAACTCTTCCTATCCAAGTCCATTTTCTCAACAGGTCTGTGAACCATTTCTGAAATCATTCATTTATTCATTTGCATGACAAAAGAGATGTGCAAATGTCATGTCAGTTACTCAGACGATGTAAGGAAATGAACTGGAAATAAAGACATCCAGCATGAAACATCTTCATAAATGTCATTTTCATGGTGAAAAGTAAATATTTTTTTAAGGAACAAACAGAAAAGAAAATGATCTTTAAAAATAATTTTTAAATGCACCTTTCATCATATTCAAATTATGGACACATGAAAATGGTAAATGCTGGTGGTTGGAACAGACACAGGAATAAACATGAAACCTAAAGGGGGAGATGGAATTTCTGCAGCACAGTACAATCCCTTCTCCTGATCCTTGAGTCTATGTTGATGTTGTACCCAGTATCCAGAAGGGTACAGCTGGGAGACAACAATGCAGCTCTCAGTAATAACCATCAGCCCTTCCACCTACAATTAAATCATGGGTGAGATTGTATTTGGACTGGCCTGCCATTCAGTAAGAGCTCCAACAGTTCAGGGTAAGGTTGTAAGGCAGCTGTGTGCTATCTGGTTGAAGAAGAACCAGATGATGATATCCAATCAGATATCCAATCAAAAATATTTTATGGCATTCTTCCACCACTGTGTTGAGAAAGTTGTACTTTAAAAAGTCTGAGCTTCAGAATATACCAATAATATCTAATTTGAAAGTATTCTCAATATGGCAAAAAGAATTGTCTAAGTTTCTGTGGGAAGGAAAACGAGCAAGGGTAGGATGGAGGATTCTAACGGACAATTGTGATAGGGGAGGCTGCGCCCTCCCTAATCTTAAATGGTACTATTTTGCATCTGGGTTGTGTTGGTTAGAAAAATGGTTCGAGTTAGAAGATGAAAGATTACTATCTTTAGAAAGTAATGATTTGAGATTTGGTCTACACGCTTTCCTCTGGTATAACAAAGTAAGAGAAAACAGAGATTTTGAACATCACTTCATTAGAAGATCTTTATTGTTAATATGGAATAACGTAAAACCTTTGTTTTTTAGACAAATGCCTAAATGAGTGTCTCCTCAGGAAGCATTTCAGCAAAGGTCTAAAATCTGTAATAGGACCTGGCTTAGATATTCTGATATTGTTTTCAGGGGAAATGATAGAATGATCTCCTTAAAAACAAGGGAACAATTGGAATTTGAGAATATTATAATAGATTGGTTTAGTTACTTTCAAACAACGGAAAGATTTAAATCAAGATTGTGTCAATTTTGGAATTATCATGGGATCTAATGAATTGGATAAGATTATAGAAAATAAAGAGAAAGGACATCTTTCAAGATATTATAGAATTCTGAAAGGTAGAGATCTTGAGGATGAAATAGTAAAAAATTGCATGGTGAAATGGTCGCAAGATTTAGGAAAAAATATAGACTTGAAATTATGGGAAAGATCATGGAGAGTAATTAGAAAATTTACTTTATGTCAAAACTTTAAGGAGAACTATATTAAGATGATGTATCAATGGCATATGACTCCTGTTAAATTGAATAGGATATATAAAACTGTGAAGAAAACATGTTGGAAATGTGATAAGCATGAAGGTGATTATCTCCATTTATGGTGGTCCTGCATCAAAGCCAGGGAATATTGGAGATCTATACGATTATTGATGATTAATTTTTTACAATTAGATATCCCACTTGACCCTCAACTGTTTTTGTTAAATATGACTGGAATTTTGGAAAACAAAAAGGCAAAGGAAGCCTCATGTATAATTTTGTATATGATCACCACGGCCAGAATTTTGTATGCCCAATTTTGGAGAAACCCGCAAACCCCAACAGCTGAGGCATGGTTGGTCAAAATCAGAGAAGCTAAAAGTCTAGATATACTTACCACCAGCCTGAGAAATAAAAATGTTGATATGGTTAAGGAAGAATGGAATTGTCTAAATATATATGATGGAATGAAAGCAGTGTAATTAGGGAGTTAGACGAAATATAGCATATACAGTATATAATAATTAATATTCAATGAAGAGATTAAAACATAGGATCTTTTTTGTTTTCTCTGGCTTAAACGATTGAATGGATATAACTGAAGAGAAAATGTATTTTTATAATTTTATATGAATTTTACCCTTTACTCTTATTTCTTCTGGTGCTAGTCAAAGTTTCATATATGGAGTATATCTTTCTGGGAAAAGATATTGTAAAGGATATATGTACTAATACAGTTTTTTTTTCTTTTTTCTTGGTAGTATTTGCTATAAACTAAAAAAGAGGGATACTAATTGGCTTCCTGGAAGTGATGGAAGTGTTTAGCTTTAGAGAATTACTGATAATATGTATAATATGTATAGATATATGTACGTAATGTCTATTTGTAAAATGCTTGTTAGTTTGTTATTATGTGTCATTATTTGTTATTTGTGTTTTAATTAAATAAAATGAAAAAAAAAGTCTGAGCCTCAACAAGTCAATGAGCGATTGCTGGCTCAGTTTTAAAACCCATTGGCCCTGTACAGATGGGCCTGATAGCACGTCCTGGCGATGTACTAGGGTTGCCTCAGGGCATTGCTTATATATGCCCCGCAACCCTAGTACGTCACCAGGACATCAAAATGGCAGCGCCCTGTCTACATGGGCGCCGCCATTTTGACGTAATGGCCATGTCGCATCCAAGCGGTTGTGCCAGCAATACAAAAGAGAAAGGGGTCGAGTGGCCCCTTTCTCTCTTTCCCCGCCACTGTCGCCCCAAGGACACCACTTTCCAGGCCACGGGGAAGCGACGTTTTGCCGCTTCCCAGAGGCCTGGAAAAGCGGTGGATCAGGGCCTCCAGGGCTGCCGCTGTGGCAGCTCAGGCCCCGATCTGTCGGGGGAAGGGGCGGTCTGTATCCCACCATTATCAAATTTTATAATTCTTCATTCTAAATTCACCTGGTGCTAGTCAAAGTTTCATATATGGAATTAAAACTTCCATTGGGATCTTCTGCAGTATTATATTGGTCTCAAGTATTGCTTGATCATAAGGAAGAAACTAATGATTTGCTCACACAGGATTAGTGTAAACAGGATTGATTTTAAAAAAACTAGCTTGTCAAGGCAGAGTCATGGGGGGGGGACTCAAAAAAGTAAAAGAACTAAGATAGGAGCTAATGGTGAGACTTATTTAAAGTTCATTGAGGAAGTCAATCATCATAATGAACTGGAGCAATGGAGTGGACCCTAGAAATTATATTTGATTAGCAAAGTGGTTGACAATTTGTTCTGCTGATTGATGGAAGTCAAATATCACTTAGTGAACCTTAAAGGTAATAACTCCCAGAGTTGGAACTCTAACAACTGCAGTGTCGCAAGCCTGAAAGAGATGGAGGAGACGCCAGTCCTTAAGTTATGCCACTGTTGCAGATGATGTGGAGGGCTATGACTTTCCCCATTGCCCTTTTCATCCTGCTGTGATGGCATCATTGCTCCTGACAAGAAACCTGGTTGCATCCTTTCTGGATGTGCATGTTCCCCCTTGAGGAGTATTTGGTCACCAGAAACTGTTGGACAACAAATCTCAAAATCCCCCAACCATTGATCATGTAAGCTGGACTTCTAAGATCTGAGGTCCATCATCATTTGAGGACTATAATTCAGGAACCACTGCTCTAAGGGACCAGAAGAAGCAGATCATTAGAAGCCAATGAGGTGAATAATATGGGTGAATGTGTAGGTGGGGTAATAGTTATTAGAAATGCTGAATCTAGAAGAGATGGTCTAGGAAAAGTAAAGTCGTCTTTACTCCCAGTTAGGCTCACAATTATACTGAGTCTTTATAACTGTGTTTCAACTAGCAGATGAATTAGCACGGAAAGTGTTTGTTCAGTCTGTTCACATCTGCTTAAATATTCCTTTGTTTGTCTCCATTTCCTCCTCTTTTTTTCTCTCTGTTTGAGCAATAGGATTCAAAAATTCACTTCAGATATGTTTATATGGATAAACAGTTTCTCTCACAGGCCACTTCTGAAATGCATGTCATGAATTAGACTACCCTATTATGACATTTGCTGATCAACATTTTGAATACTATTTCCTAGGGGAGGAAATATTTGCTACAAATGCTAGATAAAACCAGACTTTTTCTGGTTGAGTTTCATCCTTTCTTGTAGCAAATGTTGCAAATTCTCCAATAGGGTACAGATGGCTTCCTTATGTAAATATTTGCTCTCACTTCTGCTTATGGCTTTAAATGGCTTCATTGATCAAAGTTTTTTTTTTTAAATTCAGATTTTGAAGCCTATGCTCATATATAGAATTCAGCCTATGGATACAGTGGCAAAATCTTCCTTTTACTTGTTCATCATTAATAAATAGTTTGAAAATTATGGTGGCTATATTCCCAATTTGCATGCAGAGCATGTATCCTTCTATTGAACTGTGGCCCTTTCATGAACACCAAGGAAACGTCTAGTAGTGGATGGGACCAACTGCTCACCTTTAGTTTGAGTATATATTGTCTCAGCAACTCACCAGTTTCTGAATCCTTCTGTATAGATGGTTCATCCCCTTTCAGCCATTGTGCCCAACATCCAGAGCATACAGCTGTGTTTCTATTAGGTAAATGAGAAGAATTTTAATCCCTGTCAAGATACACACAGATAGAGATACACATAATATACAAAGAGAAGTGAAAGTCAAGACCTTGAAGAGTTACTATTTTTAAACTGCAGATCCCAGAATCCCCTAGCTAGCATGGGCAAGCCTGCAGAAAATGTGACTCACAAAGCCCGACAAAACCCAGCAGCCATGGCTTGATACACTTCTTGGTTTGAAAAATTATTATATCTGAAATTCATGGCATTTTTTTTTTGTATAGAAAATTATTGCAGACTGATGAATAATTCATGAGTCAAATCAAAATCAAATCAAAATCAGTCAGTCAATCACTTGGTCAAAGTTTAACTTCTTTAAATAAAGTCTTATTGGTGTTTGTTTGTTTGTTTTTTAAATAGCTATTCATGCTGCTTCAAGAACTCATGATTTGGGGTTTGGTGTCCCATGTCCCCTTGGCTACTTCCCTTGTGGGAATACCACAAAGTGCTTACCTCAGCTCCTCCACTGCAATGGGATAGATGACTGTGGGAATCAAGCTGATGAAGACAACTGTGGTAAGTTCATCACAAAGTAGCTTTCACTGTGATGAGTTCACAAAGCCATGATCAGCATAATCTATATTTTCAAAGAGAAACACTTTTTAGAGCTGAGTAATGTTTGTAAAACTCAATAATTACCAAATTTCTTATGTGTTGTGAGTGAAGTTTGTGATCAGATTGGGATCTGAACCTGGATATCCCCAACCCTAGCCTTAGCAATGCCCTAAGCACCATACTCAGCTGGCTGTCAGTCTCAATCTGATGTATAATAAATGTTTTGATTAATATGCAGTTAAAATTAGTTCCCCAGCTTTCTTAAGGGAAGCAAACTCTTGTATATCTGCATAGTTGCCCTAGTTATAATGTAAATTATGATAATAGAAAAGATGGTAAGGAGCCCCATTCACCATACATCACTAATACACTAATAACATGTCAGAGAATAGTAACCCTAATCCCATTTCTTCTTCTAATATAGAAGCTACTTAGAAATATTTCTCCTGTATTAGAAGAACTGTATATAAAAAAACAACTTTTTGTAGTAGAAAACAGCATACTTATCAAGTGAACACTTATTACTAAAACAATGGCTATCAAATTGAGTCTCCCTTATACAAAATGCTTGGGACTAGAAGTGTTTTGGATTTTGGAACATCTGTATTTGCATATGCACACATAATGAGATATCTTGGAGATGGACTCAAATCTAAACACAAAATTCATTTATGCTTCATATACACCTTATACACAAAGCCTAAAGGTACTTTTATACAATATTTTCAGTAATTATGTGCATGAAACAAAGTTTGTGTACATTGAACCATTAGAAAGCAAAGGTGCCACTATCTCAGCCACCCATGAAAAAGTTTTGGTTTTTGGAATATTTTGGAATTCGGAATTCCAGATAGGAGAGACTCAAGTTGTAAAAATTATATAAAGAGAACTATCCAGTACACGTCTATTTGAAGTTATATACCACTAAATTAAATTCATCTTATGAACTGCATGGTGATGTTGACTTTATTAGCATTTATTTCTGAATAAGTCTGTTCTAGACTATAAGCATAAAAGGCACATTTCTCTCTCATTAGTGATGGGTGTTTTAGCATGTTAAACTCGGTCAGAAGTGCAAAATTGCACATGGTGGTTTCAGATACTGTGGTGCAATAGTCCTGTGGCTGAGTGAATATACCAAGAAGACTGCTTAAAGAAAAGGTCATTACATTAATAGAAATAAAAAGTTAAAAGCCTGATTAAGGATATCATATAAAGAGAAAATATAAAGAGAATTTTATAAGAGAATTGTCTAAAGTCTCTGTACAATTGAAGTATAATGCTATGAATTTGAGTATATTAATGTAACTTCACTCCATATTTCAGTAGTTGCGGATTTTTCCCTCTGTGAGTTCAATCTCAAACAGGCCATCCTTTCTTCAGTGTACAGAAAATATTGAGAATATCCATTACAAATGCCACAAGGTTATAAAAATTTATAACCTCATTTTTTTTGTGACACATACTTACTGATGTGGTGGGAATACTAAATTATGAACATAGAAAGACTTGCTCTAGATAGGAAAATGAAAATGAGATCTCCTTACCTCAGAACTTGGACCTTTTCTTTCCTTTATTGTTTTCCTTTTTTCTTTCTTTCTTTCTTTCTTTCTTTTTTCTACATCTCCCAGAATTGCCCAGCCAGTGAAAACACTGGTCAAAAGGACTGCAGCTTGTGACTTTCTGACATAGGAATTCTGAATTGGAGAGAGCAAACAGAAGGCGTTCTGGGTTTGGGAGCATTTTCAGTAATACGTGGTGGCTCCCATGCCAGTGATGAATGATGAATCCACTCTGGGTATTAGTCTGAATTTTATAGGAGTTGTTCAAAGTACCAAACCTATTTTGAAATGGGATTCAGCACCTTGGACAGCTGCCTTAGAATTCAGACTTAGGGCCCATATAGACGGGCCAAAATAAAGCTGCTTCTGGTCACTTTGGAGGTATGTTGTTTAAATTATGCATGTGTCCTAAGAGTCCGGGAGCTGGGCCAAAGCCACACTTCAGTCCTTCAGCATGGCTTTGGCGTGGCTTCCGGACTCTTAGGATGCATGCATAATTTAAACAACATACCTCCAAAGTGACCTGAAGCAGCTTTATTTTGGCCTGTCTGTATGGGGCCCTAAACCTGGAGTAGATGCACTGCTCCACTGACATGGAACCTAGTAGGCATTAGGCACTAGGCATTTACTTGAGCGTGAGGGAAGCAGCTGTGCATTTAAAGATTTAAAGATTCATCCTTGGAGTGGAGGGGAAACTAGGTGTGTCCTCAAGTTGGCACAGACCATTTGGTAAGCTGAGAAAACATGGGGGAGGGGGGACTGAAGGTAGAAAAGCAAAAGAGAAATATGTTTTCTCTCCCTTCTGTTCTGTTGGCACAAGCAGAGCGGGCCTTTAAGTATGTTTTTTCTACTCCTTCTGATATCCCATCTCTGGTCCTGACTCCAAATCTGACACTGGGATTCCTCTGTGAGTGGACTGTGTAAGAAAAAGATCTAAATGTATTGTGTACATTAGAGATTTGTCACTACTGCTACTTCCTGTGTATTCAAGATATTTCCGATTTATGGCGACTCTGTTATCTTGACAAGATTTGTTTCAAACAATTTTATCATTGCCTTCTTCTGAGTCTGAGAGAGTGTGATTTGCCCAAATTCATCCAGTAGGTTTCCATAAATGGGAAGGAATTCTGAACTGTGTTCCCCTAGAATTCTAATACAACACTGAAACCACTAAACCACACTGACTCTCAAATACTCAATTTGAGGCATACTTATCAAATTTGCAGATGACACTAAATTGGGAGGAGCAGCTAATACTCTAGAGGACAGGATCAAAATTCAAAACAACCTGAATAGACTAGAAAGCCGGGCCAAAGCTAAGAAAATGAACTTCAACAGGGAGAAATGTAAGGTACTGCACTTAGGGCGGAAAAATGAAATGCACAGATACAGGATGGGGGACACCTGGCTGAACGAGACTACATGTGAAAAGGACCTAGGAGTCCAAGTAGATCACAAGTTGAACATGAGTTAACAGTGTGATGAGGCAGATAAAAAGGCCAATGCAATGTTAGGCTGCATCAATAAAAGTATAGTGTCTAGATCAAGGGAAGTAACAGTGCCACTGTATTCTGCTTTGGTCAGGCCCCACCTGGAATATTGTGTCCAGTTCTGGACATCACAAACTATTGAGAAACTGGAGCATGTTCAGAGGAGGGCGACTAAAATGGTGAAGGGTCTGGAAACCATGCCCTGTCAGGAACGACTTAGAGGGCTGGGGATATTTAGCCTGGAGAAGAGAAGGTTAAGAGGTGATATTATAGCCCTGTTTAAATACTTGAAGGGGTGTCAGATTGACGAGGGAGCTCCAGAGAACAGAACCCGGAACAATGGATGCAAGCTCCAGGAAAACAGATTCTAGCTCAACATTAAGAGGAACTTCCTGACAGTAAGGGCTGTTTGACAATGGAACACACTCCCTTGGAGTGTAGTGGAGTCTCCTTCCTTGGAGGTCTTTAAACAGAGGCTGGATGGCCATCTGTCAGGGATGCTATGATGGAGGGTTCCTGTGTGGCAGGGGGTTGGACTGGATGGCCCTTGAGGTCTCTTCCAATTCTACGATTCTATGAATTGAATCCTCAGGAACCATCCTATTCCCAGTGGTCTTTCACACCACAGACTCAGTTCCCATTCCCAATCAATGTCACCCAGCTGCTCCAAAATATAAAGGGCTCCTCCCCTGTTTGATCCACAGCAGGAGCTCTGGGAAAAGTTCATGTGTCCAAAATGGTCTGAACGCTTCAAAAACAATGTCAATGATTAGATGCCTGGCTACCATCCCATTTTTAGTGTAATTCAGCAGAATTGCTTCTTGGCAGAGAGCCAGCTGTTTTTGGCGGAGCACCTATTCTTGCCTTTGAATTATTGTGTCGTCAGAGAAGAACACAGAAGAAAGAGTCAAATACAAATTGCTTCCCCCCCCAGGGTAGCATGTCCACACTTTCCACTGTAGAGAAAGTTTTGTGTCTAAAAAATATTAAACTCATGGCTGAGTTTAACCACTTGATGTGGCTGCAGCAAACCATAGCTCCATAGGCATATACCATGCAAAGCCAGGGAACAAAGGGAGCTCTCACTTATTGGTTGTAAGTAACAATATGTGCTGCCTGACTGTTCCACTTGCACTGGATAAAAACTATTGCATAGGAACATTAGTAGGCCAACCTTTTGGGGAAAATATTTATGAAAAGTCTCGTACAAATAGAAGAACATTTGTGAAACTGGGATAACTGGGCATGTAATGAGCTTCTGCTCACTTGGAAACAGCTCTACTGCTGGCGGAAAAGCTTTTCTGCTAGCAGTGGGGTATTTCTGGATCAAAGCCAATATCTGGCCAGTATTGCATCCAATTAAATAATTTAGAAAGAAATAATATTGTAGCATCTGAGTTGCCGCTAGCCATATGAAATCAGAAACCCAGCATGGTCATTATTCACCTTTGGCAGTACTGAGAGAACATTTTCTAATCTAATCAATGTGTGATCAAATCCTTAATCTGTAAATCAAAGATAAATAAGACCACCATGATTTATGAGTCCAATATGCTTTACCTCAGTGATTACATTCTTTCCCTAAATGCACTTACTTGTGTATTTCTTGATATTCCTGGTAATGAAGTCAAAAGTGTTGCGTTTATGATCACTGACTTGATGGAGATCTGCTGATCAAAGCAAGTGAGAAGATGAGGAGGAGGAGTGGATGGAAAAGGGCAGCTGTGGTTGGCCTGTTGTTTGGTGGACTGCAAGATCCATAGTGCAAGCCTACATTGTGTATGTCTACTCATAATTAAGCCCCATTGACTTCTATGGTACTTACTCCCAAGGTAGATGTCTATAGGACTGCAACCTTAAAAGTCTATATCCAATATAAATAATAGCAACCGTATCTAGTCTATTTTGCGTCTCCTACTTCATTCAGTCACGTTTGTGTAGAAGACTTTTTCAGTGAATTTAGCCCTAAATTTTAAAAATTCAGAATACCAAAGGAGTCCTTTTTCTTACATAGATTGCTGCCTTGTGCATGCCAGAAAAAGTAACTTGAATGTATATGTTTATAAAATTCAGAGAATGAAATTGGTAGATTAGAAAATCACACCAATATGATGAATGAGAGTGGTGTATTGTTCTTGTATTAGGCAATAGCCTCTCTATGTATCATACACATGGATCCAAAACACACTGAAGAAATAATCCAGTTTGAGACCATATTGACTGCCCTGGCTCAATGCTAGGGAGTTCTGGGACTGTAGTTTTGTGAGATATTCAGCCTTCTCTGTCAGAGAGGTCTGGTGCCACAATAAACTACAATTCCCAGGATTCCCCAGCACTGAGCCAAGGCAGTTAAAGTAGTCTTAAACTGGATTATTTCTACAGTGTGTTTTGGACTATCATCCACACTGGAATATAGAAGCAGTGGCTGCTGCCAGAACTGGGTTTTACTATACTGTATGTCTGATAGTTAAACTGGTCTAGTAGCCCAGTTCCTATGGATATTTGAACATGCCACATGGTGACTTTGTTCAAAAAGTATTCCTTGTCCATTTTCTCTCTATTTTGGAAGCACTGCTGCTGCCACCACTCAACAATATGAGCATAGAAGATAGAAAGTGAAACTGTTTACTTTTATGTATCTATTGTGACAATTGCCAAAGTGAAAAGTAGACTGGGTTCCTGTACCTTTAATGGTTGTGTAGATGAAGAAGCTTCAGCAGGTGTCACTTGGTTGCATGACAAGCAACATTTGCTGAAATTCTCTCTTCTACCCAACCATTACAAGCACAGGAACACTCTCTAGTTTTCAATATGGCAACCTTTTTTTTAAAGAAAAGTTTATTAAACAATTTAAAATTAAAATATTACATCCGTCTCATCATACATCCATATCATCAAGACATCAATTCCAGACATCAAAATATTATATCCTTAACATCATAACACAGATACAGAACAGTTCATGGATAAAGAAAAGTATTTCTTATGTATTGATTTGTTGCTAGTATATTTCTTACATTCCATCTCTAGTTCACATCTTCTTCTCTTTCCCTTCCTTCTAGGATCTCCTTCCCAAATATTCCTGTAATTTCTTCCTCTTATATTCTTCCGTTTCCTAAATCTACCTCCTATCATTCCACCTTATCATCTTCTTCCCACTCCACCTTCTCATTCATAACTACCTTACTACATTCACTCACCCTTTTCGACTTTCCTTTACCCTCTAGGCCTTTCACGCCTAATATGGCAACCTTTATTGTGACATCCACATGCTCTTGGCTAAAACGATTTAGCTAAACATATCTAAAGCAGTAACCTAGATCATGAAAAACTATGAATCACTCTTAAAGAAATGGGTGTGCCACTACATTTGATTGTCCTGCAGCATAAACTGTATTCAGGACAAGAAGCTACCATCAGGACAGAACACAGAGAAATGGAATGGTTTCCAGTTGGCAAGGGGGTCAGGCAAGAGTGGATTTTATTACCCTATTTGTTCAACTTGTACACTGAACATATCATAGCACAGTAAAACAGGATTAGACTTGGAGGAAGGAGGTGTGAAAATTGGAGGAAGGAAGGAAGGAATATCAGCAATTTAAGATATACATACTACTAGCAGAAAATAGCAAAGATTTGGAACAATTACTGAAGAAAGTCAAGGAAGAAAGGGCAAAACCTGGTGTACAGTTAAACATTAAGAAAATAAACACAATGACCATATATGTTTCGCATAACTTTTAAGTCTATGGTGAAAACTTTGAAATAATTCAAGATTTTCCATACCTTGCTTCAGTAACTAAACAGAATGGTCTGCAATCAAGAAATCAGATGTCTAGGACTTGGAAGGGCAGCTATGAAAGAACTAGACAAGAGCTTGAAGTATAATTATGTATCATTGAATAGTAAAGTCGGGATTGTCCGTACCATTATAGTTCCCATTTTTATATATGGCAGTGCAAGCTGGACAGCGAAGAAAGCTGATAGAAAGAAAATCAACTAATTTGAAATGTGGTGCTGGAAAAGATTCTACAGAAACCATGGGCTGCTAAAAAGACAAATAAATCAAATCAAGCCTGAACTCTCCCCAGAAACCAAGATGATTAAATGTGTTTTGGACATATCATGAGAATACATCATACACTTGCTAGAAAAGACAATAATGCTTGGTAAGATAAAAGGTAGTAGGAAAAGAGGAAGACCACATTATTAGACTCATTATTATAGACTCAATCAAGGAAGCCACAGCCTTGAGTTTGCAAGCTCTGATCAAGGCTGTTGGTGAGAAGGTAATTTGGAGGTTGGCTTGCCGTAAGTCAAAGTCACCTTGACTACAGTTAACAACAACAACAATTAATTAATTATGCAGATGGTTGTGTAGATTGGGAAAACAAATTCTAACAGTTTTACATTCTACCAGGAACAGATATTTTGTAAATATTTTAGATTATAACAGGCGCATAGCAACACACATCATTGCTAGGAAAAATCTATTTCCCCCTCAGTTACTGTGGGCATTGCAACAAGACTGAAGGCCCAAACAGACAGGCCAAAATAAAGCTGCGTCAGGTCACTTTGGAGGTGTACTGTTTAAATGATGCATGCATCCTAAGAGGCCAGAAGCCACGCCAAAGCCACACTCCAGGACTGGAGTGCATTGGCACAGCTTCTGGCCGATTAAGAAGTGTTTGTCATTTAAACAGCATACCTCCAAAGTGACCTGAAGCAGCTTTATTTTGGCCTGTCTGTTCAGGCCCAAAGAAAGAGCAGGAAGATCTTAGGAGGTGGCAGATGATATCAAAGTCACTGTGAATCAAAATGTTTGAAGTCTTCAATCCTGTGAGTCCTGTCTTCACCACACTACTGATTAAGACTGGCAATTGGATTTAGCCTTTAAAGTGCATTTGTAAATATCAAATAATGATTATTTTATCATTCTCTGTATAATTTTTAATAGGTGATAACAATGGATGGCCTCAGCAACTGGATGTGATTTACAACATAAGGTTATCCCAATATGCTTCTGAAGAGGAAACTGAAGATTGCTGTAAGTAGGGGTGGGTAGATGCATGCCTATCTGTAGAAGCTGAAACCATTGCACCCTGGAAGGATGTCACCGTTGAGCTGGTTCAGCGATGGTGAAACAGAAATAAACTTCAAAAGATACATGCACATTTCAATTCTCTTTTATAAAGCTGTT
>NC_056526.1:141782642-141790205 GCF_019175285.1 Sceloporus undulatus | reverse complement strand
TAGATAGATAGATAGATAGATAGATAGATAGATAGATAGATAGATAGATAGATAGATAGATAGATAGATCATTCAGAGATAGGTAGATAGATTCTAATAAATACGATAGCTTAAAATTTATTGAGACCAGCTTCATTGAGTTTTGTTTTTTTTTTAAATTGGCCTCCATAAGGAAATATGAGTGGTCACTTTGTACATCTTTGTATAGGATGCATTAGCCACTCTTCCTAAGGACACAGGATGTATCTATACTGCAGAATTATATTTAGTATTATGATTGCTTTCTTACTTTCTTCCTTGCCTTCCCCCAGCCATGAAACTAAGGACCTTATCACATGGGAGGGAAGTGCCCAAATCTCGTGGATAAATGGGATTTAAATCCAAGAATATCGATTGTTTTCAGATGATGTTGGGCTAATTGAGCATTCTGAAAGTAAAAAGCAGAGCGATTTTGCCCACTTTCTGCACAGGTTAATCTCATGTTAATGCTCAATTAGCCCGATATGTCTGAAATCAATCCCACTTTTGCGGAATATTCCCGAGATTTAAACCCCGCTTATCCATGGGATTTGGTCGCTTTGCCTCCCCGTGTTATAAGGTCCTAAGATGGATTAAGTTGAAACATATAGCACTATACATTCACATCATATAAAATTTAAAATAAAATTAGACTACCAATACAATTCAAAGTTATAACAGTTTGATATCACTTTAACTGTCATCACTTCTTCCAGTGGAATCCTGGGAACTGTTGCTTGTTTAAACTACAAACCACAAGATCCCCGAAGATGAAACCTTGGTCGTTAAAATGGTCTCAAACTGCTATAACTGTGCAATGCTATGTCTACAGTTTCTCTTTTAGTATGTGGCCTGCCACAGACTCCTCTGAAGTTGACAAAGGGTAGTTCTTTGCAGTCATTTGGAATATAATGTCTCTGTCATGACAGCTCTTGAAATGTGGAGAAATGGGCTCGTATTGATGTTTATTTTGATGTATGATTGGATACTCGATCTCTGCTACACTAAAAGCACCAAAATGAGTTTTTTAAAAAAGGCACCATGTGCCAAATAGTTATTTGAAACTATTTCTGACAGATGAAAGAGAATTTGGACTTCAGTTTCCCCTATCTCGTTTGAGTAAGCACCATACTGCAACTTCCTACAGCACAAACATATGTGATAGTTGGTTAGCATGGCTTGCAGAGAGAAGGAAAGTGTAGACTTCAAACTTTGTGTTTCAAAGCTGTTATTTATTCTGTGGAAATTGGCCAACATAGTTCAACCAAAGGTCTTCATCAGGGGAAAAGGTACTTCATGTGTCTTCAGATGTAAAATACTGGTGTGAATGAAAGCACGGAAGGCATCAGTCAAGTTTCTCGTACATGGGGTGTCCTGAAGCTGGGGTGTCACTACTGTGGTGGCCTTTTATGGTGGCAGAACAACCTTGTTTCCCTTGAAAGTGTTGCCCCCAGTAGAGCATCTGAAGAGGGTCTTAACGTCCGTGTGTGTGTGTGTGTGTGACATAAGTGGTGTACTATATTATACAATGGTGTATGTGTTTAACCTTATTTTTCTTTTTTCTATACTTGCCCTTAGTTAGTATCTCCCATCTCTCCAAAACCTGCCTTATCTATGACATTTTCTTTATCTAGTGGTTGATTCTGTGCCCAAAGAATGTTTGTGCCGTGGCTTAGAGTTAGACTGCAATGATGCCAGTTTGCACACCGTTCCTTTGGTCTCTTCAAATATAACAATGATGTAAGTAAAGAAGGCATTTTCACTTACAACAACAACAACAACAACAACAACAATATTTTTCATAGTTTTTTGTGGGATTTTCAGGCTATGTGGCCATGTTCTAAAAGAGTTTCTTCCTGATGTTTCGCCAGCATCTGTGGCTGGCATCTTCAGAGAATGCTTGCCTGGAAAGGAGTTGGGTATCAATATTGTGTGACCTGGGAAGGCAGGAGTGATTTGCATGTGTATTGTTCTGTTGCTAATGGCAGGCCTCAGGGTGGGAGGGTCTGCAAAAGAGGATTAGTGTCTGCTTGATAGTGCTCATTGTCTGCTGGGAGATTTCTCATTTGCTATTTTTCAGGATTGGTAGCCAAACCTTGTTTATGTTAAAGGTTTCCTCTTTCCTGTTGAAATTGTCCAGGTGTTTGTGGATTTCAGTGGCTTCCCTGTATAAAGATCTGTCCAGTCTTCAGGCTCAGATTGAACCAGATTCCAGTGACAGATGTTTGCAGGCCTTGCAGATAGAAAGAAAAGGCATCTCTCAAGCTGTGTGCTTCAGAGGAGCATGTTATTATACTTTGTTTAAGTATATGGTTTAAACACATAGCTAGCCTGGCCAGCGGTGAAGTATGAGGAGAGCAGGAAAGATAAAAATAATTTGTCAAAAACAGTGTAAAGCAAGAAATGTGCAGCAATGTGAACCTCTGATTCTTTCATTGGAGTAATTCAATAGATGAGCTGTACATTTAAAGTAGGAGTAAGCATGGTTTAGTGATTTGAGCATGGGACTGTGAATCTAGAGAGGAGGGTTTGGATTCCTGCACTGTCATGGAAACTCACTGAGTGGCCTTGCGTAAGTCCCATTCACTCAGCTCCAGAAGAGATCAAAGGCAAACCCCCCCTGAATAAATCTTGCCAAGAAAACGCTGTCATAGGGTTGTGTTAGGGTCACCATAAGTTGGAAACGACTTGAAGGTACACAACAACATTTAAAGTAGAAAAATATAGTAGAAATATATAGGATTGTGCTCTAAATCAAATATCAGTTGAAAGTAGTTGAAATGGCACTTTTCTGTTGAGACTCAAACACTAAGAGTTGCAAGGCTTACTTCATGTGAAAATATGCAATTAAAAGTATACTTAAGGTTTTGTTTTCAGAGTAACCAAGGACCCGGGCTGCAGTTGTTTATCTTGGACTTGTTGTCTCTTTTTTCACAAGACACTAGTTTTAATTTTTATGCTGTCTAGGATTCTTAGAGCAGAATGTACTGTAGTCCTATCTAGTCATGAAAGAGTAATTGGCCCTATACAGACAGGCCAAAATAAAGCTGCTTCGAGTCACTTTGGAAGTATTCTGTTTAAATAATTCATGCATATTAAGAGCCCAAAAGCCGCACCAAAGCCATGATCCAGTCCTAAGGACTGGTGCACAGCTCCGGACTCTTGGGACGCATGCATCATGTAAACAGCATACCTCCAAAGTGACCCGAAGCACCTTTATTTTGGCCTGTCTGTATAGGGCCATTGTCTCACATAGAGCAATTAACAGATGCTTTAAGAAAACCCTGAGTGCATTGCCCAATTTATTTGCAGTACTGGAAGGCCCTCTAGGGTTTATGATGGTTCAGTGCAAAAAATGTGAAGCAAGACTTGCCTTTAAGAAATATTTGGTGGCAATTACTGGCTAACTCAGAAAATCTGGAAAGTTGACATTCTTCAGTATAATTTCAGCTTCCATCAGTTTTGGGTTTTCATTCACATGATGGTTTAAACTAATATTGCACAGCCATCTCCATGGAATAATTTGATTTACAGAATTGCCTGCCGATGAAGCTAATCTCTATGGACTATTTTGATTTAGAGAAATGCCTGACAATGGAATAACTTCATTATCCCTAAAATGGAAGTTATGATCAAGATCCTATTAACTTTTAGGGTAGCATAATTACATGCCAGTGTAATTACACTGAATACTACAATTGCACAACTGATTATACAACTGGTGCTTACACCCTGAGCTCACTAGATGTGCAACAATGAAATAGTGCCCCACTCATAAAGTGAAAAGTGAGAAACCACAGTGTCTGTGTGTGCTTATGAACCATTGACTGCACTATGGACTGTACATGTGCAACATCTGAGAATGTGCAACCACTTCCACACCTATTTTTATGCAAACATCATGCCCCATTAGGATTCTGGCATAAGTCAGCTGAAAATAGTTCCATGTATACTCTTAGCCATTAATATTATTGTTTTTGTTTTCATTACAGATCCCTACAAAGGAATCTGCTGACAAAGCTGGTTGCCAATGGCTTCAAAAAATATCAGGATCTAAAATACCTGTAAGACACCGTTTTAACTTCAAATATCAATCTATTGCAAATATCAGCCACAAAACCTATTGTTTTGTGGTGTAGTGACTAAGGGTGAGTTCACAGCTTATATTTCTCATGTGATAACTAGGATATTGAGTGTCTGATTTGCTCCTGTCATTACTCTTCCTGTCATCTGTTAAACTGGCTTTTGAGAGGTGATAGCTCTATTTGGTGTTTGAAGTCTGTTGAACCAACAGTGTGAACTCACCCTGAGGTTGTAAACTACTTATATGGGAGCAATCCTCACTAAATTCAACTGGATTTACTTATAAGTAGATGTTACAGAATTGTACTGTAAAATGTCGATTCTAATCATCCTATGTACATATAAGTTGTGTTGAAATTAACAAGATGTACCTACTGATATGAATTTTCAAAATCTGGAGTAGAAAAGCCTATAAGAACTATAAACTCTAGAGTGCCACAGTGTATTATGAAGTATAATTTAGATTTTATTATACAGGTGTACACAACAAAGGAGATAAGTTTAGCAAAACAAGGGGGAAATCTCTCTATATAGATAGGTATCCTTTCTTCTGGGAGAAAATGTGAAAATGAATTTTAATAATAATAATAATAATAATAATAATAATAGGATTTATTTATATACCGCCCAATCACTGGGAATCCGAGCGGTTTACAACAGAGGGGATAATAGACAGTTCCCTGCCCTCAGGCTTACAATCTAAAAGACATGACACAAAAGGAGAAGGGAATGGTGAGTGGGGGGAGGAATTTTGATTTAATAACCATTACATTATTCTTTAAAATAATCTGTTTTAAAATAATGGTTATTATTTTAAACTGCAGAAGAGGAAATGAATTTCCCCTTCTAGTAAATGAATTCCAAGTCTTTCTGTGCACATATAGAGCAAAGGTGAATGAAAAGGTGTATCTGATGAAGTAATGTAATTCATGTAATAAGTAAATCCATTAATATTTCTTTAGGGCAAAACAAGACATTACATTTTATAGTAATGTTTGCAGTCTAGAATGTGAGGGAAAGAACAAGAACTATGTACAAACTGGTGTAGCTTTGCAATGGCCACAACTTTATTGTTTATAGCTCATAACATCTCAGAGAGGGCTGTCTTCCAGATTTATGCTGTGGAGAATGTGAATGGACATAACAAGAATTTCACAATCACCTGAATCAACTAAAATCTTGTAGGAAAGTGTAGCAACATTCAAGCTAGACTGGGACATTCATTAATATATGCAAAATATTTTGATACAGGGCTGGGAAACTGCACAGATGGCAGGGGCTATTTTTATCCCATCACCTGACCAACATGCCACTTCCAGTTGCCATTTTCAACTGAAGGAAAGCATTTAGGAACAGTTTGGGTGGGGAAGAAAACTGCTGCCTATGTATAAGGTTTTGGTTACTTTGGGGCAACTTTATAACAGACAATTACCCTGAACCTGAAAAAATGGGGTGAGGTGGTTTGGAGGCTGCAAAAGAGATGGCTGTATGTGCTCTAAGGGCCAAAATCTTCCCAGTCCTAATTTAAGAGGATCATCCCATAACAAATCCATCTCCTAGCTCCCAGAGGGAACTAGGCCATCAGCAGACCGGCCTTTTTGGGTGGTCTGTCCTGCACCAAAGTTAGAAGGCAGACACAATCTAGTCATTATTGTGAGCAAAATTCCTTCCCAGATATATTTGCTGGCAGCAAACCTCTGCCCATAACAGGATAATGAGCTCTGAAACTGGAGCAAATAAATGTAGCTAGCAGCAAGGATCATGCTGAAACCCTAAACTGGGACCTTTATTTCTAGCCTGGAAATGAATTAGTACATTTTCTTTCTGCTCTGTTTCAAGATCCATCTTCAGAATACTCAGAAGCTCAGTTCATTATCAGCCATTCAAGAAGATACCACAACAAACACAGCAGCAGGCTTCACTAGCGAGAGGCCTAAGCTTTTTGCTGCATAAGAAAAAACACAATTCCAGGGAGGTAGCCAAATCAGAATTATATGTCATTCAGGTACTTATAGTTACATTTCATCCACACATGTGCATACATTTAATGCATGGAGAAGACATTTATAAGACAATGTAAATTGTCTTATTCCTACTATTCATTTATTCTCCCCAAATCTTTTGTCAAATAGTGATAAATTCATCTGAGGGTTTCCATAAGTCAGAAAATATTTGAAGGCACACTTGATAGTCTTGCTAAGATCTCTGAGGAACTGAACTAAGATTTTTTTTTATTAAAAAATGTAGATATGTTGGTTTTGCTATCTAAAGAATTTTTAATGATCAGCAACTGTCATTATCTTCACAGGTATCTCCAAAATAATAACATAAGTGTTGTATCGGGACATGCTTTCAAAGGACTCTACAATCTGACAAAGCTGTAGGTATTGACTCAGCCATTTAGTGATAGAAAAATCCATATACCATCACTTAAATAATTTCAGAAAGTACATTCAGGGGCTTCACTGTTACAGACAAAATGCCATCTCTCCTTTCTTAATAACATTTTCAAAATTATCCAATGAATTGGTTGACACCTTGAGGGTGTCAACCAATAACCCTTGATACATGGCTAAAGGTAAGTTTGTTTACAAAGTCATTGTGATATATGCCAAGAACATCAGACGTAGCTGTGAGAAATCCAGTTCTATCACAGAGTTTCAAATACCATTCTGACCAACTCACTGGAAGGATCAAGGACAAAAACAAAAATAAGAATGATTAATGAATAACCAAGAGTTACTCAACGATCTTCTAATCCAATGTTATTAACCATTGTGCTGTCTTTGGTCTTATTTCAGATATCTGAGTCACAACAAGATCACCTTTTTGAAACCCTATGTCTTTGAAGATTTACATAAGCTAGAATGGCTGTATGTATCAGCTTTGTTTCAGATTAATGTTGCAATCCCAAATAAATATAGGGAATAGATGTCTTTTGAGTCAGAGGAAATAACCTCTGAATAAGCATGCTTGCTCTTTAAGATGGAGCTGCATATTATATGTATAACTTATAGAATGTGTTGTATCCAAATCTGAGCCTCTTCAAACATCAGGTATGTGAAATATTTTTTTTCCTCATCTCCACCTTCATATTTTTGCTGTTGTTATGTGCCTTCAAGTTTTTTCTGAGTTATAGTGACCCTAAGCCAAGCCTATAATGGGGTTTTCTTGGCAAGTTTCTCCACAGTGGTTTTCCATTGCCATCCTCTGAGTCTGAGAGAGAGTGACTTGATACTGTTGTTTCTGAGCTCTGAATGTTCACTGGGAAATTTATTCTGTTGTGAATTTGGACAGGACAATGTTAATGAATCTAAATATATTGTCGGAAACTCCTTAGTGGTCCTGCCAATGTTGCCAAATTCTTCATTTATTAGTGAAACTGCCAACAGATCTGTTTTCATGAGAAGTAGTTGTTAAATGAACTTATTTAAGGGCTAGAACACAAATGGGGAATTCACA
>NC_056526.1:141760142-141777642 GCF_019175285.1 Sceloporus undulatus | reverse complement strand
TGATCTCCTTTGTGTGATATACTCAATGGAGTGCTTAATATACTTTACTTCCATATTTGCTCAGTCTGTACACTTGCAAATAAACTTGATTTATTACAGTACACTATAAGATTTTAGCAGCACTCTTTCAAAGAGAACCAGTCTTGAGTTAGTGCTGTGCTCCTGGGAAATCTCACTGCAAACAGTATGGCAAGGCACAGAAGTGTTGTTTTTATTTAATTAATCACAATGTTTAAGATAACACTAATAGGGACTGAAAGAAGTGCCACTGAATTCAGTGAAACTTATTTCCAAACAGACAAATGAAGAAATTTACAATACTATCTCACCCGCATCTCTTGGCAAATGCTTTCTGAAGATCTTAGAAAAGCCCTTTTACACCTAGATGATCACTCCTCTTTGAAAAGGGTTTGCAATTCTAGATGTGGCACCTTACTTAGAAAAAAATAATAAAAAAAGGAACTCATGGAAATTTGGTGCTGCACTAAAACATTGATTGCAGTTTGTCTACATTGTTTTTGTAGAAGCATTCTTTAGGGACAACTGCTCATTCACATTTTTGTTTTTGTTTTTTTGAAAGAAATGGATCTCAGCTAATGTTTAGTCTGGTCAGAGAATGTAGTTGGACAGTTTTGTCTGCCTTTCTCATTTGTGCCTCTGAATAGGTCTGCTTCTACACTTGTTGAAAAACAGATTAGCTAGAAATCGTGACATTATTATCATTTTTATGTTAAGAGAAAATTCATTTTACTAGTAATCTTGATTTAGAAGCAAGCGGCAGAGTAGGAGATGTCAATGACAGATCTGTCAGTGTTCTGAAGACAAATAGTTCCTCTGTGCCTTTTCAAATGAAGTATTATCCTATGGGGGGGGCTCTGTGATATACTGCAACTTCATAATACTATTCTTTGACATGACAAAGAGCTAATCAAATTATGGCATAAACTGACAAGATAATTGCTCACATGACTATTTTTCCAAAAAAAAAGTACTTTGAATCTAGTTAAAAATGTTCCTGTCATCATTTTGAAAAAAGAACAGAAGTAAAGTTGTCAAGAACCTGAGAACATTAATAGAGAGACCTGTATTGCTTCTCACCCAACTTTATTCACAAGGCCAATATCAACCAAGTACTTGCTCTCCCCCAAATTAGCATTTTTTTAAAAAATATGATTGCCTTTTACAACAAAAGCATACAAATACTTTCAGTGTAGTCGCACCCATCAAAGCTACAAGTTGAACTATATTAAAGTTGAACTGTTATGTACTCTGTGAGACATTAGGTTGGGAAGCTGTTGTAGTCCTACAGACTTGACACCAGAAGTGGTGATATGGTTCCACTTTAAGTATTCATTTTCTGAAAATGAATATTATGGGAGGCCATTTATATATTTTAAAATGGATAAAACAGTGGGGGGGGGAGGGATGCTAATTTCCAATAATAGTACATTTTGCCTAAGATGTACCTTTTTCCTGATTTACAGTATAATTGAAAACAATACAGTGAAATGTGTCACCCCATTAACCTTTTATGGTTTGAACTCACTTATTCTCCTGTAAGTATTTAAAAAATAATTTTAAAAACACAATAACATATTTTTAAAGCATAAAGAACTATGTTGTGCAATGTTTGTATCAGGTGCTGAGTTATACAAGAGTAATTTAGAACTGCTTATCCAGAAACTGAGAATAAGTGTTGGTTTCTATATGATTACAAGTGATATGATGATGATGATGATGATATTCCATCAGCTGAAGACACCAAAAATACACTTAAGTCTTTCTGATCATTCTAGCAGTCTTAATGAGATTACAATTAAATTCAAATAAAAGTAGGGGACAGAATGTGAAATAGCACAATTTAACTGTTTAGGATATTTAAAGATTATTAATAATTGCTCATCATGGAAATTTCTCATTATAGAAAGGAATCGTCCCCTATGGAGTTTTAACACTCATATAGCAGTATGAACAATTTGTGCTGAATTACTGGCTCCCTACTTCCACATTGTCTTCTTTGTATTTTTTGTTCTCTTTATGTTTCTCTTTGCACAGACACAGACTATGACTGTTTCAGTTCATATCATTAATTTTAGGAACAATGGTGTTAAAAGAAAAGTATTTATATTAAAAAGTCTATTGCAGCAGAGCATGCTGCTACAAGATAGCTACAGTTCAGGAGTTTGTCCCCAATTTATGCTCCACCTTTTCGATTTCTTACCAGAAAATTTAAAGAGCTACTGTTTTTCCTATAATGCCTGATATACTGTACTGTACTGTACAAAGTGGGTTGATCTATGTCCTTTATGCAATTTATTCTCTTATATCCTTTCAAGTGTTAGCCCAGAACTATGAATCAAACCAAGTATTTAAGCATTCCAGTTCCAAACTAATAATTTATTCAATATGCCTCCTGATGTATCAGTTGCTGGGAGACATAAATGGAAAGTTACTATCACACATATCCTGCGTATGGATTCCCATAGACACCCAGTTGTTTCTGCAGGAATATAATGGCGTTTTGGTCTAATAGTGCAATGAAACAGAATACACAAAGATGATTTATTGAATAAATTAGTCAACAGAAGATCTAGCAATGTGCTGTTTCAAATGGTATACTGGTGTTTCTTGATTGTTAGGATTCAAGTGCTACAGTAGCTCTGTCTCCCGTGAATAACTTTACTTCAAAGCTGGTATGGCTGTCATTCACTTGAAATTGTAATATCAGTTTCTTTTGTTGTTGTTTTCTTGCCATTGGCCCTTCATATGTAAGTAGAAGCACTGGTATCATAAGAAGACTCAAGAAGAAGGTGTCAAACCACATCAGAGTGTAAACAAATATAACAGAAATGCTATAAAATGCATTTCTGTACTTTCTTCTGGTTACTTGAACTGCTTGACTGTTATCAAAGGATTTCTTGCCTTCATAACACATACAAACAGCACCTGTCAACTCAGTACAGGTTCATTGCTCAGTCCTGATAGATTGTGCTGTTTGTCCTTGTGCAGTTCACAAGGATTAAAGACCAAGTCGGGAAATGTTGAGTTAGGACCATATATCTAACAGGAAAGTGATAACAGCTCTCACATCTGGGGAACCATTTGTACGGACTACAAATGTGCTACCTACCAGTATGTTTTAAAAAAATTACTATACATAAAATCATATATAAGTCACACATCATTCAATTCTGATTTGGGGCACATTAAAATTTATCACATTGAAGGTTTAGAGGTTTATCTGTTTTATCTGTTGCTGTGTGTGTGTGTGTGTGTGTGTGTGTGTCAGCAACAGATAAAACAGATAAACGTCTATCAGTCTCAGAAATATATATCCCAAAAACCACATTTTCATTACCATCAGCCTAATAATATTCTTATTCTTTTTTCCAGAGATTTGATGTACAATACGCTTGCCCAATTGCCTGACAGACATCTTTGTCAACATATGTCAAGGCTGAATTGGCTGTGAGTCTTTTTTTTCCTCTTTTCTTCCCCTCCCCATCCAAAATGTAAATTTTATTTAAATCACATTACGCATCTCTTTATTATTCACAAAGTTTTTCTACAATGCAGAAAATAAAATGTAGCAATTCTTTGAGTTTCTAAAAAGCAGTTGCTTTGTTTTCATTAAAATTTAGATGGCGATGGTGAAATACAATTAGAATAGTCCTGAAAGTATGAAAGATGACATGAAAATAATACCAGGATTTTATCAGAACTAACATAGTGTTTTCTCTTCTTTCCTAGAGACCTTGAGGGCAATGATATTAACAATTTAAGAAATGCCACTTTCATGTCCTGTAGGAGTTTAACAGTGCTGTAAGTAAGAAACATTTGTTACTGAACAAAAAAAAAAGGGGGGGGGATCTTAAATACCTACAGTATTTGCATTGGTCTTCATGGGGAAAAACAGATTAATACCATGGAAAGGAGTCCATATAAACATCAGCTTAGCCATTAGCACAGGAGGCACAGAGACAGGGGCCTGAGCTAACTCTCTTAGACTACAGAATGCTGTTGTTGAAAATCATTTTGTAAAATACACTGAATATATCTTTGTATTCCTTCAGAGTTCTGAAAAGAAACAGAATCACCTCTCTAAATGAAAATAGCTTTGCTGCTCTTCAAAGATTAGCTGAACTGTAAGCGGATTATTATTATTATTATTATTATTATTATTATTTCTCTCAGAGCAAATTCACCCCTTTTTGTCACTGTATTTAGTTATATAGTGCATGTAGTTGTAAGAAAGGATGTCAGGCATAAGCACTGGACTCAAGCTGCCTCTCTGAAAATTAGTCAAGTAAAGGAATGAAGCAATATATGATGTGAAGTCAAAGGCTTTCATGGCCAGCATCCATAGTTTTTTGTGGGTTTTTCAGGCTATGTGGCCATGTTCTAGAAGGGTTTCTTCATGATGTTTCTCTGAAGATGCCAGCCACAGATGCTGGTGAAAACGTCAGGAAGAAACTCTTCTAGAACATGGCCACATAGCCCGAAAAACCCACAAAAAACAATATATGATGCCTGCTTACCTCTCATGTAGCTGTGTTGTTGTTGTTTTTAAAACCCTCAAACAACAGTCGCTGGGGATGTGGTTAATAATCAGGCTTGAGATTGTGGCACCCAGGAAGAAAGGGGCTTATTTGGCTAGATGCAAGTCTGCCTTGGCAAAAATGAGAACTTTTGTGGCCACGTTATAAGTGGAAAGATTTGCTTACACATTCCATGCCAAGTCCCAATGGACTTCCATAGAGCTGCTTTGGAATGCTATTACTCATTCCATGCCTAATCTTATAAAATATGAAATTGCCGCAGCTAATAGTAGATGTCTTATTTTTCATTCTGACATTAGGTCACTTACCAGGTTCTCTGAGTGTCCACATAAACAGCAACCCATTTCATTTTACTTGGAAATAACATGGAATTCAGTTGCTCCTTAAGTTGTAAACTTTGATGTTAAAAATTTGCAGCAGTATGAACCAAATTCTGAGTTTTTTCCTCCGCAGAGATTTGGCTAACAACAAGATTGAATGGCTTCCTCCAAAACTATTTAAGGAGCTGAAAGAACTCTCAAAATTGTAAGTTTTTTAAAATAACTTAATTACTATACTCATTAAATGTTTTTGTTTTCTTTTCCTGAAAAAAGGGAAATCATGTTAAAATAAAAAGGTACACTAATGTTATTTGACATATTAGTTATTTCAATTATTTTGGGGGTGAATTCTGGTTTAGATTTAATTGTGCTGAATTTAACAAGATGGCATGATCAAATCCCATTACTCCAAAGCAGCCTTTCTCAGCCTTTTTACTGCAAGAAATCATTGAAATAATTTTCAGGTCTCAGGGATCCCCTGCATAAAAATTATTATATCTACTATTGCTGTGTGCCTTCAAGTCCTTTCTGACTTATGGTGACCTTAAACCAACCTGACTGAATCACGGGGTAAGAGGGAGCTTGTCTTTGCCTCCCTCTGAAGCTGAGAGAGTGTGACATGTCAAAGGTCATCCAGTGGGTTTCCATAGCCGAGTGGGGATTCAAATCCTGATCTCCAAAAGCGTAGTTCAATTTTCAAACCACTATACCACACTGGCTCTCATTATATTTACAGCTCAAAAGAATGTTTTTTGACAAACTCTCCTCCAGAGCATCCAACCATTTTATATTTAAGAATAAATACTTCAAGCTTTTTATTCAAAAATAACTTTTATATCTCCAGAAGAGAGGTCTCTGCCAGTTTATGAACTGTTCTTCAGGTACGTATACTGAGTAGATAAAGGAACTGTTTACAACAGAGATGCACTTTCAATTAAAATGTCTAGTTTAGCTGCTATTTTTAATTGCCCTGTGATGAATTCAATATGTTACAGTTCTTTCAAGAGCTGTTATTCAGGTCAATGTAAAAATAAATAAATAACAGGTAGTTCTTATATAGCGCTTTATCTATCAGTGTAACTAAGGCATGGGAATATTTAGCAAATGTAAGGTAACTATAAAATTTTAATTTAAGTCATGATTTATTCCATTCTCTTTGGCAGAGATCTTTCATACAATCCGATCCAGAAAGTTCTAGCAGATCAGTTTGATTATCTTACAAAACTCAATTCACTGTAAGTGTGTGTGGTCCTTGTGCTAAAGTTTCGTTATGTTGAGCCTATGCACAGATACTTTTAAGGGGAAATTATAGACAAAGTTTATTAGAAAAGGGAGACATATATAATGATATTTGTTAATGTAGTCCCCATCATTTTTAGATATCGCAAATTAGGAACTATGTAAAAAACAAGGATATTTTGCTATTTAGAATATTTTATAAACTGAATTATTTACAGTTCTACAACTGTTGATGGCCTTATTGTTTAGGTCTCTAAAGCAGCTGGTATCTCACTAAGTACCTTTACTGGAAAAAGCCAGTGAAGCCAAAGAAAATTACACTCCTTACATTGACATACCTGATAGTGTGCCCCATTTAATCCAGTAGGTCTTATTTTTTCATAGGCATGTATTGGATCAGTTTGTCAAAGTAAATGGACATCATAGCCTTGACTGTGAACTGAACTGAAAGGCTATTATTAACTATATTCTGTAGTTTTCACTTTTCCTCTTTTTTGTGCAGTACATTTTAAATATAAGAAATATTCATGTGCTTTCAGCCATTTCTCCCAAACCTTTCCCTCATTGATATACCTAAAATTTGTCCCCTCTATATCCATGTATCTAGAAGCCTGGAAGGTGTTGAGATTACAAATATCCAAAGAAGAATGTTTAACCCACTTAGAGAGCTTTCTCATATGTAAGTATCCTATAAAAAAAATTTATTTTAATATCACAGATATGTATCGGAATTCTAACAACCTCCCATAGCAAATTATTGTAAGAGACAGAAGTCCGCCTTCATTCTGTGCAGTGCAATGTCAATTTTTTTAAAGTTATATAGGATTTTTATGCATATTCATCAAAACAGGAATCCATGCAAATATGTCAGCTTTTGGGAGGCACTCCCAAGGAGTGAGTGAGTTGGGATGTTTGCATTTGTTTCCAGCAGTGGGGTAGTACCACTCTGCATTTGCAGCATCCCATTCAGATACATTTTAAGTCTCTTTACTTCTTTCAGGTCAGAAAGTCTTTCAAAGTCACTAAATTTTGTGCAGTTGCATGTAAAATGCATCAGGAATTTATTTTAGTTGTTTTACAACTTTTGTACTAGCTTTACTGTAACTACTCATTTTATGGAATTTTAACTTTATTCTGTGTTGCACAATCCCATGTTAAATTACTTCATACCATATTCCTTAATAATATGTTGCATAAAGTTATCTTAATAATTGTCTGGTTTTTATGTTGTTGTTGTTGTTGTTGTTGTTATTATTATTATTATTATTATTATTATTTCATTGTATTTAAACACAACTATTCAATGCATGCCAGTAGGTGGAAGATGCTCCTTACATGCCATTACTGTGTTCTCCCCCCCCCCCCCTTCTTTCTATGACAGGCATTAAAATCGGGCCAGGTGACATCTGATGCCCTGAACAGGTTCATAACTTAAGAGCCTTGCCTCCTCAGAGCATACTAGTTACACACTTGTATAAGGGTTTTATCTTGACTTTAACTTGCCTCTGAATTGGGGTGGGGTGGGATCTTTCGCTGTCTCCACAATCTGTTACCATGAGCACAATCTGGGGTTGTAGGCTAAAACATCTGGAGCACCAAAGACTTGCTGTCTGGTTATTATTATTATTATTGACCTTTATTTATGAAGCGCTGTAAATTTACACAGCGCTGTACATACAATCTTTTTAGTTAGACGATTCCCTGCCCTCGGGCTTACAATCTAAAAAGACATGACATAAAAGGAGAAGGGAGTGGTGGAGGGAAAGGGTAAGAGGTCCAGCAGTTCCACTCTGGTGATTTGTTATGTTTGATTTTTGGTGATTCAGTTATAGTGGTTGATATTTAAATGTTTGCTCTAAATCTGTGGTTTATTTTTTTTATCAATGTATATTTTTATGTGATGAGATGGAAATGTATTGTACAGAAACACACATTGTGTTTCACTTACTAAGCAGCTCAGCAGTACACTACATACTCTGCATTCTAGAGTCCCTGCTTCATTTCCCAGCATTTCTAGTGTGGAAAAGACTGTGATCTGAAAATTTAAAAGCTGCTGCCAGTCAGTATAGATAGCAGTGACCCTATTTGATTACTGGTCTGACTCAATATAAGACAGCGTCTCACATTTCATTAGCAGCTTCTACTGGAACCTTGCATATAGAAAATCAAACTTGACCCACATGAACCTTTTAAGCAAACTGTCTTGCATTTCACACTACACACAGTTCTTCCTGTGCAAGCATATTCATCTCGGTGTTCAGAAATGGGAATGTTTTACTCTTGGAACACACTGCTGTTGGAAAGTATGGGTAATAGTAATTTCTGCAAAAGGTTTAAAATCCTATATAACTTATGTACTGTGGTGGAAATTCCTTGTTGAAATAAAAAAACTATAGAAAGATGGAGTCACCTTTGTCAGCCAGAGAGATGGTTTTTGAAATAAAGGCTTGGAGTTTAGAAAAACTAGAGCAAAGGAATAAGGAGTGCATCTTGACCTGGATGGAAGCTGGCACCAGTAAAAAAAGACATAACATAAACTACTGAAATAAGGATACATAGTTGACATTCAGAAGCAAGGTTAGAAGGAAGGCTACAGGAGGGGGTAAGGAGTGATGATGCAGTTTTAATGTATGCATGTATTTCTGTTCTGATTGTAAGAATTCTGTATGTTTAAATTGTAATTAGCCAGTCAAGTGTATTGAAGAAGCTTCTTTGTCTTCAATAATATAAAAAGAGCCATTTTGTCTTGTTCGGGGTCTCAGCTTTTTGGAACTTGAATTCCACTGAGTTCATTGTTTTCGTTTGTCGACAATTGGAAATAAATTTATGGATTTTCAATTACTAGGTCCTCTTGCCAATTCTTTTGCTCTGTCAATCCTAGATTTTTAAGTTTCCTGAAATTTCTGTTACAGTACGTTTATATGATATACACTGAAAATTTAGGTTAATTTATAAGTTCTATCAGGAGTCTATTTCTCTGTTACAAATCTACCTTAACTTGATACTAAAAAGTATACTCTCCTTTTTATATTCTCAGATATTTTAAAAAATTCCAGTATTGTGGCTATGCCCCACATGTACGCAGTTGCAAACCAAATACTGATGGAATCTCGTCCTTTGAAAACCTACTGGCTAGCATTATACAGAGAGTATTTGTCTGGGTCGTATCTGCTGTTACTTGCTTTGGAAACATCTTTGTGATCTGCATGCGGCCTTACATTCGATCAGAAAACAAACTCCATGCTTTATCAATAATGTCACTCTGCTGTGAGTATTCTCCTCCATGATTGAAGCATCATAAAAAGGATTATAATTTTGTCGCAGTCTAACAAAACTGCATGTCATAAAAATAAAGTAAAATAGATACTAGTTCCCAGACCCCAAATGGCTAACCATAAACACCAAACCTCAGACAGAATAAGATTGTGTAGTATTTCTGGAAAATGCTCAGGCTTGGCCTTTGGAATCTTTGTAAATGTGCCACTGATTTCATCATCAATATAATTATGACTATAATATTACAAATAAATTGGAAAGAAAGCTGTTGGAGGTGCTACCTTGTCTGGTGAGAAAGGCTTTCTGATCGTAACAGTTGCATGACAAACAGAAATTGATGATTTTTAAAAAGGAGGGATGTGGTAGGGCTTTGTTTTTCATCACAATGTAGACACTAATGGAACTTAACAATGCCAGTTCTTTGGTGATGTAGTTTGAGAGCCTCATCTGTAGCCATGTTGGGGGAAACCAAGGGCTCTGGATTTTGAAAATCGAAGATTGCCCCCCACACACTTCAGAATCAATTCATCTTCTTCAGTAATTTATTCAAATGTTTTTTGTAACATCAACAGCATTGATTTACTTTTTCAGGCTTTGTGCCAAGTGACATAACTTTCTAAGGTTTGCCCACAACACACCATATCAGTAACTGCCACCAGCAAAAACCACAGTCAGCTATATATCTACAAATACAAATGATTTCTAAGGTGGAAATGCAGCCCACTGATGAAAGTGCTATCTGACAACGGAGTGGTACTTCCTTATCAACCAAGTATTCCCAACAAGCTGATCATCTGCAGAGATTTCTATTGTTTGCAAGAAGCATTTTAATAATAAAATACAATGCTCACAAACAAGAAAAACTAACACACATTTTTTCCCAATAGGTGCTGATTGCCTCATGGGCATATATTTATTTGTGATTGCTGCTTTTGACTTGAAATATCGCGGAGAGTACAATAAGCATGCTCAGTTATGGATGGACAGTATCCATTGCCAGCTGCTGGGATCTTTAGCCATTTTATCCACAGAAGTCTCAGTTTTACTGTTAACCTACCTAACTTTGGAAAAATACATCTGCATAGTTTATCCTTTTAGATTCTTGAAGCCAGGAAAATACAGAACAATTTCAATTTTGGTTCTCATATGGCTTATAGGGTTTGCAGTGGCTTTAATTCCACTAAGCAATAAGGACTTTTTTCAGAATTACTATGGTACTAATGGGGTCTGTTTCCCCCTTCATTCTGAGCAGTCTGAAAGCACTGGAGGACAGATTTATTCTGTCATCATTTTCCTAGGTAAGTAAATTTCATGTCCATGCTAGTTTATTACAGAATAGGCAGAATAGTAACTGTGTGGGCAGGATGTAGATCAGGATCTACTGGTTAACCTCAAGGATTTCCATTTCTCATTGGTATAGCAGCAGTGACAACAAAAAGCTTTGTTCTTCTCCTATGTAAGCTGCTTAAATCACAAAAGTTTGGAGAGACGCAGAAGTAAATTTGTATGTTTAAGGATTTGTGTGCTTTGTTTAAATTCCAGTTTTACACTGGCAAACCATTATCTTCTATAGTTATAATCCAATGAGTTTATACTGTAATTTGCTATAGCAAGCTCCTAAATAAAATTACAACACATCTTGTCTTCTGCAACAGGTGTTAACTTGGTAGCATTCATCATCATAGTGTTCTCCTATGGATGTATGTTTTATAGTGTTCATCAGACAGCTATTACTGCAATGGAAATCCGGAATCATGTGAAGAAAGAGATTACGCTTGCCAAACGGTTTTTCTTCATCGTATTAACAGATGCACTATGCTGGATACCCATATTTATACTAAAACTACTTTCTTTACTTCAAGTAGAAATTCCAGGTACTGCCAATTTCCTTTGCTATTGTTCTGTTTTATTTTTCACAGCAAAAAGGGGGGGAGCATAAATAGAAGATCACAAAAGGTGAAGTTCAACTTGCAACAAAATGCTGCAGTGTATCCTCAACTGCCCTCCCTCCAGTAGATCTAGCTCCCCACCAGTCATGTTCATTATTCTGCTTTGGTCAGGCCCCACCTGGAATATTGTGTCCAGTTCTGGGCAACACAATTTAAAAAGGATGTTGAGAAACTGGAGTGTGTCCAAAGGAGGGCGACTAAAATGGTGAAAGATCTGGAAGGGTTCCTCATTTCCTATGAGGAACGACTTAGGGAGTTGGGGATGTTTAGCCTGGAGAAGAAAAGGTTAAGAGGTGATATGACAGCCCTGTTTAAATATTTGAAAGGATGTCATATTGAGGAGGGAGCAAGCTTGTTTTCTGCTGCTCCAGAGAACAGGACCCGGAACAATGGATGCAAGCTACAGGAAAAGAGATTCCACCTCAACATTAGGAGGAACTTCCTGACAGTAAGGGCTGTTCGACAGTGGAACACACTCCCTTTGAGGTCTTTAAGCAGAGGCTGGATGGACATCTGTCGGGGATGCTTTGATTTGGATTTCCTGCATGGCAGGGGGTTGGACTGGATGGCCCATGCGGTCTCTTCCAACTCTGTGAATCCATTCTCCCTGTCCCATTGCCTTTTTCTCTTTTCAAGCTGACATGCAACATCCTACGTCTACTGACATGCTCAGTCCTCACCAGATCATTTTTGGTGGGGGTTCTTAATGCATATTTATGTATATGTGCCAACCGTGCATTTCCCTGAGCCAATTTCTCCAGTGCACCATCTAGGTTTAAATTCTTTCAACACTCAATATCCATTATTAGACGAATGGATTCCTATTAACTTCCATGCATCTTAGGGTACCAGAAAAATAGCTATTCACTCTCTTGAAAGTAGAATTTCTCCATAGTTTTAGTCTAATAGAATATTTGGTAGTACACAAAAGCTCGCATAGACACATACTAAGAGCAACTGGTTGAATAAGATCCCATAATTACAACAAATAAATTCTTCATTAAAATATAGGGGCCCTTGGTATCAACTGTGTTTTGGTTCCGGGACACCAGGGGATACCAGAATCCATGGATGTTCAAGTCCCGTTAGATACTATAGCTAGTAAAATGGTGTCCCTTATATAAAATGGCAAAATCAAGATTTGCTTTTTGGAATTTATAATTTATTTATTTTTTAATATTTTCAGACCGTGGACCCTTGTTATATGCTGGGGTTTGGTTCCAAAATCCCCCGTGTATGCTCAGGTCCCATTAAATTTAATGACATAGTAAAATGGTATCCCTTATAAAAAATGGAAAATCAACGTTTGATATTTGAAATTTATACTTTTTTTGAACATTTTCAAACCGTGGATGTTTGAATCCATGTATAAAAAATCCGTGTATAAGAAGGGCCGACTGTACTTGAGTCCATGGATTTGGAGGGTCTTTACAGGTACTATTAAGCAAATATTCTTCTACCTATAGGTTCTATAACTTCCTGGGTTGTGATTTTTATACTGCCAATAAACAGCGCCTTAAATCCTCTTCTGTATACGCTGACCACTAGACCTTTCAAAGAAATGATTCATCAAATTTGGCACAATTACAAGCAAAGAAGGTTCTCAGGAAGCAAAGATAGTCAGAAAATGTATGGACCATCATTTATTTGTGTTGAGATGTGGCCTATAGAAGAGACTTCACCAAAACTAACAAAACCTGCCTATTATACAGATTTCTCTGAAGGGTCGATGTTTACACACTCAGAAAGACAAAGTTTATACACATGAAGATAATTCCAGGCATTACATGACTATGAAAATTTGCACATTCAGCTTTCCTATCATGAAAACTTGACCACCTAAAAAGCAGACTCACTGTTCCAGACTGAAGTATGGCAAGATATATGACTATGTGAATCTATTAACAGCCTTTCTGGGAGAACTATCCTAAGGTGCTGGTGGGTGGGAAGGAAGATATTTATTATTGTGACAGCTTGAAGACTAACAAAATGAGCTATGGTCAACAAAGGCTTATACTATAATAAATTTATTAGTCTTTGATACAGGTTTTTGTTTTGTTTTTGCTACTTATGTACTGGTGGGTAAAATGTACTTACGAGCGGGCTAGCAGAACTTCAAAGGAATAAAAATGGCCAAAGGTTTGTTTTGCAGCTTCAATTTCAAGTGTAATATTTAACTTGTAAAGTTTATGGACACAGAAAAAAACAACCACAATCTCAATAAGCAATATTAATGTAAGCAAGGGAGTGTTTTTCGTGAGGTTACAAATCTATATCCTCTTGTCTGGGAGCAAGGCAAATATAGGATTGCATTTTGTAACATACAAAAGCTAAAATGACTTGGATTACTGAATATCTGGAGAATGAACAAAGGTAATCGATTTTACATAGCTGGCAAGATTTCTATCCTTGCACAACAGTGATTTATATGGGAAACCACATTTTTATGACTTCAGGTTTGCAATATAAAGCACCGTGAAAATAGCAATGGCCTTACTGGTTGCAAAAGAATTTATTCATGTTTGCACTGGATGTTCTGAAGTGTAAAAGAACAAAAGTTGCATACTTGCACTTGAACGTTTACAGATTTTTGCAGTACCTTGAACTTGGCTATAAACCAAGAAATTGTATCCAATTTCTATTAATATGTATAAATATTGTTGTGTTTGAAAATAAAGTACACTCTGGGGAATGAACCTGTAACAATGGTGTGTGTGTTTTAAAAAAAACCCTGAAAGATCAACAGTATACTATTTAAATTGTTTTTCTAGACACTGATTTATGCATTACTTGTTAAAGCTAACACAAAAATAGGTATGTGCTGTTTCTTCGTTTTAAACAATAACAGGAATGTACAAAGCATTGATATGGTTTAACATAAATGTGGATTAGTTACCTCAGTTTTGCTTCTAATTAGGAAGGCAATGTTAAGTTTGCTTTATTTTGTCTTCAGAGTAATACTATTTTCTCTCTGCCTTACTCAGAGTTAGGAATATAAAGCTTTACTTATTTTATGTTTGCATTGAAAACATTTTTCCACAGCTAGACAAGTCTAGAAGAGCCTTCATGAATTTTAAAACATTCTTTTCAATTTTAAAAATGTTTGGTGAGAGCTTGTGCAAAAGTCAATGTATTTTGACCAATTAGTTATTGAATATGTTGTCTTTCTCCTGGCATGGAACCTAACATGGCTTACAAACACATCTTAATTAAACGCTTTGGACAAAAACATCATGCTGGAGGTTTTATGTGCAAATGAAGTTTTTTGCCAATACGTCTTGAAATGTAGAGACGTTTCAAAAGTGTGAATATTCTTTATATCCTTAATCTAGGTCAGCATGAAGGCATTAATGCTTCAATGCTATGCAAACTCATCTGGAAAAAGATCTGTTGAATTCAATAAGACTTTAGTGCCATGGTTCTTAACCTGTGGTCGATGGACCCCTTTGTTGTTGTTGTTGTGTGCCTTCAAGTCATTTCTGACTTATGCCATCCCTGTAATGTGGATTTCTTGGCAAGTTTCTTCAGAAGGGGTTTGCCATTCCCATCCTCTGAAGCTGAGAGTGCATAACTTGCCCAAGGTCACCAAGTGGCGTTATGTGCTGGAGGTGAGATTCAAACCCTGGTCTCTGACTCATAGTCCAATCCTCAAACCACCACACCATGCAGACTCTCTCACAATGTCCTCATAGGGGGTCCATGAAAGCTTGAAGGCTGCTGAACCCTCCTCTTCCTCACAGTAGAGTAGCCTGGCTGGCTAAGCCTGAACATTGTTGTTCAAGCAGCTCCACCTACAAACTGCTGGGAAGAACAGGAGAAAAGTCCTCCATAGATGGCGTAACTGTAAATGTTTCAGTGTATTATTATTATTATTATTATTATTATTATTATTATGGTTTTAAATTTTGAGTTAAGTCTTATGGAGCTCCAGCAACAAAAGATATTTAAAGGGGGTCTCTCGCAAAAGGTTATGAACCACTGCTTTCGAGGTTCAAAATACCTACAGGCCAGACTAGCTCGAACCTACAGGTCTGTTGCTAACAGTGTTGACATCCACATAATTACATTCTCAGCCAAATTCAAGAATAGGCTACAATTGCAGAAACTGTAGCATGGCAACTGCCAAGGTGAAATTGAATTAATCACAAGAACTACAAAATGTCTATCAGCAGCACTGGCTACTTAATTGTAAATGTTAGAGGAAAGATGACAGGCCATTCAAATCTCCTACAAATATACTTTATTAAGAGAAAACCAGTTAGTTTTTTTATTTGAAGCAGTTATGTTATTAAATAAATTTTACACAGTATTTATATTGAACAGTTGGTAACTGCATGTCACCGTGAATCAGGATTTCTTTGCCTATGTCTTCATAGGTTTCCAAGGAAAAAAATAATATAGGTGTCGTTTTCCTCGGTGGTTTAATTTACTGATGAAAGATTAGATGTTCTATTTCATAGAAAATAAAAATCCTGAACACAAGTATAGAAACTACAATACACAAAAATATGCTTATCTCCTAGAAGGCACATAGGTTTCTTCAGGTGCACTTTGTTTTTGTTGAAGTAGAAAAAAGTTGCACAGATCCCAAGTATCAGTGAAAGTTTTAAGATGCTGAAACTGTCCCACTCCCAGAACTGCAACTCCAAGCATGCACCGCTGGAAAAGCGCGCCCCACGTGAAAGAAAATGGGAGCCCTTTCGCACCTCCAGAACCACAACTCCCAGAATGCACTGCGGGAAAAGAGCGCCCCAAGTGAAAGAAAATGGAAGTTCTTTCCCACTCATAGAACTCCAATTCCCAATATGCACCACGTGGAAAAACGCCGCACATGACAAAAAATGGGAGTCCTTTCCAATTCCGAGAACTCCAACTCCCAGCATGCACCACGGAAAAAGGACTCACACAACAGAAAATGGGAGTCCTTTCCCACCTCCAGAACTCCAACTCCCAGCATACACAGCAGGAAAAGCACGCCTCACGTGACAGAAAATGTGAGTCCTTTCCCACTCCCAGAACTACAACTCCCAGCATGCACCGCAGGAAAAGCATGCCTCACATGACAGAAAATGGGAGTCCTTTCCCAATCTCAGAACTCCAACTCCCAGCACGCACCGCGGGAAAAGCATGCCTCACGTGACAAAAAATCAGAGTCGTTTCCCAGTCTCAGAACTCCACTCCCAGCAGGCAAAGGGGAAAAGCACGCCCTCACGTGGACAGAAAATCGGAGTCCTTTCCGACTCCCAGGACTTCATCTCCCAGCATGTACTGGGGACCAAAATGGGAGTCCTATCCCACTTCCAGAACTCCAACTCCCAAAATGCACTGCTGGAAAAGCGTGCCTCACGTGGCAGAAGATCAGAGTACTTTCCTACTATCAGAACTACAACTCCCAGCATGCAAAGGGGGAAAAAGCACGCCTCACGTGACAGAAAGTTGGAGTCCTTTCCCACTCCCTGAACTTCATCTCCCAGCAGGTACCGGGGGAAAAGCGTGCCTCACGTGACACAAAATGGGATTCCTTTCCCACTCCCAGAACTCCAACTCCCAGCATGCAGCGCGGGAAAAGCACGTGTCACGTGACTGACAGAAAATGGGAGTCTTTTCCTACACACAGAACTCCAACTCCCAGCATGTACAGTGGGAAAAGTGTGCCTCACGTGACTGAAAATGGGAGTCCTTTCCTACTACCAGAACTACAACTCCCAGCATGCAAAGGGATAAAAGCGTGCCTCACGTGACACAAAATCAGAGTCCTTTCCCACTCCCAGAACTCCAACTCCCAACATGCACCGCGGGAAAAGCACGCCTCACATGACAAAATATGGGAGTCCTTTCCCCCTCCCAGAACTCCAACTCCCAGCATGCACCGCGGGAAATGCATGCCTCACGTGACACAACATCAGAGTCCTTTCCCAGTCCCAGAACTCCAACTCCGAGCATGCAAAGGGGGAAATGCAGGCCTCACGTGACAGAAAATCGGAGTCCTTTCCAGCTCCCAGGACTTCATCTCCCAGCATGTACTGGGGACCGAAAATGGGAGTCCTATCCCAATTCCAGAACTCCAACTCCCAAAATGCACTGTTGGAAAAGCGTGCCTCACGTGGCAGACAATCAGAGTACTTTCCCACTACCAGAACTACAACTCCCAGCATGC
>NC_056526.1:141686763-141745142 GCF_019175285.1 Sceloporus undulatus | reverse complement strand
TGCATGCTGGGAGTTGGAGTTCTGGGAGTGGGAAAGGACTCCTATTTTGTGTCACGTGAGGCACGCTTTTCCCCCGGTACATGCTGGGAGATGAAGTTCAGGGAGTAGGAAAGGGCTCCAATTTTCTGTCACGTGAGGCGTGCTTTTTCCCCCTTTGCATGCTGGGAGTTGAAGTTCTGGGACTGGGAAAGGACTCTGATTTTCTGTCACGTGAGGCATGCATTTCCCGCGGTGCATGCTGGGAGTTGGAGTTCTGGGACTGGGAAAGGACTCCCATTTTCTGTCATGTGAGGCACGCTTTTCCCACGGTGCATGGTGGGAGTTGGAGTTCTGGGTGTAGGAAAAGACTCCTATTTTCTGTCAGTTACATGACACGTGCTTTTCCCGCGGTGCATGCTGGGAGTTGATGTTCTGCGAGTGGGAAAGGACTCCCATTTTCTGTCATGTGAGGCACGCTTTTTCCCCTTTGCATGCTGGGAGTTGTAGTTCTGGTAGTAGGAAAGGACTCCCATTTTCAGTCACGTGAGGCACACTTTTTCCACGGTGCATGCTGGGAGTTGTAGTTTTGGAAGTGAGAAAGGAGTCTGGCTTTCTGTCACGTGAGGTGTGCTGTTCCAGCCGTGCATACTGGGAGTTGGAGTTCTGGGAATCGGAAAAGACTCCCATTTTCTGTCATGTGAGGCTCGCCCTTCCCGCTTTGCATGCTGGGAGTTGGAGTTCTGGAGGTGGGGAAGACTCCCATTTTCTATTAGTCACGTGAGGCACGTTTTTCCCCCAGTTCATGCTGGGAGATGATGTCCTGGGAGTCGGAAAGGACTCCGATTTTCTGTCACGTGACACGTACTTTTCCCACGTTGCATGCTGGGAGTTGGAGTTCTGGGAGTGGGAAAGGACTCCCATTTTCTGTCACGTGAGGCAAGCTTTTTCCGCTGTGCATGCTGGGAGTTGGAGTTGTCGGAGTGGGAAACAGTGGCTATTTTCTGTGAGTCGCGTAAGGCGTGCTTTTCTCTCGGTCCATGCTGGGAGTTGGAATTCTGGGAGTGGGACAGCCCTCCCATTTTCTGTCAAGTCAGGTGCGCTTTTCCCGCGGTGCATGCTGGGAGTTGGAGTTCTTGGAGTGGGAAAGGGCGGCCATTTTCTGTCATGTGTGTCTGTGGCTGCTGCCTGCGACACGACTTTGTGGGCGTGACTTTGTTGCCCAGGGATTGTAGGAAGATGGGAGCCCAAGTTTTGAGGCTGTAGCATAGAGAAGAAGTCGCCAGGGCTTTGAAAAAGGAGCAGAGAGGCAGTAGCCAGGGCTTTCTTTCACTCTCTTGGGCCAAGCGCCATGCTTTTCCCAGCCTGCAGGGTTTCCCCTCGAGGTAAAGTACATTTAAAATCTTATTTCTTAAGCAGTTTTGTGGTGGATCACATCTCAGACTCAAATCTGTATATTCACTTTCATATCTGTAACTTCTCTGATGTAAACTTCTGCTTTGAGTCTTTCATTTCTTTTCTTTTTTAGGAAAAGAGTGTCTGCACACTTTGGAAATAATGCACTTTGCTCCAAAACACATAATAATCCAGTTTTGAGACCACTGCTAGGGAATCCTGGGAATTGTAGTTCACTGTGGCACCAGAGAAGGCTAAACGTCTCCCAGAACTACAGTTCCCAGAATTCCCTAGCACTAAGCCAGGGCAGTGAAAGCGGTCTCAGACTGGATTGTTTCCGCAGTGTGTTTTGGACCTTTGGCACCGCTTTAACTGCAGAATTTGTAGTTTTGTGTGGGCACCAGCCCTCTTTGGCAGAGAAGGCTGGAGGCCTTGTAAAACTACAAATCCCAGGATTCCTCAGGTTGGAGATACTTAAACACTTAAAACAGTGACAAACTGTTGTACATGCCTGCTCAGAATGGTTGCAGTCTTCTTTCTCCCTATGAGGTAGGTCAAGTTGAGAAGGAGCGATTGGCCAAGTTCTCCCTGTCTATTTCAGGATTCAGTGGGTCTCTCACATATCTCAGCCCAGCACTCTAACCACTTGATAAACATAATTCACTTAGTATGAAGTCCTTGCACCCATTTAGAATAAGTTGGGTTAAATCTGGCTGTTAAAGGAAAGGTAAAATCCTTCCATCCCTTCTTTCTTCCTTTTCGTGTTCAGTGGGAGGAGTGGAGTGTCTTTTCCCAAGAGAGGACGGGTGCAAGTAGACAGAAATTGTTTGCCACACTGAAGCTTGAAACTAACCCTGTTCTCTGCTCACTGTCAGGAGAAGATGTGGTTAAAACTTGGCATATGCCAGCAGTTTAGGTGTTGTAGTGATTTGTGCCTATGAAATGGTTGGGCCCCATCAAAACGTGTTCCTGCACAAGCCAAATTGTGGAGTGAGCGATGTTGTACATTATTTAAACCCCGTCTGAGTCTGAGGAAAGAGACGAGGCTGGTGTGTGTAAACATGACTTAGGTCTATGGGGCTGCCTTTGAAGAGTGTTCAGAAACTTCAGCCAGTCCAAAGAGCTGCAACCAGACTGTTAACTGGGGCAGGATACCAAATGCCCCAGTTGAAACGGGCCCACTGGCTGCCAGTTTGTTTCTGGACACAATTCGAAGTACTGGGTATGATCTATAAAGCCCTATGTGGCTCAGGTTCAGGCTATTTGGCAGAATGTATCTCCCCATATGAGCCAGACTAGGCTCTGCGATCCTCAGGAAAGGCCTGTCTCAGTCCCACCACCATCGTCCCAGCAACATGGGACCTCAAGTCCTGTTGTTTCCTATGGCAGTGCAATGGGCACTTCTATTAAAAACAGTGGGGCTTGCTGTCCACAGAGACTGAAATCCATGGATGGCAAGCCCACAGATAAGAAGAGGCCACTGTACTGTGCTTTTAAGCTGTAAGCTGCGTTGATGCCAGTTTGGGGGGGGGGGTTAGCAGGATATATAACAATATCAATAATAAACAGAACTCTTGAGTGGGGAGAGTAATGACAACAAAGCAGCCTGCAAAGGGATCTTGTAGCACCTTGGAGACTAACTTTGCAAAAGATGTTGCAGCATAAGTTTTTATACACTTGGGGGGGTTATTCAGACAGTGAAAACAATTCAGGTAGAATCTGGGTTGAATCTTTGTTGTTCACATGCATTTCAAATGCTACCCCAAAAATCCCATGTAACCCAGGATAATCGATGCTGGGGTTTCCCCCCAAGTTTTTCTAAAAGATTCACATTCTCAGCTGTGTTAATAACTGAGGCAAATCGACCCAGGATAAACCGGGATAAACCTCTGCATGCCTTGAACATGCTTCGAATACATTCGCCTCATCGATTCCATCTTTCTTTGACTGCTGATGTGCGCGAGCACCCAAATGTAGAGGTGCACATCAGTGTGTTTCCATAGTGTGAACAACAAACCCTTAATGCATGTGTGAGATTATTTTCATAGTTGCACTAAAAACAACATGTGAATGACCTCTTGGTCTGAGACATGCATCTGAGGAAGTAGACCAAGTCTATGAAGGCTTACACTACAACTTCATTTGCACAATTAGTCTCAAAGGTGCTATAAGATCCCTTTGCATACTGATATTGCAAACTAACTTGGCTATTATATCTCTTGAATTCTACCCACAAGGCATCCTTTGAGAGATCTCACCCTTTTTCTGGTGACACTCTAAACTGGCCCAAGACAAGTACAGTATCCATATTCCCTGCCACCAGCCCCTTCTTTCAGGCTCCTTCCTCTCCCTCTGCTGGCTAGCAGTAAAACTAGAGCAAAGGTGACTGGTTTGTGGGATCTTATAAAACAAGTTTGTTTGGACAGAGACCAACCCTGTTGTGGAAGGGAAGCTCTCCGTGGCCCTATGCTGTTGAAGCAGTGATTATGATATGGCTGTATAATGATCATATGCAGAACAAGATAGTTTGTAAAACTTAAGAACCAGCTTGGAAGGAAAGAGATAGAAACTATTGTGCCAATTACAGGTATGAGGATCCTGTTCTGGCTGGTGTGTTTTGACCTCTTTCCCCCCACTTCCTTAGCCTTTCTTCCAGAGGCTGCTTGAAGAAAGATATGATCACATTTACCTGGAAATCAAAGCCTCTAATTTGGGAGTCCTTTTTCCTATGGAGGGCTGCTGGTTGGAAAAGGAGAGAAAGAAACATTCAGGCACCACACCTGGGAGGAGGAAAAATAAGTTTCCTCCCATCATACAAATCTAGTTGACCCAAACCAATTATATAGTCCAGTGGTACTCAGACTTTTTACCCTTGAGACCCTTATTTACATTTACATTGCAGATATCATTTCCCTGCCCCTCACTCAGCGTAGTATAAGGATAACAATACTGTATTTTATTTATTTAGTGTGCACATTTTCATTCACGTATATTGATATTTTAATGTTTTGTAAGGAAATAACATTCAAATTAGAATAGTTTTATATAAGTAAATTCAATAACTCAGTGCATGTGTAAATCGTATGCATAAAAAAGTTCTGGAGTTCTGCATATTCCCCACTCTTGCTTTGTATCAGAAGTGGGCAAAGTGCAGGCCATGCACCACATATAATTCCCAGGGTGGTTTGTGAGGCTCCCACTGGTCAAAAGCTTTTGAATTTTGGGGGGTAAGGGGGTCATTTGTTTTTGTTCCCAAATGTCCTGAGATGCACTCTGGGTGATTTTGCCACATTTTTGGTCCAGGAGAGGCATTTTTTAACTGTATAAAATCAGGAAGAGAACCAGGATTGACTTCCAGGTCACTTCCCATTGTAAAAAAACAGATTCTTTGGGGGCTAAAACAGCCTGCTAAGCACCAACAGTTGCCCACCTCTGCTACAGTTTTTGTAGTGTGGAGGTGCAAGTAAATCTCTTACTAAGTTAATAAGTGGACGTCAAATCAATCTGATTCTGTTAGAACCTGACATGGGCATCTGGTGTCTACAAATGTTCCTGCGCTGTGTCCTACATGTGGAAGAGATAAGGTTACACAGGTAGGCTATCCTTATGATTAGTAGAATATTTGTATCCGTGTCAAAAGCTATAGAGCTAAAATAAAGTCTGAATAGTCACAGAGAAATGTTCTTTTCTTTGCAACAGCACATCGTTGTCTGTCTGTATTAAAGTCAACAAGAAAAGACTGCCTTCGGCCTTTTAGTGCAACACGATGGGCTTCTACTACTGTGCCTCAAATCACCACCCACTATTCCATTCATCCACGGGACAAAGACAAACGATGGGAAGGTGAGTGGGAAATGATAAATAAAATATATTTGCTGAATTACTTCCCTGCTTAGTCTTATGTAGCAACTAAGAGATTCTTACAAATGAACAGATGAGGAAGCTAGGGGTTTCTTCTTGTAGGGCAGTAACAGAGAGAAGTGTGAGCAATGGGCTCACTTTTTGTTTTTCAAAGGGAGAAACTACCTGCGTGCAGGTAACATTGTATTAGTTTTGTTGTTTCCCCTTCATTCTTTGCATATAAATATTTTATTCCCACCATAAGATTGTTTTTTAAACAAAACCTACACAAAACAAGCAAATAACTTCTTTATACAGTTGATAAGAACTACACAAAGTACAGGTCACCAATGCCACCATGAGACAATAGCTATATCTGGGTTTATTCTCCTCTGTGGATTCCTCATTTGTGAATGTTGGTAGCCCCAGATCCATGGTTATATCCTTGTAGTAGCATGTTCAATAGTATCCTGTACAATACCATCCCATGTAATGTGAAAAAGTTGCTCTTTAGACGACTGTGCTCAGACCTCCAACGACTACTTATACCCAGAGATACTGAGCATATTTTCACATTCAACAAGAGTACTTCAGGATTTGTAAACTACTGTGCCAGTTTATATCGAAGGTTCTCATAGGGCTGCTTACATTTATTTAGTGACTTTGCTGATCTAGTTATAATATACATCCACTGTCTTCAGAGAAGCCATGCCAGTAGATGACCATTTAATCACCTTTAACAGACCTGTAGTATAAGAGACACACATAAGATCTAATCCCTATCTCTTTTGTCTTGGATTGACACATTATTTTGTCACCTCAGGCAAGTTAAGAGTAGAGGGACAATTTATTGGGTATCAGTGATCTAGCCTATCTCTGATTTCTTTATATGGGTCTATTAAAGAGGTCAGCATGGAAAGATTTGCAGAAGAAGCTGACGTTCTTATAGTTGGAGCAGGCCCCGCAGGACTCTCAGCAGCTATTCGACTCAAGCAGTTAGCCAAGGAACATGACAAAGAAATCCGTGTGTGCCTTGTGGAAAAAGCTTCTCAGATTGGTGCACATACACTTTCTGGAGCTTGCCTTGAGCCACGTGCCTTGGAAGAACTGTTGCCAGACTGGAAAGAGCAAGGGGTGAGAGTTTACCTTCTGTATTTTTATCTTTACCTTTGGTTGTTAGCTTTAGTTGTCTGGAGCCAAGTAATAGCTACAGAGCATGTTAATGATATTATCTTAAAATTAGCCCAATAAATGTTTCATGGGAGGAACAACAATAAGAAGTATCCAGTAATCTTTTTATAGCAAAACCCACTTGTGTTAAATCCATTACCTTGCTCTGTTCAGGAATGAAGCTGTGGAAACCAATGCAACATCTTTCAGGCACTTCAATTCTTTTTTCTATTTTGTACAAATAATCCTTATATTTGCGTGGTAAGAAGAAGTAAGGGAGCTCCCTCTACTCCTATTTTTTTTAATGGTGCACATCTCCCTTGAATATGCTATTTATTTTATTTCATCTTTAGTTTTTATTATTTATTTTATTCGATTGACATCCATAACCAGTTTAAATGTTTGCTTCAGTTCACTATGAGTCTGTAATGGTCATTGTGTTCCAGTGTTTTAAAAACAATATGTTTTCAACAGTTTTTATTTTATTTTTCTAAGGCTCCATTACATACTACTGTAACAGAAGACAAGTTTGGAATACTAACAGAGAAATCTAGAATTCCAGTTCCCATTCTTCCAGGTACAGTTTTTGGCTAAGGATCTTCATTAATCTCCAGTTTTGAACTGGGGTGCAAAGCACTTTCATGAGCTGTTCTTTCATTGAAGCAGATTCTAGCCTCCACATAATGAAGCAGTTTTTATTACTACAGTTTGTACATTGTGGATAGGACAAGCTTGTAAACTCTCTTATCACCTGAGTATTTGTGACAAGTAACCAATTTTTCTCAAACAAAGGTATTTATGTAAACTGGATAAAATGTGATTCTTTCAACCTATTTGTGTAACGTAGGTATGTATTAGCATATTTATTTGATTGGGTTTATATCTACATTTCTCTCCAAAATAGGGCTCAACAAGATTATACAGCTCATAGTTAAAAGACAGTGAAATTCCACATAAGATTAAAAAGATAATTGAAAACTATCAAAATACAATATAAAACACATTGGTAAGGAAAAATAAAGTACAGTGGTGCCTCGGGTTACGAAATTAATTCGTTCCGCCGCCGCTTTCGTAACCCGAAAAGCATTCGCAAGCCGAAATGCCATAGGCGCTAATGGGGAAAAGCCGCAATTTCGTGCGAAAAAGCGCCGAAAAGCACCAAAAATTTTTTCGTAACCCGGAACAGTTTTTTTTAATGGATTTTTTTTGTAACCCGGAAATTTCGTAAGGCGGCGCATTCGTATCCCGGGGTACCACTGTACTTCTATGCTTGAAAGCCCGCCCCTTCATCAGTTGCCAAAAGATTGCCTTTATAAAAAATGTAAGTTTACTAGCAGAAAAAATATGGAGAGCTTAGCCTAGCTTCCAGTGGGAATGGATATTAAGAAAACCGATCTTGTGGTTCCGTCAGACACCCTGACTCAGGGTGACAAAACTGAGAAAAGGCCCTTTCTGGAAAATAGCAAAGCCTGGGAAGCCTCACATCCTCAGACAGTATGGACTATAGTTGTATACATAAACTAAACTAAAGTAAGTATTTTTAATTGTAGTCAAAAACAGATGAGCAAAGTAGTGCTTACCCAACAGACTTTGTAGGAAAGCTAATGAGAAGAACCTGCTCTCAACTTTGTTTACAGAGAGATAGGTTTTAGAGCACTAATAGGAATGGGTAAATTCAGTGTTAGTTTTTAATAGTGTATGCATATGTTGTATCATTTGTATTACTTTGTATTACGTTACTGCTGTAATCTGGCCTCGGTCTTTGGAGAGGCAGGAAATATAAATAAAATTTATTATTATTATTATTATTATTATTATTATTATTAGTCATTTCAAGGAAGTTTTGTTCAGGGACTTTAGAAATACAGATTTTATGTAAGATTTGTAAACTGGTTCTCAAGCTGGTTAGAGCCACATAAGTCATAACTATAAGCTTATTGTGCAATTTCAGTTGATAAATATGACAGAATGGAAATTTTGAACCTGTCCAAGAACAGTATTTAGTGAAGCCAACTGTAATATATATATAGATAGATAGATATAGATATAGATATATATATTCTTTTAAACTAGGACTTCCAATGGTTAATCATGGAAATTACATAGTTCGTCTGGGACACTTTGTGAGCTGGTTGGGTGAACAAGCAGAAGCGCTTGGTGTTGAAGTCTATCCAGGTTATGCAGCAGCTGAGGTAATGACACCAGTGTTGCCATTTGTTTGTGTATATTTATGAAATTTGCAGAATTTATTGTAAATTTCATAATAGCTAACTTGCTTGAGAAGAATCTATAAATTGTTTCAGATAAGGTAATCACTTAAAATCATTCTATTTTATATTTTCAGCAGAAATCCAGCTGATATCCAATTGATATCCAGAAAGCCAGTTGATAAAACCAACAGCAGCAGTAGACCTACTGAATTAATGGGATTTACATAGGTGACTGATCATTCAGCAGTACATTCAGTGGATCTGTCCTTGTTGAAACAACCAGCTAGATTTAGGCTTATGGCCTGTATTAGGTCAGACTATCTATCCTAGTAGCCAAACAAATGACTCTTGGGAAAGTAGAAAAGAAAGTGTAGGGGAATTGTCTGCTCAGTCTGAAAGGGAACCTCACTGCACCCAGACAGTAAGCAATGATGAAAGCTACTTTTTAATTCATAACAACCAAGATAGTCACAATTAGCCAGTGAGAGGACCTCAGAAAGCCAGCATGGTGTAGTGGTGTGAGCATTGGACTATGACTCTGGAGACCAGGGTTCAAATCCCTGCTCAGCCATAAAAACCCACTGAGTGACCTTAGGCAAGTCATACTCTTTCATCCTCAGAGAAAGGCAAAGAGAAACCCCCTCTGAACAAATCTTACCAAGAACATCTTTAGGATTGGCATAAGTCATAAGTGTGACCTGAAGGCACACAACAACAACAACAAGTGCCCAGGAGTTTTGGGCCAGTTAGCATGGGGATTTTTTTAGGGAGAAAACAAACACTTTTCTTTAGTGAATTTAGTTGCAGTCTTGACCATGCCAAAACAATGCCTTTCAGTAGAAGTGACAATGAGATTTGAATCTTTAGATAGTTTGGGAATTGGCGTCTGTCAGAAGCTCGCTAGACAAAACTCTTTTTCATGTCTTACGTCCATGAGCTGGACAAATACATTTTGTTGTTCTCTTCAGATTTTTCATTCAAGAACTTCAAGGATGTCCCATGCCGCTGGAAATAGTTTAATTTTTTAGTGTCATTACTTTGCTGAGCACAATTAGATGTTGTATACAGGTGTCTCACCAATCTAATGACAGATTAATGTCAGTCTGAGATTTTAAATCTATGTTTATACCCCCATAGGTTCTTTTCAATGAAGACGGTAGCGTGAAAGGGATTGCCACAAATGATGTTGGTATCCAAAAGGATGGAGCACCTAAGGTAAATGCTTGTTTACTTATAGCAAGTTATATCTGATAGCTTTTCATTAAATAGAAGTTGTAAGAGTCATTGTTATGTGCTTGATGCTAACAAAACAGTAATGTTTCAGGTCTTGCAGTTTAAAGTGGACTTTAAACTAAATTACAAGGTAATGAAACAGGTGATGTAAAGTTCTAGGGTTAAGATCAGCATAGGAATTGTTGTGTAATTATCCCAAAATGCTGTGAAAGACATTGTTTAAATAGAGGTTTAAATGACATTTGATTATGGGAACTGGATACTCTGCCGCAAGCTGATCCAAATGTAAAACATGTAAGAAACAAGTTGAAAAATCTGTTTCAACAAGATGTTTACTTTAAAAATCAAAACAATTCAGTATTTGTTTTAAAATACTTATTGGCCAACCTAAGTTATTAATGAAAGAAATAATAAGTCGATTGTCAAAATAATTTTAAAGGCCAATTTACACTTTGAGCTGCAGGTTCCCCTTTGTTTATGGTAGTATTTGCAATGCTGTTCAACCAAGTGTGAAGCAGAGATGCTATTGGACAGTTGTCTGATCAATCATCACAGTCCCAGATGTTGAGAGATGCATGTCTCCCTTTACACTGTAGTATACTTAGCACTCTAGTGTGGACACAGCAAACATGCTTGCTATAGTTTCAGCTAGTCCCAGTTCAGGAAGCACAAAATAGCAATTAATTCTCTTTCCTCCCTTTTTTTTAATGTTTAAAGCTTTGGTACAGCACAGTACAATGAAAATATGTCAAACTTTTTCACATCATGTTATATTATGGAAAAAGCAGTGCAAACATTTCAAAAAACAAAGCATGCTCCTCCATCATCATCTTGCTTCTTTCTGTTGCACTTTTTGCCAAAAGATTTTTAAATTTGGTTTCTGTTTGATAGTAGTATATGATTTTCTCTTGTAGGCTACATTCGAAAGAGGCTTGGAACTGCATTCCAAAGTAACAATGTTTGCAGAAGGCTGTCATGGACACCTTGCAAAGCAGTTGTATAGCAAATATAATTTAAGGGAGAATTGCCAACCTCAAACTTATGGCATTGGACTTAAAGAGGTATTGTTGTATTATTGATAGGTTATAATTTAGCTAAGGCTATATGAATCCTATAATAGAGAAACGTTACTGCTAAAGAATGCTTGGTTAATATATGTGATGTTGTCTGGATGTGAGGGATATGTTAGGTTAAATTATTCCTTCCCACAAAGAGGAACAAATAATTTAATTAATTTTCTTCTTGCTGCTGGATGTGTTTGAAAACTATTCATTTTTTGAAGAGGTCTTGCATGGGGAGAACATGACATTGGGGTGGGGAGAAGAAGCTATGGATCTGGAAGTCTGCAGTGTGACATTGGGAAGAGGGTGAAGAAGGCAGTTGTAATTCTAAAAGGCCATAGCCTTCCAAATTGTCAGCTCCTCTACCCCCACCCCCCTGCCTCATATTGCACAGCTATCTTGCCCTGATGTTGCTGGGAGGAAATAAAACTGACAAGGATGGCTGGTTCTGACCCATGCACATGCATTCCCTCACTTGTGCAAGTGAGTGGACGGAGTAGGGGATGGCACAGCAGGAATGTAAGGAGGGAGGGCACACACATTTGCTCACTAACTTGTGAAGAGGGAGAAGGAGGTGGGATGGGTGTACCATTTCTTCCCTGTCCCATCCCATTCCCCTTCCTGCCCGAGTGAGTGAATGAGGGAATGCACATGTGGACAGACCCAGCCACCCTGCCAGCACAGGTACTTTTTGTGTATTCAGTAAGGTTTGCGAGGCCTAGAGACATGCATGGTTTTTCCACTTTCCCAGCCATATTGCTCCCCTAACCCCTGTGACAGTTGAGGACTGTCAGTGTAATGAAATCTAATGAGCTGTATTGGATTGGTTTTCTCTGTTAGCTTTGGCTTATTGAAGAAAATAAATGGAAACCAGGAAGAGTAGAGCACACAGTTGGTTGGCCTTTGGACAGAAGAACATATGGAGGATCTTTTCTTTATCATCTAAATGAAGGTGAACCACTTGTAGCTCTTGGATTTGTGGTAAGAATTTTGCTTTTCCCTTGAAACTTTGCTTTTGAACTTTCCTCTTTATTATTAAATAAATATTGGAAATAAGGCAATAACATATTCAGCTGAAGCTAGGTGCTCAGATGCTGAAATTTAAAATAAGTTTTGTACTCTGAATTCTCATGTGTAGAATTCTTGTAACTTTAGTGTTCCTGGTTACCATATTTTTACCTCTTTTACTTTGTTCAGTGTAGATATTATGTCTACAAACAAAAGAAGCAACATTCAAATATTATTAACTAGAAAGCCCTTTTCCCAGATGTGTCAAATTACTTTCTCCCACAGTATTATTTGACCATCCAACATTTTTCTCAGCCATAAAAAAGCTACGGTGGTGGAGGAGAATCATCAAAGCCACAGTGCCTGGTTCTTATTGAGAAATTAGTTGCCATACACATTTCAAATTAGTTCTCTTCCCTAGTGGCAGAATGAAGATTCACGCTACACCAAGTTGTACAGACCTCTAACTGATATGAAAAATGGTGCACGAGGATAATTTTAGGCTACAAAATATTATACTGAAACCAAAAGTGATATCAGCATAATCTGCAGTTGATATAATAAGGAAACATTTGTGTGAGAGGTTTATATTGCCTTGTAAGTATTTTTATAATTTGTGTTTTTGTTTTTTTAAACAGTCTGTTTTATATTAAACAGGTTGGTTTGGATTATCAAAACCCTTACTTGAGTCCATTTAAGGAATTTCAGAGGTGGAAGCACCATCCCAGTGTACAGCCTACTTTAGAAGGGGGTAAAAGGATTGCTTATGGTGCTCGAGCTCTTAATGAAGGTGGATTCCAGGTAACATTTTAGCAATACAGGATTCTTTACCTGGACCTCTCTGTTGTGTGAAGACTAGTTGCTTGTTTACACTTTATTTGGAAAAGTGATAGTTGTAATGAAACTAAAATGCTTTCTTCTGTCTTCAGATTGTGCTACTGTAGTTTCATTTTCATCATGGTTTATTGTCACATATAAACTAGAGATAATTTCTGTTTCTAAACAAGCCAACTTCACATCATAGTTTATGAAGCTGGTTTGCTTACATTACATGCAGCTATGATTCTTTGAAAGTGAAGCTAAAAGCATGCAAGCCTGGACTTTGTACTCATGAGCACAGTACTAAACTATAGTTGGTACTGCATGTAATTCAGTCCTATAGGGACACATTTTGCCAAACAAAGCAGTAGTGTTGGCTCTTTTTAAATGCATATTCTCATTTTTACAAAAGGTTGAATTTTCTAGGTAGCCTTGAATGCATTGCTCTTTTAAATCCTTGGCTATACATTCTAATTGAAAATTCATTCTAATTATAATTTTTAATAATTCAACACAGTATTTCTTAAATACTGAAATGTGCCGCAAACTCAGGAATCATAGCATAATATTGAATATCTTTTTTAGTAAATTCCTGTGGTGTCAGTGCATCACAGGAAATAGGGAAATGAAAAAATGAGCAGATGAGGGTGGAGAAGAGCTGGGATAGTAGGAAATGGGCAGATGAATTTCGTAGTTTGGTGTGACATGGTACATCACTGGCAAGTCTTCAGAATTTAAATATATACATATTTAATGTATATGAAATACATATTAATGTATATAATTTATATACATATTTGATCTAGGCTCATAGTACAGAATGGATCAATGTCCCATTTGTGCATGATTTATGTCAGTGCTGGTAGTGGTCCATGGCTTGGTGTCAGCGCACAAGCATCTGCTGGTCCATGGTGATTTTCCAGGAAAGAAACATAGTTGTAGCCAATGGGTACAAATGTAGTACTAGTTCCTATCACATTAGGGAGAAGAAAGCCACTCCCTTGATCAGAATGAGTAAAAACAGATACGGAGTGTGGAGTAAAGTCATACTTCTTGAGCTGTCAGTGTAGAGATAAAGAGAAGGCATGGATGGTGTAATAGCATTGCTACTGTCAAGTTAATATTAGTACATCTGAACTCATGACCAGTTTTTAGGTAATATATAACACTACTCAGCTCTGGGGAAAAACTTGTTTCATATTGATGTATGAATACAATAATATTTACATCCATGAATTTATCTTCTCAGTCCATACCCAAACTTACATTTCCTGGTGGCGTTCTCATTGGCTGCAGCCCAGGTTTCATGAATGTTCCAAAGATTAAAGGTACACACACAGCAATGAAGAGTGGCATGCTGGCTTCAGAAGCCATTTTTAATCAACTAGCTAATGAAAATCATCAATCAAAAACAATAGGTAAGATTATACGATACATATACAAACCTGAAATTCTGACTAATATTTCATGTAGCTGATGAATTTCACAAAATATTATGCAATAACATTTCCTAGTTTTGTGATAATACATGTATTTAGTCTTTAAGGCGCCTTAGGATTTACTGTTCTTTTTAATGATCTGTGAGTTTTCACACCAATTAACTTCTTAAAAGCAAGTGAACTGTCAGAAGTGTTTGTCCTAAAACTTCAGCATATTGCAATTAATGCATAATTTATCAAGATGAATTTGCAAAGTAGAGACTAATAACTTCAGAATATTTTTATCTGGTTCTGGCAAGATCTTGTGGTAGAATGTTTCATGCCCTTTGGTATCAAGTATTATTCTAGAAGAGATTAATCCAGAATTCAAGACCTTGTATATGTGGGTTGAAAATATATACTCCAGTATGTTTACTTGTATCAGTTGCTTTAAAGGCCTTGTACAAATTTCCACCGAAGTTTCCAGCTTCTTTTCATCATCAGTGTAGAGTTAAAATTCTGAACACTATTGCCATGGACAGAAAAAATGTTGGTATTCTTCTGATAAATGCATTGGCCGTAGTCTGGGAACATGAATTTATAGACAAAACTCTCAGGAGACAAGTGGAGGTGATTTCTTATCCCCTGGAACCCTGGACAACCTCAGCAGTTCACTCTCCCTCCACCTCAGCCCCTCAATGCCACTTAACTCTGGAATAGATATTTGAGAGTCCACAGGAGAACAGTAGTGAGTGGGAGATTCATTGTCAGGCTCCTTCTACCAGTGAACTGAACACAAGTGGCACCTAGCCAATGTCATTTATTTTTATAATTTTGTGCAGTGCTGTGAGACAGCATTTAATACATCACTTTTACATCTGAAACATGTGTATCTGTTGCTAGAGTTGAAAAGCAAACAGTACTAGACTTTTCTAGTATTAGAAAAGCAAACCATACTACATAGCATAAACTGTAGTCATAGTTTTGTTAAACCTATCTTTCAGTATAATTGAAAATTCCTTTTTTAAATCTCTCACCTATACACTCCTTTCAACTTAGGTCTTAGGAGCCATCCATCTTTATAAAGCTATAAACCAGCGGTTATCAACCTGTGAATCGCAACCCCTTTGGGGGACATGACCCTTTCACAAGGGTCACCTAAGACCATCAGAAAACACACATTTCCGATGGTCTTAGGAACTGAGATACTGCAATTTTATGGTTGTGGGTCACAACATGAGGAACTGTATTAAAGGGTCGTGGCATTAGGAGGGTTGAGAATGACTGCTGAAAACTGTCCAGTGTTAATTTTCTAAACTCTTATTCCTAGGTCTTTATGTGCCTGAATATGAAGACAATCTAAAGAAATCATGGGTATGGAAAGAACTCTATTCAGTTAGAAATATTCGTCCTTCCTGTCATAGTATCTTGGGTTTGTATGGAGGAATGATTTACACTGGCATATTTTACTGGATACTAAGAGGAAACGAGCCTTGGACCCTAAAACATCCAGGTTAATTTTTAAACTAGAAATGTTATGTTAAACTAGAAATGTTATGTTAAAAACAAGTATTTCTTGACAATTCTTACATTATGGTTGTTAATAAGCAATATCAGGGAAATAACCTAAGAACATGACTGCTTCATTGGAAACTACTTTTCCATCACTGTGTTACCAACCATGGCAGCCCAAATGCATGTTCATAGGCAGGGCACTGAAGAGGCTCCAGCTATACCTCTATATGAATGTTATATCTAGGCCACATCTGCACTGTACAGATAATCCAGCTCGACACCGGTTTAACTGCCATGGCTCAATGCTATGGAATTCTGGGAATTGTAGTTTGTTATGGCACTAGGACTCTCTGAAACAGAAGACTAAATTTCTCAAAATTACAATTCCTAGAACTCCATAGCATTGAGCCATGGCAGTTAAACTGGTATCAAGCTGGATTATTTTTGCAGTGAGGATGTAGCCCAAGTGTATTAAGACTGATTGTGCCATTCTTCATCAACCTTGCCTTAAAAGCCAATTAAGCTAGTGGCTACCACAATATTTAATGGTGCAAAATTTTATTAAATGAATTGCTTAGCTACAAAATAAGTAGTTTTGTAGTATGTTCACACAGACCAAATAATGACCAATCCTAAATTCTTTCATTATAAGAAACTCTTTTCTAGCCTTTGTCTCATAATTCATCATTTTGTAGCTATTTGGGTTTTTTAAATGTTAAAACTACCTAGATGCAGTTTCACTTTTTTCATAAGAAAAGTGTGCCAGTCCTTTTTGCATTTTATCTCTTATAAACCTTATTTAAAAATCTAAATACAGTATTCCAAACTTTACTGCAGTAAAATTTTTGGGAAATGTGATTATCTTCATTTTCACACCTGCTGTTACCAGTTCCTAATGTGGAGTTTTCCGATCACTACTCAAGCAGAGTTTACATTTAGTGGGCTTTCACCATAACCATGAGATCTTTCCTAGGTAGATACAGCCAGTTAATACATCATCACCAGAAAATTAGCCATATTTGATTTGAGGCAATGAAAAAATAGTCTGCTCGGGAGTAACTTGTGCATGTGGAACAAATGTGGGTTATTGTTTTAACTTCCAAGTTGTTACTAATAAGAAGCATTTTTACTATTTCCTTGTTTTAACTTTAAGAAGGAAATGACCAGAAATATTGGGTGTGAAATATTAAAATAAGTGGATATATTGTTATTGCATGCATCACTTTACATGAAGGTAATGTTGAGAGATGCTAGGCTTTTAAAAGGTGTTCTTTTCACGTTGTTCTTTCACATTGTTCTCGGGGAGGGGGGATATGTATACTTCTTTATCTTACTATTGTCAGTTTTTCAGCATTTTTTATTTACTATTTTCCCCCATTTTGTTGTTTTAGGAACAGATGCAAAGCAGCTAAAGCCAGCCAAAGATTGCACACCTATTGAATACCCAAAACCTGATGGGAAAATCAGTTTTGACTTGCTTTCATCAGTGGCTCTGAGTGGTACAAATCATGAGCATGACCAGCCACCTCATTTGACTCTGAAAGACGACAGTGTTCCTGTCAACCATAACTTAGCTATATATGATGGACCTGAGCAACGATTCTGCCCTGCAGGTATCTATTGCTGGGGAAGAGTATGACAATACAATACTTAAGCTTAATACAGCAGATCTTAGCTTTTTTTAAAAAAAAACCCATGATTTCTATTACTTAACATTCTGCTTCCCCTTGCACTAAAGTAAATTTTCCATTTTTCAGGGGTTTATGAGTATGTTCCTGTGGAAAGTGGAGAAGGCTTGCGATTGCAAATAAATGCTCAGAACTGTGTCCACTGCAAGACATGTGATATTAAAGATCCCAGCCAGAATATTAACTGGGTTGTTCCTGAAGGTGGAGGAGGACCAGCATATAATGGAATGTAGTCTTGAGCAACATGGAAAGAATATTCTTGCCAGTGCTGCAGAATCATAGTGTTGGAATCATCCTCAATTAGTATTATGTTCAAGAAGGAATTTATGGTCAACATGTCCAGGTGGACTAGCCTTATTTGAGTGAACTTATACTTATGAGAAAGTGGTGTGATACTAGTCTGAATACGTTCTAGTCTGGTTTGCCAAAACCTCAGTTTAAATAATGGACACAGCTCAGAACAAAGAATATGAAAACAGGTATCAAATTCTCTGTAACTTTTCTGTGTCTTACTTTCTTGATACAGTACCTAAATTTCATTGACTTTGATCTGAAAGGAGCAGCTTGGAGAATACTTCTGGCATAGATTTCATTGCTGTAAAAGGGAATACCATACTGATTGAACAATCTGGCATAACTTCATTTTGTTAAGTAAAGAATACTTTACCAATACAATGCTTGTGAACAGAGTTTATTTCTTCTACACCACTTTTAACAGCATTTGAATCTGCAGTAATGAAAGTTACAGGTGGTATGAAATAACTTGCCAAACTTACACTTTAGGTATGTTGCTGAATTTAGTCCAAATTCTTTGCACTTGATCATTGAGAATTTTACTTAACAGTTTTTTCTTTTCACTGTTTTTTGTTTAAAGTACAATAAATGTTAGTGCCTAAGTACTTGAGCTCATTGGTGAAAGACACTTGAAATAATCTGTTATCCTTTAAAAGAAGAAACAAAGATGTAAACATATGAAACAGCATCAGTATAATGACAGCAAGAAGCATGCTGTCACTGCTACTCATACTAATTCTGCCTTTTTATCAGTGCACAAGTTAAGGAAGGAGAACACTTTTGACTCAAGCAAACATTTTTGCATAAGCTGCCTTCTCTTTTTCCTTTTCATTCTTTATCTTCTGCTTTACTTTCTGTAATTCTATGTGGATAGCTGTAGAGGTAAAGAAAAAAGTGCATCTGGTTAGACACTTGACTTGTATACAAAACTTCCACACAAAATTGGTAAGCTAATTGGAATGCCAAATCCTTTTCCATAAATTACACACATCATTATTTTCTCTAGGCCAAAATTAGGCCCAATTTAGGAATAAGATGACCCCAAAATTCTAAATATGGCCTTTCAGTATTCATATTCCAAACTAGCTAGTTCATGCCCACCTCACTGATAATGTATTTTTAAAAAAACATTTAGATATCAACTATCTTGCTTTAAATCACAGAAGATTTTTTTAGTTTTCCTTGGAACTAAGGTAGCTCATGAGTAACTTGGCATATGTTGTTAGGGATTAATCAGACATTTTACCTTTATCTTGAGGTGCTATCCCTTGAGCCTTGTGAAGATCAGCCTTCAGAGGGGGAGAAAAAAAGTCATGAGCAAAATGGTACATGCATGCTTGATATGTATTAGTCAAAACTAATATAGGTATTTACCAATGCCTGATCATAGTCTTTTGTTGCTTCCCAGGCTTGAGCCCTTCTGTAAAGTGCTTTGGTATTTGCAGGATCTATTGCCAGAGCCTATAAAATAATTAGAAAAGTTATAATCCCACTCAAACTTCAGTTTACTGGAAACAGTTTCTGTAATTTCACCTTTAAGACCTGATCTCCTGCGATATTCTGTATGAATTGGTAATTTATACATCTCTGCTAAAGATTATTTCCAGCAGGGCTATTTTTCTTTATCAGTGTTGTCTAAATAACACTTGATTATACCAGCAGAATGTCCCTGCATGTTTAAGTATTAGAAAATACAACTGGTTGTCATTTTCCCCTATAATCCATTATAAATATTCTGCATCTATTAATTTCACTAGCCACTTCATCACAGTCAGTCAATTTGTAATAGACCTGAAAAGGGGCTGAACAGATTACTGACCTCTTGTGGCTATATAATCAGTTTCCTGCTATTGAAGCTTGCTTTCCACATGATACAGTACGACTGATGAATCTGCATAAATATTCCTTACTCATCATGTTTAAACACTTACACCATGCATCATCTCACTTATGGCACATCAGAATATCAATACTTTGTGGCCCAGTAACATTCAGCCCACACTACACCTGAAGATGGTAGGCGCACACACACATGAGAGAGTATGTGTGGAATGTGATATAAGCTATAGGTAAAGCAGGCTTAAGAGAGAAACTTTGGCAGAGTCTGGTTAAGAAGCTGAAAGACTAAAGGAAAAATGCATATGATCACCCAACTGTCTGTTTCAAAGCGAAAGCATATAACTGCCTTGTTAAAATAGCTTCACTGGATACCAGTTCCTTTTCATGCACAATTCAAAGTGCTGGTCATGACATACTGTATAAAGCCCTACACAGCTTGGGTAAAGACTATCTGAAGGACCATAACACACACACACACCCAAATACAAACGTGCCAAAACTTTCAGATCAAGAGGGGAGGGTTTTCTCTCAGTCACCATCTCACCACCATCACAGGGTTGTTTTGTGAGGACACGAGGAAGAGCCTTCTAGATGGCTGCTCCCTTCCTCTGGCATTTCTCACCTTCCCCAGGAGACAAGGCTGGCCCCACCCCTGCTTTCCTTTCACTGGTATGCAAAGACATTTTTTCTTTAAATAGGCTTTTAATATGTAATCACTCTCAGGGAGGCTTCTTATTGGGGTGACTCCTGTGTTTATTTATGTTTTTAAACTCTGTATTTTTAAACATAATTTTATACTGCTTAAATGAAATTATATGAATTGTTCTTAAAATTGTATTGATAATTTTAAAACTAATTTTATCTGTGAGCTGCCTTGGGTCCCATTTGGGAGAAAGGTGGCATATAAATAAAATAAACAGATAATATTAATACTTGAATCTTGTTGGCTCTGTCTAAAATTTCAGAGCCCGCATATGCTGCCAGATCAGATCCATAGAAGAGTGTAGAAAAAACAAAGTCTGTTAAATACATAATCATACATCACCACAAAAGGTTTTTTAAATCAATTGATTCAGTGAGAGGAGGGGGACACAGAATATTTACCTCAGTACAATTTTCAGTTGCATCTTGCCATTCTGATAATTTCAGTTTGCATGCAGCAATGTTAAGGTAACAGGTCAATGCTGCAGTGTTCAGTTTTGCTGCATCTGTCTCCTTTGCTACAGCTTTAGAAGCTTCCACATACCTGCACAAAAGCAATTTGTTGGTATAGTTATGCATCTAGTTTACAACACTGAATTAATAGTGAGTGAACTGGAGCAGGTTAATATTATTCTTACATGTTAACAATATGGGTTGGATCCTGTCTAAAGTAGTGGAACCTAGCACCTATTTAGTTCAATAGTCCAACCAATTAATGTTGGATCCAGATTTCTGCTTCTAGTACTTTTTCTGTATTAAACAGATGGTCTCTAAGCAAAAGCATGTTAAGCAAAAATAAAATCAAGAAAGCCTCTGTTGGGAGTTCAAAAATATCTTGCTAATGTGTGTGTGTTCACATCTCATTCAAGCATTTTAATGCATTTGTGTAATCAGTATAACTGATTATACTGAAGTAAGCACAACGAAATTTTGATAGAATAGTATGTAACATTACCTTAAAGATTTGGTATATTTCTTGACTGCCATTGCCCAATTCTGAGATTTGAAGAAAGTGTTACCTATATTTTTTACATCTTCAGCTATAGACACAATCTTGTCAACCTGCAACAAAATAAGGAAAGTGTGAAGTCATAGGCTTTCACAGCCGGCATCCATAGGTTTTTGTGAGGCCTTGTTCTAGAAGGCTGCTGGCGAAACATCAGGAATAAACTCTTCTAGAACATAGCGTCATAGCCGAAAAAACACACAAAAAACTATAAAAATAAGGAAACTTTATTAAATTCTTAAAATTTTGTACTTGGAGAAAAGGGCTTTTAAGAAGACCTGCAAAAAATATTTCCAATAAGCCAATTTGGAAATTTGTCTTCAAATACTGTTGGTTGAAATGCTAGTGTAAGATTTGAAGTAAATGTGTAGTGAAAAATAAGTCCGTCATAGGCAAAGAACACTGAGTCTGCTATATAGGTAGACATGTTTAGATTGACAGACATTTATATAAAGGGGAAGGAATAAAGATATTAAGGTAGTGACCACAACAGCATCTTGTAGGGCCAGGTTCCACAATTACAGGTTCTGTGAAGGAACACTACTTTTTATTTGTTCTGCTGCTAGCAAACATTCATCTTCAATCTTTTCACCATGTACTGCATCACTAAGAAATTTTTCCAAAGTGGCAGAAATGCACACTGTATGTTGGAAAATGTAGTTTTAAAACATGCTTATTAATGTTAGCACATGGAAAAAATTAGGATACATACTTCCTTTAAATCAATGTCAGCATCTTCAGGGAAGTCTGTATGAGTATCTCCAGAACCATCCATGGGGGAGATTCCCCAGTTGTCACCTTCTTTTAGCTCTCCACACTCTGCTATGATACATAACTGGGGGAAAAAAAAGGTGTAAGTAATGTAGTTGAGAGAATCATTCTCAGCCTCAGAGAAAGGCAAAGGCAAATCACCTCTGAACAAATCTTGTTAAAAAAATCCCATGATAGGGCCATAGGTTGAACATTATTCTTGTTCTTATTTCTTAGCCACCTCTTTTCATGGATCAAGGCAGGAAACAACAACAGATCACAACTAATAACATCAAACCACATTAATTAAAACATGCAACAGTTTAAAAGGACAAATAAGACATACACTTTTTAAAACTATCTACATTTAAAATTCAACATCTTAATTCAGTTTAAAATTATCTAGATAAGCGTGCCAGAAGAGACTGGTCTTGATGCTGTTTTAGTCGGACAGTATATTCAGCTGTTTAATCTCTTCCGGCAGCTTGCTCCACAGTCTAGAGGGGCTGCTGAAGAGAAAGTCCTCTGGCTGCCAGTTGCCAACCTAGTCCTGGCTGACTGAAGTAAATATCTGCCAGAGGATCTAAGCATACAGGGTGGATTATTACTACTTAATTATAATATTTACTACAAGGCTAGAGGTCCTAGCCTAATCCCGCCCACCCACTGCTGCTCAGTAAGTGACTGAAATAGAATACAGTAGATTCTTTTTGCGGGCTGCAACATTTACAGTAATTTTAAAGAATATTTGTGTAATTTCAAGATTTGTAATAATGGTGACCCTATTTTACCTTGCTAGGTTCTTCTCCTTTCACTTCAACATTTTCTAGTAGCTTTACAACACCCATGCCTTTGATCACCTGACCAAAGACCACATGTTTCCCATCAAGGTGGGGAGTTGGCACAGTTGTGATGAAGAACTGGGACCCGTTGGTATTTTGTCCTGCATTCGCCATACTGAGTAAACCTGGCTGATCATGCTGTATAAGAAGATACCAATGTTAATTCTCATTAAAAATAACTAAATGCTAGGAATTAAAATCCTGTGAAGAAATAAAAGAGAACATGTACATGACAGTTTATAATATGTATAAGGTGGCCAAGGCTTCCATAATTACAATCTATGTATTATCAAAAAGGATCTTGAGAAAAAGAGTCTTTCTTAAGCAGAGGGCACAAAAACTAATATTTAAAGGAACTTGTCAATAAATATTAAGAATAAATATTAAAGCTAGTATCCTGTTGTCTTCCCCGTATTGTGAAAAAAGGCAAAACCTGGCTTCAATCAGCCCGTTTCTCCAATGCAAGCAGTTTGTCTGCGGCCATAGAACTTGTGGCTTTTTTCATCCTGCCACCACTACCTGCACTACAGTAGTAAAAGTCTAATCTTGAGATATTTCAGATGTAGGCAGGGTGGGTGGTTGAAAAAGCATCTTATTAGTGTTTAACAATTTTCCTCATAAAACCTCAAACTAAAATGAAATTCAGATTAAAGTACTGTAGCTGAAATTTAACATTTATACATTCAGACTTCAGCCACAACTGTCTTTTATGTTATACAGATCCATGCTTAAATGGAAAAGCTATATGTTGCTATGTTGGAAATAAAATAATAGTGACAATTTTAACTCTCACCCATTACCTTATAGTGAAAGTTTTCATCTTCAAATTTTTCTCCATATATACTTTCTCCACCAGTTCCATTTTGATGTGAGAAGTCTCCACCCTGGATCATAAATTTCTTGATAACTACAAATTCCACACAAAAAGTGGCATTAGCTATAGAACATTTCAATGTGCCACCCAATCTGACCATGCAATAAAGGAGTTATGAATCCTTTAGTAACATAAAGCTGCATACAGACATTTTCTGCTCTCTAAAAATGGTCAGTATATTCTCAACTAAATTGCTGAAGTTACAAAGAAAACACACATGCATTTTTTATGATAATTATTTCAGTTACTTCAGGTAATGGTCTTTGTGTGATCCCTTTGGACTCAAAGAATGTCTTTTTTGCATTCTTTCCTCCCCTTTTTGCACATAGAAATGGCATGCAAAGAGGCCCTTATACAAGTTTACCGAGAGGAGCTCCAGAAGAAAATACACAAGGATTTCCCATTCTCCAGCCTAACTCAGTGCACTGCTGAGAAGGCAATGTGTGGACAGAGTCCTCTGGGACATATTTGGATTGTAACCTATTTTCTGCACTTCAGAAGGAATACAGAGGCTGCAGTCCTGTACGGCTTTGCATAGTGTAGCAGCAGATACATGCTAGGCTGAGCCATATGCTTTCTGACTTATTGAAAAGCCTCTGAAGCTGCTCCACACAGCCATTCTGTGCTTCGTGGTGAGCAGGCAGGATTGCAGAAGCACCTGGTTGTGTTGCCATAGCGCGATGTGAAATATTACAGCAGCACTGAGATCCTTAAAGGACCTTGGTGGATCTCATATAAGGGAAACTTATCTGTTGGACGTCACTAACAGGATGCCACCCTGAATAAAAGAAGACATTCCCTAACCCACAAACCCATTCCGTCTGGAAACAGTTGCCAATTCAACTCAAAAATAATTCTGTCAATCTATTATTAAGAAATATATTAAAAATATTCTGCCAAATATAATCAAAATTTAATTTTTAAGTTATTAAAAGATGTATTTTACAAATTTTCATTGACACAAAGATCCTGAAATGGATCTCTGGTAAGCAGATTGAGCAAGTGACTACCAGTAGCTTTTGGCCCACTCCTGATCCCCTAAAGGAGTCAAAGATGGGGAGCACTGAAATTATCCCCCAAATCCCCTAGAGCAACACTACTCGGTAGTAGTCTGTGGATCTGTGCCATTCCCAGAAGAACTTCCAGGAAAGAACAAAGTAATTCTTTACAAAGCCAATGGGCACAACTGGTCTCTGGTATACTGTAGCAGGGAGTGGGTAGGGATGGCCTGTTCTCCACATCAGATAGTTTGTGAGGGGTCTTTTTGATTTAAAATTAATAACAAATGAGGTGTATTAACATATTACTAAAGGGAGCTTTGACCATGCTGCTCCTAAGCCTCTGAAATGTGGCCATCCATGCCCTAAAAGCCTTCATTCCTTGACTTTAAAATCATTTGTAGTGACTGGATTTTTATTCTGCTATTTAGAAGTTTGTTTTTTATCTCCTCCTTCTTCTACTACTGCTGATGTTGCTACTTTAAATTGTATGCTTTTACGATTATTGACACTTACATTTTATAGATTCCTATCTTGTAAGCTACTGTAAGGGTCCATGGATGGCTCACCATAATAAATCAGCATTTACAATACAGACTAATTACAGTCCTAGAAGATGAAGGGAGATTAGGGATGCAGTGCTACACACTCTTACCTGGAAATAAGTCTCACTAAACTCGGTTAAATCCCTGCCTAAGGTGACCTGTGTGTAAGTATACAATCAGAAATGCATTTTTATGTAAACAAGTACAGTAAGATACAAATCAGGCTTTAGATATGTTTGATGATATTGTTCTTAGGGTGCTTGTTCTTATTATTGTCACTCTTTTACTGCTTCGTTTATAAATTATACACCTCAGGAGCTTTCTTTAAACCTAAAGACTTGGAAACCATTTTTTAATCAGAAATAAATGAAAGCCAGAATAATCTTTACTTTTTCCATGAAGTACTTTAACAAGCCCAAGAAACAAAAACAATACAGACTTACTTCTATGGAAGGGGCATCCTTTATAATGAAGAGGCTTTCCAGTTGTGGGTCCAATACCTTTTTCTCCGGTACACAGTGCACGAAAGTTTTCAGCGGTTTTAGGTACAATATCTGCGAATAATTCCAACACAATCCGGCCAGCTGGAAAGAAAGAAAGAGCTATAGCTGTACCTACTTTATCATATTAGTATCTTGTCATTTCTCCAAATAGTTAAGCATGTTTATGTAGTGAATTCATCTACTATATCATCATAAAATTCAGAGTCGCTGCTATGAATGGAGTTTGAACCCAAGTTTCCCACTTAGCAATCAAAAACTCCAGCTACGTTCTGTAGTGTAGACAGGAAAAGTGTACATGTATATATAAGGGTTTTAGACTTTTCCCTTCAAAAATTAGACCCCATTAACAGAAGCTCAGCACTTTTCTTCTTCCCCACAGCTCAAGGGCTAGCTTACACTCAACCAAAACAAGTTATAAAAGCTTCTCCTATGTTCTATACCCTTCTTTTATGCTGCACCTTCTAAGCGGCTATCGAGGCTGCATCTACACTACAGAAGCAATGCAGTCTGACACCGCTTTAACTTCCATGGCTCAATGCTATGGAATCCTGGGATTTGTCATTTTGTGAGCTTTTCAGCCTTCTCTGTCAGTGCATCCTGGTGCTACAGCCCACTCCATATGATTTCTGTATGGTTTTTAATCCGTTTTGTATGTGGTGATTTTCAATTGGTTTTAAAACTTTCTGTAAATGTTTTTAATTTGTTGCTCAGGCAGCCTCCTGTCTGCGAAGGCAGCATATAAATAATGTACAATAAACAAATAAATTGATGGAGCCATCACAGTTAAAGCAGTGTCAAACTGCATTTATATTCTGCAATGTGGCAAGATCTCAATGTAGGATTTTAGGCTGCCAAAATAATCCAGGTTGACACCACTGCCCTGGCTCAGTACTATGGAATTCTGGGAATTACAGTTTTGCGAGACGCTTAGCTTCTCTGTCAGAAAGGTTGGCGCCCCCAACTATAATTCCCAGAATTCCATAGTACTGAGCCATAGCAGTTAGTGGCATCAACCTGGGTTATTTTTGCAGAGCGGATACAGTGGGAGACCATTCTGGTGTGAAAGTCTGAGCATTAGACTCTGACGACTAGGGTTCAAATCCCAATTTGAAACCCACTAGATGACCCTGGACAAGTCACACTCTCTCGGCCTTAGAGGATGGCAACGGTGAACTTGCCAAAAAAGAAAGCCATGATAGGTTCGCCTTAAGGTCACCATAAGTCAGAAGTGTGTTGAAGGCAGACAACAACAATGGAAACCCCCTGGGTGACCTTGACCAAGGCACACTCTCTCAGCCTCAGCTTCCAATAATAATAATAATAATAATAATAACAACAACAACAACTATTATTATTATTATATTTATATCTCCAGTTGGATTAAGGCGGGTTCCAATAAGATGATTATTATTATTTGGTCCTGCCCTGCTCCATTATCAGCCTTGGATTGCCCTACATCTGGGTCACATTTCTACGAGTGGCGTTTGTTTGTTTGTTTGTTTGTTTATAAATAAAGCTGTCCTTCAGTCATGCGTGCCATCCATTATTAGCCTTGTCCTCCTTTGCTGGTGGTGGGGAGGCCACCCGCACAAAATAGGCTTCCTCCCAGCCCCCTGCCCAAAAGGTGTCTCCCGTTTGGAGAAGTCTGACACGCGTCAGACGTTTCACAAGTGTCGTCCCTCATACCTCAACCCAAAGGGTTGGGGAATATAAGCAAGAGTCGCCGGCCCCTCATGGCTTCCCTCCTTGGCCAGGAGGCCTCCCGCCCGCCATCTCCCCACCTCGTTCTCCCTCAATATCCACGTCGAAAAAGACCCGAGGGTTGCTGGTCTGAGAGGGTTTGGAAAGCGGGGCCGCCTCAGCCATCTTTCCTCAGCTTCCCCGGCTTCGGCCCAGGAAGAAGCAACTCTAATCCTGCCGCTTCGAGTGAGGCGGAGAAGGCCGGGCCTAGCCTTCTCGCCCCGCCTCACGTAGTTCTGAGGCTGGCCTCCCTCGCTCGCTCCCCGGCTTAAGCCGCCGCCCTCCCCGCCCCCCACAGTGACAAAATTATTAGAAAAGAAATTCTAATGATGTGATCATGATTAAAAAACAAAACACAAATGTCGACAATACATCGTTTTTATTGTTTAATTAATCGTCAGTGTTTATTTATGACCTCTCGTGAGGGTTTTCTTGGCAGGTTTCCCTCAGAGAGGGGTTTGAATGGTGTGTGTGTATATATATATATAGTGCACTGGAGGACCTACATATTCCTAGAGAGAACATATTAATCAAATCTGCAAATATATATATATATTGTGTATGTGTGTGTGTATATATATATATATATACACACATACACTGTGTGCGCGCATATATATATATATATATACACACACACACATATATATATATATATATATATATATATATATATATATATACATATATATATATATATATACTCATCCCTCCATATTTGCGGCTTTCATATTTACAGATTTGATTATTCACGATTTGATTAGTATGTTCTCTCCAGGAATATCTAGGTCCTCTGGTGCAACTCTATGGTCCACTTTAACCAAAAGCCACATTGAAGGACCTAGAGATTCCTAGAGAGAACACTGCACTAGGCATTTGTAGCTCCTCCAGTGCAGTTCTATGGTCAATGTTGCACTGGAGGACCTAGAGATTCCTAGAGAGGTGTTCTCTCAGGCAAAAACCTAAGTGTTTTTGTTATTTGCCGTTTTTCCACATTCACATGGGTCCTGTGCCCTTAACCCCAGCAAATGGGGAGGGATGAGTGTATGTGTTGCAAGCTTTTGAGGCTCTACTGGCTTCTTCATCAAGCAAAGGTGTTACAAACCAAACAGGAGGGGGGAAATGGAAAATGTTAGTGAGTGGTTCCCCAAACTGTGCCCTTTCAGAGATTTAATACTACAGTTCCCAGAATTCCCTCACTATTGGCCAACATGGCCGAGGCTTCTGGCAGCTGAAGTCCAAACCTCTTAAAGGGCACACTTTGGGGAACCACTGCTTTAGTCATAGTAGGCCTACACATTTCGCTATGTCTTCCAAGCCTTGGTCCCCTGGATGTTTTCGACTTCAGCTCCCAGAATTCCTAAATGTTGAGTAGGCGAGCTGGGGGCTTTTGGGAGCTGAAGCCCCAAAACCTTGGAGGACCAAAGTTTGGGAAACAGTGTGTGATACATATAACATAAATCCCCAAAAATGTGCTCTTTAAGGGATTTTGGACTCCAGCTCCCAGAATTCCAAGCTATATTGACCAACATGACTGAGGCATCTGGGAGCTAGAGTCCAAAATTCTCTTAAAGGGCATAGTTTGGGGACAAGAATGTAAAGTGCCATAAACACTGAATTTCTATCCCTGTGGAGGCCTGGTCAGCCTCCATATTATTATATTATTATATATTATAATGTATATTAATATAACAATAATACAATATAATATATTATTATTATAATCCTTGGCTATGAGGAACTTTGGTTACCATGGTGACGTATCCCTTTAAGAGCGCAGCGAAAGAGGGGCGGGGAAGGGGCGGGGCTTCGGGAGAGGTAAGGGCAGGCGAGGCGCGCGGAGTGAAGTGTCTCGAAACCCCGCCCCCTCCCAGGCCGAGTATCCAATGACAAAGCATTAGGGGTGCGCATGCGCGATAAATGCGGAGTTGAGATTTAGAGAGGGGGTCAGTTTGCAGGCTGCGCGTGTCGAGGCGGCCGCACGGGGGAGCTGTGCGTGCGGCAGTCATATGACTGGGCGGTGCTAAGGCTTTCATGAGGCGCGCCTCAGTTGCCACAATTCAAGGCTGCCTGAGTTCAGAGAGAAAGAGAGAGAGCGCCTCGTTCTCCTTCGCGCTTCTATGCTTTGCTAAGCATGGCCCCGACTCTGCTCCAGAAGCTCTTCAACAAAAGGGGCGTCGCCGTCGTCCCGCCTTCTTCTTCTTCCTCTTCGGCCCCCCAGGAATGCTCTGCCTTCAGGTGAGGAAAGGGAGTGTTGCGAAAGGTGTGCTGCTGCTCCTCCTCCTGTAGGGATGCATCCGCACTGCAGAGGTATTCCACTTCGATAGTGCTTTAACCGCCCTGGCTCAATGCTGTGGGCTTCTGGGATTTGTAGGTCTGTGGGGCACTTCTCTTGTCGGACAGCTTTGGTAATCGTTTGCCACAGCAAACTACAGATCCCAGGATTCTGTAGCATGGAGCCACGGTGTCAAAATGGATTGTGTTTCTAAAGGAGGCAGACTTAGGTTTCTCTCTCAGAGAGGTCTGGTACACCAGCAAACTATAGATCCCAAGGTTCCATAACATGGAGCCATGGTGTCAAAATGGATTGTGTTTCTGAAGTACTAGCATGGAGCCATGGCACTTATATTCATCTCAAACTGGATTATTCCTGCAGTGCAGGTAGACCTTAGGCATCCAATCTGTGATGGCATTGACAGACCAGTCAGTTGGCACCAACGCTCCATTTAAGCATTCTTGAATCTTAAAACCTCAGCACTGGAATCCTGGGATCTGTAGTTTTACAAAGGTCTGTTGCCTTCTCTGCCAAAGAGTGCTTCACAAAACTACAAACCCCAGGATTCTGTATGGTGGAGCCATGCCAGTTTAAAGTGGTGTCAAGCTGCATTATCTGTATTTCTAATCCCTCTAAGGTCCAAAACACACTGCAGAAATAATCCAGTATGAGCCCACTTTAACTTCCCTGGCTCAATTTCAGGGAATTCTGGGAACTGTAGTTTTGTGAGACATTTAGCCTTCTCTGGCAGAGAGCCCTGGTGCCACAATAAACTACAATTCTCATTATGGCCTAGCATTGAGCCAGGGCAGTTAAAGCGGTCTCAAACTGGTCGGTGTAGCTATGATGGGAACCAGAAGTCAACAACAATTCTTAATGGAAGAATTGGGATGTGATGGACTGTAGTACTAGAAACAGTTTTAGCATTACAGTTCCACTTCCACCGTCATGGAAACATCCTGTAGTTTAGAGAGGTATTAGAGCTGTCTGAGAATTCAAAGGACCTCTGCCTAAACTGCAGATCCCAGGATTCAATGGGACGGAACCAAGGCAGTGAATGCGGAATCGTAATGCTATAATCGTGTGGCGTGAAAGGGCGACTGATTCAAAGCGCCCCCCCGATTGGACTTTGAAACATGGTGCAAGACCATGTGAAAACATGTATGCTTCTCCACGCTCTTTGGAAACCACATGGCTTAAAAATTAATACACTCTTGTTCCCTGCAGCATATGTCTTTCTATAGTCTACAAATTTGTGTACCGGATTGTGATTGCCTTGTGATACGTACAAACAAACCCTTTATCCCAACCCAAATATCTCCAAGGAGTGTGATGCCAGCTAGTGCTCTTTCTGGAACAAGAATGCTGGCCGTAGCATATATAGCATATAGCCAGAATATGTTCTCTCCCAAGTACCATATATATTTGACTGTAAGTCGACCTCATGTGTAAGTCGAGGGCAGGTTTTGGGGCCAAAATTTATGAATTTTGATATGACTCATGGATAAGTCCAGAGTAAAACTTAGGGGCATTTAACAAAGGATCCAAATGATAAAGCAAAGGAAAACAATGCCAAAGAACTTAAAAAATTCCAGCAGACATAACTTTGTTTAAAGGCTGGATAGAGGGAGATTGATGCTGCCAGGACAAATTATACTCTTTCGTTTCACCAGGGGATGGTTCCCTTTTTCAAAAATGAGAGTTAAAGTACAGTACTTACATTGACCTATAGATAAACTCAGGTTTTTAGGTCAATTTTTTGATCTAAATTTCTAGACTTATACATGAGTATATACAGCACACATCTTGAAAAGTGCAGCTGTGCCAGTCCCCCCCCCCCCATAGATCCCAGAAATCAAAAGGTAACCATATCGATCATAAGGGGAAAAGATCCCCAATTTAATTTCATACAGTAACACCCATCACTCCAACTGGCCATGTCAATGGGGCATGGGTTGAATTCCAGTCCAGTATATCTGAAGAGGCAGTGGGTTGTTGAAGGCTGCCATACAAGACTGTGGCCCTTATCAGATGAGTGTGGAACTGGGGGTCTTCTGCACTGGGCGATTCGAATTCGCGTCATAACGCAATGTACTGTCATACTTGGGAGTCCTTCCGCATTGGCAGGATTCAAATTGGCCAATCCGCATTCGCGCGAAGTGCATTCAGTGCAGAATGTTTTGTCACACCGGTGCTCAACATGAGGATTGGCCGATTCGTATCGGCCGCCTCGCACATGCTCAGTGGTGCCCTGCATGGGTTGCGACCTTAAACGCTTCCGGGGTGAAAGGGGAGGTCCCGTCATGACAGCCCGGTAAACAGCTGGAGAGCCAGCTCATGAACATTAACAATCGCGATACAACGTGCCCTCTCTACATTCCTCTCTGTTTCCTCTCTACATTCCTGCTTGGTTTTAACGTAACCATGACCTTCCCTTGCAACAAATTAGCAATGCCCGGTTCTGCATGTGTGTGTGTGTGAGTGTGTGTGTATGTATTCTGGGGGGGGGGGAAGACCCACCAGAAGTAAAAATTGGAATCTGGGGGTCTTGCGACGGAGTTCAGGACTGGGGATTCATACCAGACCCATTCGCACTGAGATCGAACAGAGCAAAAATCCGGATATCGCCAATCCCCTTATCAGCGCACTGGCCAACACGCTCCAAAAAGAGGAGCCAGTATGCATTCAGTTCGGCAGCTCGCGCATTCATGTGAGTGCAGATTGGGCCATTCGAATGCTGGTATGATGGTACTTTGTGAAATAACGCGAATTCGAACCACCCAGTGCGCAAAACCCCCAGTTCCACACTCATCTGATAAGGGCCTGTATTAACAACCATGTGTTTTGGAGCTGTCACTTCTTGTGTGGGGTAGTTCCTTGTTACTTATATCAGGAATGAACAGAAAGCAAAAGGGCTTCACCATCCCAGGATAACTGTTGTCATCTGGACACTGCAACGGTTCTTTCAAATCCAGGGCCACATCTTGCTTCTGGAGTTACCCAAATATGTACGTTTTGAATATTTTTGTATGAATAAAATTTAACGTTACTTGGACATAATGTGAAAATATTGTCATTTTATTGCCTTGATTGCTTTTTAAACTGTAGGTCTGAATTTATTAAGAAAAGGCGTCCAAAGAGAAAATCATTCTTCTCCACTGAACTGTTAGATGAAAGACTAGGGGTCTCTCCTCCCTCTGCAGCAACTGGTTTTAAGCAGGGTTGGCTGGTATAAACCAGGTTGGCTTAAAATATGGTTTAAACCAAATAACTTTTTTTAAAAACCCGACCTGTCCTTTTTTTAAAAATTGATTATTCTTCCTATTTCAAAAGAAGTCTGGCAATTGTTACTATTTTCAAACCCTCTTACTAGAACATGAGTGACTGGTGGAATTTAAACATTTTAACTTTAACAGTTTGTTGACAGCGTAAAGTCAAAGGCTTTCATGGCCGGCATCCATAGCTTTTTGTGGGTTTGGGGGGCTATGAGGCCATGTTCTAGAAGAGTTTATTCCTGACGTTTCGCCAGCATCTGTGGCTGGCATTTTCAGAGAAATTGTACTCTGCAGTTTATTGACAGTTGTTCATTATTAGACCAATATCTGGTGCCAGTTGCTTCTTTTTAACCACTTTATTTTATAGTGCAAGAAATGCCATTCAGAAACACATCCTTCAATTAACATACGGTCAATTAAAACAACTTGCTTTAAAAGAGCACTTTTAAAGGAACAGTTATTATTTAAGCCAGTGGCTATAACATCAAAACCTAATTTTGCTGCTTAATTTTCTGATTTAATTATATACACATAAATGCCAAACAAACAAAAACAAAAAAAACCCAACAAACAAAACCTAGTTTAAACCTAAAAAAACTCCCAGAGGTTTAAAAAAAACAATAACTTTCCCCCCTAACCCTTGTTTTAAAGTTAAGGTATAAAACAAAATAATGTAGCTATCTCAGACTGTAGAGTCCGACTGCCTTTTATAATTGCTATTTCTTTTTCCCAGTATTTGCTGAATAATCAGATAATTCCAAAATTGGTCATTTCATAATCTGTCCACTTGCATTGTCAGGGAATTGTGGTTAAGGCCACAGTGATGAAGTCACATCTGTAGACAACACACTTTCACATGACATCCCATTCTATTCATTGTGGCTGGCCAGATCTTGTGACCGGATCCTTTGCTTGTTCCTAACCTTTTGAAATGCTGAATATGCTGTGAGAGAGAGGGAAAAAGAGGAATGTGAATTTGGGCTAGCTCTTTTCTTCTCTTTCTCTTCTCCTGCTTGGAAAATTAGTCTCTTGCTTTCTTTCTGCTTATATGTACTTTTCAGTTAAATAGTTGTCGAAGCAGTTTACCAAAACAGTTTAAAAATTAGAGAACACTATCTATTGTTTCAGTATTAATTCCTCTTCTTCAGTAGCCTCCATTGGAATGAGAAGATGCTTGCAGCATTCAAGGGGTCCCTGCTCTCCTTGCTACTCCTGAACTTGAGGAAAATGAAGTCTACATATATTTACCTCTTTTCTTGGTTCTGATGCTCATTTTTGAGGATTCTTAAGGTTATATCCTATTTTTCAGCTTCAGTTAGGGGATCCATAGGGCAGCCTGTATTCTGGGCATCCTGCACTCTATTGTCTTCATTTTATAGAAATACGGGATTGGTTTCCTTTTTAATGCATCTAAATAACAAAAAGGGAAGACCTTTTGATGGATTCACAATCCTACCAGTGCTGCTGGTTGTGGTAGTGGTTGTTCCTCTAAAAGATAACAGGTATGTAGGGAAATGATGGCTCAAACTCACAGAAAACTTTAACAGTTTTCTGTGAGTTTGATCCATCCCAAGCTTAGTTGTGCTTAGAGGAGACCCACTGAAATAAAGGAACAAGTTTGGACCCCACTGATTTCAGTGAGATATTCTCTAAGCAGGACTGAATGCTCTTCCACATGAGAGTGGTCTGAACTATTTGGAAGTGTTTTCTTCCATTTAATGTTTCCTTTTGTCATGACCCCTTCCAAGTGTATCTACGTTTATTTTCTTCTTGGTTTTGTAAAAAACCTTTTAAAGTTTTCCCAGGCACTTTTGTTCATAGTTAATCCTTCCCTTAATCAAAAATATGCCAATTCTTGAATACTTTCACCCTCTGTAAATAAGTATACACATACACTTCCAGCTTTAAAATCTCTGCCCTGTCCACCTTTAGTTTGGTGCATATGAACAATTACCAGGGTTTGTGTCCTCTCTTTTTCTTGGTCCCTTTTTCAATTTTAAAGAAATGGTTAATGAGATGTCTAAAATGTTTGGAGTAAAATCTTGGAATTGCCCCAAAAGATGAAATCTGGACCAAAACTAACAAAATGAATTTAAACAGGGAGAAATTTACTGTGCTTGGGCAGTAAAAATGAAATGCACTGATATAGGATGGTGGACACTTGGCTTGATGGCAGGCACTACATGTGAAAGGGATCTAGGAGTCTTCGTGGCCCACAGGCTGAACATGAGTCTGCAGTGTGATGCAGCAGCTATGAAAGCCAATGCAATTCTAGGCTGCATCTAGGTGTATAGTGTCTAGATTGAGGGATGTAATAGTACTACTCTATTCTGCTTTGGTCAGACCTCCAGTTTTGGGCACTGCAAAAAGGATGTTGACAAGCTGAAGTGTTGCAGAGGATGACAGTCAAAATGGTGAAAGATATAGAAGCCATGCCTTATGAGGAGTGGCTTGGCAAGCTGGGTATGTTTAGCCTGGAGAAGAGACAGTTAAGAGGTGATATGATGTCCACGTTTAAATATTTGAAAGGATTTCATATTAAGGATGGTGCAAACTTATTTTCTGCTGCTCCAGACACTAGGACCCAGAGCAATGGATTCAAACTACAGGAAAAGAGATTCCACCTCAACATTAGGAGGAACCTCCTGATAGTAAGAGCTGTTCAATAGTGGAACATGCTCCATTGGAGTGTGATGGATTCTCCTTCATTGGAGGTTCTTAAACAGAAACTGGATGGTCAATTGTCAGGAGTGCTTTGATTGTGTATTCCTGCGTGGCAGGTGTGGGATTTGATGGCCCTTGCCTCTTCCAACTCTGTGATTCTATGACTCTGGACATTCCCCTTTTCAGTTCTTCACTTTTTGCTGGGGGGAGGGAAGTCTGCCCAGAGAGAAAGGTGAGGAGCAGAGTGGATCATTTTCAAAAGGTGTTTCAAAGGTGATATCCTGCTCACTCACTTACACTTTTTCCATTAGATCTGGGAGTAGAAAATTGAATGTGTCATACAGTTGGGGGCTAATCTTAATAAAATATTTATAGTTGTATCTTTTCTTTATTTAAATTATCCCATAATGGAAATGTTCTATGTAGTCTTCCTATCAACCACATGACATAGTAGACTGAGAATGTTGGACTACAACTCAGCAGACCAGGGTTTGATTCCCTGCTCCTCCGTGAAATCCACTAGGTGACCTTGGGACAAGTCACATACAGTACTCTCAGCCTCAGGGGAAAGGCAAGCTTCCTCTGAATACATCTTGTCAACAAAACCCCATGAAAGGTTTGCCTTAGGGTTGCCTTAAGTCGGAAACTATTTGAAGGCACAGAACACACACACACACACACACACACACAGATTCTTCCTATATCTGTAACAGTAAATAGGAGTGACATATGCAATACTTTGCTGAAATGAATTCTGCAGCAAAAGACTATGTAGGGAAGCTGTATCTTAGTCAGCTTTGAAAATGATGAGCTACAGCTTGAAATACTTCACACTATCCATTTGCAACTGAGAGATGCTTTATTGCTGCTGTGCAGGGTCTCTAGCCAGTAACAAAAATGTTGGCTGTCGTGAATGAGCTCATTCACTTGGCAGTATGTTGTAAGGCATTCCTTCTGGCGTTGTTGCAATGATTAGAGACTACCAGTGTGAAATAAAAAAATGTGAGAACATTTTATGATGTGTTTGGCAGCTTTCCACTGCCAATGAAAGTAAAGACAGTGGCAAGCTTTGCCAAGCTATGGCAGTGATGCCATGAATGCCCAGGAGCAACACTGAATGGATGATACTGAAGATTCTTTACTTTTGTTACTATCATAAAGTATATATTCCGTTCCTTGCTTTGTTATAGCCAAAATAAATTTGAAAAGAAGGTAAATAATGCAATGACTGGATTCATGATTCTGGCAGATGGGTTGGGTCATCACAAAAATTACATAAGTCATCCAGAGAAGGAATGAAGGGAGTAAGCCTTGCATTTATTATTGAATATTGAGAGCCAGCGTGCTGTAGTGGTTTATATGTTGTATTGTGATTAGAGAGCAGGCTCCAAATCCCTGCTCAGCCATGGATACCCACCTGGTGACCCTGGGCAAGTCACACTCTCTTAGCCTCAGAAGCAAACCTCCGACGCAAGACTGCTCTGACGAAACTTGCCAAGGAAGCCCTGTGATAGGGTTGCCATATGTTGGAAATGACTTGAAGGCACACAACAACAATACATTAATAGTATTGTACTAGACTCTTTTCAACTATTGACCTATGTTTTGATTCAAATTAAACTGATTCTTTAGATAGAATGTGAACAAGCAGAGCATATTTTAGGGCCTAATGATTCCCAAATGATTTCTCCTGGTTGTACTGCTAGATTGGGCTCTGCTGCTGAAAACATGTTTTGCAACAGATGCAAATCTGCACATCAGGTGTTGGAAGTACATTCGTCCCTCCACATTCACTGGGGTTAGAGCTGCAGTAAATGTGGGAAGTCACAAATAACAAAAACACTATGTTTTACCTGAGAGAACACCTCTCTAAGAATCTCTAAGTCCTCCAGTGCAACTCTGTGATCAACATCCACCAGACATTGACCATAGAATCGTGCTGGAGGAGCTACAAATGCCTAGAGGAGTGTTCTCTCTTGAAATCTCTAGGTTCTTCAGTGCGACTTTTGGTTAAAGTTGAGCATAGAGTTGCGGTGGAGGACATAGATATTGCTAGAGAGGACATATTAATAAAATCCATGAATAATTAATCCGCAAAAGCTGCAAATGTGTGTGGGGGGAGGGACGACGAGTGTACATAGTTAGAAATAACATACTACTGGTAATTATCTCCCTTTACCAGTGGCTAAGGTGTAACTACATTATGATTGTGATTTAACAGAGGATAATTTTACTCCTTTTGCAATATAAATGTAACTTCAAAAAGTCAGTTTTATAGTTTCACCAGGGTATGGTCTCACTAAATTGCTCAGGTCCAGGCTATTTGGCAAACTATGGGGCTGTGCAGACCGGCCCTGAAGGGGTGGCCTGCAGCTGCTTCCATCTTCCCCAGATCGGGGTCATGGCAACCACACACCTAAGCAGCCTATAACATGTGGAATTTATCATCCTTAGTGTAAGCAGTATGTAACATTTGGAATTTATCAACCTTAGTTCCCAAACAATTTATAGGAGAGTTCCTTTAGGTTTTCTTGAGTGCTTGTGTGTATCAGTTAGATCTTTCTTCCTGGCTTTTGTTTTTTAATTAAAGAACCCAGTGTCAAATCATACTTTTGTAAACACTACTCTCCAAGTTTAGGAAACAGTTTGCCATACAGCAGTGACATCACTAGGTTTGGTGTCACCTGGTGCAGTAACTCATGGTGTTAACCCCCAATGACCTCCTCCCATACCACACCATACAAAATCCTTAGTAATTTTTTTGTACTAATGTTACTCATAAATCATAATTCCTGTATTTTACTGAATGTAATGGTAATAGTTGAGACATAAACAACTAGCAAAATTAAAATTATACCTGTAAATTACAATACCATACACACAGCCTAAATTCATTTACATGTACACAGTTTTGTGTGGTTAAAGTGAAAATTGGTATGATGTGATTTTTAATAATAGCTTTAAATTAATTTTTAAAAAAACACCCGGGGTCTCTCTTTTCTCCTCCCACTGAGCCTCACCACACTCACACCATCTCTTCTGCTGAGCTCCAGTGTTTTAAAGGGACACAGGGAAACTCCACAGCCCATTTATGCTAAAAAGAAAATGTGTGGGAAGCAGTGGTATCACCCCCATCTTAGAGTGTCATCTGGTACAGCCTGCATCCTCCTGTTGACGCCCCAGCATTCAGTATGATGGACAGTTTTATAATAAAAAAGGAGGCTGCTGATTAGGGAAACACAATTGTAGGCACTTGTGAGTAGATGTAACCACTTGCTGGATCTTGGTGCATACAGTATGTCTTATGTTTCTTCTAGAAATGGAAACTGCAACACTTAATGGAATATTTTGTCAATTAAGCCTTTGAGCTAAATGGGATATGTGTGTGTGTGTGTGAGAGAGATTATTTTGAAAGCATTCTGTCTTTTTTAGAAACAATATTGACTGTATTGTTTGATTGTATCACTCATTCCAGAAATTGAAGCATTTATCCAGTACACTTATTATTTACATGCTGGCAAGTGATTGGGTTGGAGTAAAATAATTCTGTATATTACTTCTCATCAGCCAAAAGCTGTACTTGGAAGTCAACTTGTCATCTTTAAGAGAAGAAATATCAGGCACAATATGAGCTGTCTGCAGGAGGTAGAGTGGTACAAACAGTAGATGATACAGACTGCATGTTTCATACACTTTTAGACCAGTAACTGGAATTCTCTATTCAGTATACTGGTGAACTGAGAAGATAAAATACAAAACAACAATGAAAACAATGTGACACCACATAGTAAAATTCTCAGCAATCAAACTACAGTAAAATGGGAAGTTGCTAAAGCATAGATTCTCAAAATGGTGGGCCTAGCCAATCATAACATACTGTATCTGAAGGCAAACTGGTTAAGCTAAAGGCAAAGTAGCATGATGACCAAGAACCTAAGCGGAAGGCTGAGACGAGGTCAGAGTTCCGGAAGAATTAAGATAATGAGGAAATATTTGAGATACAGTTGACTCCTGAATGCCAAATCGTGTCCTCCACCCCCTCATAAAGTGCAACAAAATACCCATTTCACAGAACTGAGGGAACATCAGAGAAATACACAGCGCATACAGTATCCAGGCAAGCCAAAACAACACAAATAGATATACAGGTACATATAATGCCACAAAAGTACAGGTAAAACACACACCCTCCATCCCACTATCCCACACCCCCTCGGCTCCTTAACACCCCCCCAAATTTAATTTTTTTTTTTTTCTGGGTGGCTGGGCAAATTTCTAAATGAAGTTCTGCAGCTGCCTGTAATTTTTTTAAAAATACCTAAGGATAGCTATGGGGTCTAGACACATTTTGAAAATAAGGCGGGTTCTGCTGGCTATAGTATGCCAAACTTCTGATTTTTTTTAAGTGAAGTTGAAAATCAGGAGATGTAGCCTGAGGGACACCAAGAAAGGTATGTACAGGAACAGTGTGGGCCCAGAGATAATTCAAGCTTTTGTATTCAGTTTGTGTGCTTCCAGACAGGGAGGGACCCTAATATAGCCAATTAAAAGGCATTATGCACCTATACCACTTTTCTTCCTTAATGGTTTTTCCCCACTGCTGGGAGAAAGGAAAGGAAAAACAGTGATAAAACTTGAGAAGTCTGCAACGAGAAGATTCTTTTGGCTGGATGCTATCATAAAATTTGGTGTTTGGTGCAGGAAGTTTCCACAATAACAGCTTCAATGTGGGAGTGCTCTGAGCAGGCTGGAATCAATTGTTGGCAATCTAATGGTCCTAAGAGGAGGGGCACTTAGAAGCCTAACCATTCAAGTTGGGTCCTCTTACCAATTCGCTTCCGGTCCCAATACAAAGTGTTGGTTATTACCTTTAAAGCCCTAAATGGCTTGGGCCCTGGTTACTTGAGGGAACGCCTCTCCCTGCATAATCCACCCCGCACTCTCAGAACAACAGGAAAATTATTACTCGAACACCCCAAAGTGAGACTGGCGTCTACCCATCAAAGAGCTTATACAGCAATAGCGCCCACTCTCTGGAATGCTCTTCCAGAAGAGATCTGCCTTAGTGGAACAGTGGAAGCCTTTAAAAAGGCATTTAAAACCTACCTCTTCCTACAAGCTTATCCTCCCAACTCCTTGTAGTGAAAGTACTCCCCAACTGTCTACGCTTTGTATATATTCTCTGATTTTTAATGTTGTATAATCACATTGTTTTTAGATAATTGGATTCGATTGGATTGTTATATTGTAATATTATTTTTAACTGCTTTTATATTGTACCATGACATTTGGTCATAATTTTATCTGTTGTACACTGCTTTGATCGCCAGGAAAAGCGGTATATGAATAAACTATTTATTTATTTATTATTTTACATCCATCTTTTGAAAAGCATAAACCTGCAGATGTGGTATTTTAAGAAGAAACTTGATATGAAAGGTTACATAGAGTTTTCCTGTGGCTGTCAGAAGAGTGATGACTCAAGGTCATTCCATCCTTCTACATTTCTCAAACATATTTTCCTTCTAAACTATACAAAAGCCAGATGTAGTTATACGCTTGCTTTAACAGGAAAACTGTGCTTTGTAAAATATATGTACCCATAATAACTAATGTGATGTAAGTCTTTTGTGCAGCTGTTTCTTTAAACGTCTTGAAGGAAGCAGTCCTCTGCTGCATACTGCTTTTGTATTTTTACACTGAAAGAGACCCACTATCACATACTGTAATTGCCATCTTGTATACCAGGTGCAACAACACTGAAGATGTATTTATTTATTTATGTTCCACATCTTTCCATTATGACAGTGCTTTCTTTTAAATTCTCTTTAGCCAAATTGTGGGGGGATATTTTATTTTTCTGAAACCTGAATACTGCCTTTCCCGTTGCGTCATGACAAGTTACACACAACCTGCAGTTTTCACACCCACCAACCTTGGGGTTGGAAACCACAGATCTTTGGATTTGTTTAGCATGATGTCTGCACCTAGTAGCAGCCTGTTGACTTGTCTGTTCCCTGAGAGTAACAAGGTCAGTTGTTTATTTAGCTTGGAGAGGGAGACAGCATGGTGTAGTGGTATGAGCATTGACTGTGATTCTGGAGACCAATTTTGAAATCCTGGCTCAGCCATGAAAAGTGTGACCTTGGGCAAGTCACACTCTCAGCATCAGAGGATGGCAGTGCCAAACCTCCTCTGAAGAAACTTACCAAGAAAGCCCCATGATAGAGTTGCCTTAGGTTTGCCATAAGTTGGAAGTGACTTGAAGGCACTAAACAACAACAAACCAGTGTGATATAGTGGTTTGAATGTTGGACCTAGGACTCAGAAACCAGCCTTCAAAGTTCTGTTCAGCCATGGAAATCCAGCGAGTGACCTTGAACAAGTTGCTTTCTCTTATCATCCTCAGACAAAGACAATGGCAAACCTTCTCTGAACAAATTTTACCAAGAAAACCCCATGATAGGTTCATGTTAGATTTGCCGTAAGTCATAAATAACGCAAAGGCTCACCATCTCAGCAAGGTAAACTCTAGAAGCTCTGGGTGCTGTACTGTTCTTTCAGATCTAAAGGCTTCTACTCCCCATTCTCTATTTTTCTCTGCTAAGAAATGCTCCTCACATTCTCTTGAGGGTGCAGGGGTTAAATTTGCTACTATGTGTAAAGACATTTTCAGTTTGGTCTTGGTTTATTATCCTTTGGACCTAAATGTGCCTTTCTACACATGTAAGTCCATTTTATTCTTATAGAATGGCTTTAAAAAAATTTGCACTGGAGCATTGTGCAAGAAAAGTGAAACTGAATTCAAACATCTACTTTTGTAAGAGGTCACCCAACCTCTTGCTCAGTCAAAATCACGAGAGTTGCTGTGGAACCTACTTATTATCGCATGTCATGAATTCTTATACCATCTCTTGTGCAAGTGTTTGCAGAACAATACTAATAGCAATTTTCCTACTACTGACAATTTTGTACTGAACCTTTTTAGATATCCTGCTTCTGGAATTTATTACCACTTTGCTATAATGAAGATTAAAGCCATAAAAGTATCTTTAACAACATTGAAGTTGTTCTATGAAGGAACAGTTGTATTCTTAAGGTGAATTTTACAATTCATCAGTATTATGCCACTTAAGGATCAAATAACTTACGTTGCAGTTAGGGATGCCATAACCTGGTGGCCCCCATGACAAACCCGCTTTTGGGGGGGGCCGTCACGGTCACGGTCCAGTTTAGCCCCCTGCCCCCGGCTTGGGGCCCACGCGGCGCCAACCCACCTTCCCCTGTCTCCCCGTGTGGCTGCGCCACCCACCTCCTCCTCCGTTGGGAAGCAAAGGAGGAGGCAGTGCGTGGGGGGAGGGTGGCGGGGAGGGGGCGTGGGTGTGCGCAGGATGCGCACCTCCTTCTCCTCCTCCTCCGTTCCAAGCCTCCCTTCCTTTCTCCCTCCTTCCTCCTTCCTTCCTCCTCCTCCTCTGCCTCCCAGCCCAGGCCCAAGCGGAGGAGGAGGCAGAGGTGCCTGCCTGGCTTGGTGCTCCCTGTGCGTGCGCCAAGGCAGCAGCCACTGGCAGGCAGCCACCCACCGCCTCCTCCGCCTGGCGCGCCTCTGCGCTGGGCACTTCCTTGGGCCTGGGAGGCGGAGGCAGAGGAGGAGGCTGAGGTGGAGGTGGCTGGCTACCTGCCTCCTGCCTTGGCGCGCGGGCAGGGGGAGCGCGCCAAGGCAGCCACCCACCTCCTCCTCCACTTGGGCCTGGGCTGGGAGGCAGAGGAGGAGGAAGGAGGGAAGAAGGAAGGGAGGAGGAAGGAGGGAAGAAGGAAGGGAGGAAGGAGGGAAGAAGGAAGGGAGGAGGAGGAGGGAGGACGGAAGGGGGAGGAAGGAAGGAAGGAAGGGGAGGGAGGAAGGAGGGAGGAAGGACAAGGAGGAAGAAGAAGAAGAGGAGGAGGAAGAGGATAGTGATGATGATGAAATGAGCCAGCTTCTGAGGCACAACCAATGTAAGTTACTCTCATTTTTACAAACTCATGCACAGTGAAAAAAAACCCAAAGTCCCTTGACCAAGTACACACTTCTGAGAAGTACAGTTGAATCCAAGGGCAAACCCACTTCTTGTTAAACCACCTTGACATATTCAATGTGAAACCCAAAGAGGGTTATGGAATAAGCCTCTGAAATATGCAAGAGATTGCCATGTTAAGTAAAGCCATGTTCAATGCCCAAATGTGCTGTTTGGAATGGGGGGGGGGGGTGGCCAGAAAGGGAAAGTCCATTTCTGTCATCTGTCTAGGAATAATGCCCAAATGTCCTCCATTTTGATCATGCCTAAGGAACATGTATTTATATTAACATTTTTTTAAAACCATCAAAATTTTTCATGTGTCCTCCATTTTTTAAAAAAGTGTCCTCCATTTGAAAATTTTGTCCTACAGTTGTCCTACATTTGTCCCGGTTTGGAGGTCCAGACTTATGGCAACCATAGTTGCAGTGCTGGTACTAATATTCAGTCATGTTGAGGACTGCAACAAGTTCAAATTAAAACATCTTTATCTCAACAAAACAAAATATTAAAAAGGAGTTTTTCCATTGTAACAAGCAAGTCAAACTGTATAAGTGTTAAAAAGTGGGTACACTAATCTGATTTCAGCATTATAAGCAATCTCATACCTTGGCCAGTGACTTTAGGAAACAATGTAGCTCAAGCCATTTCTGGACAGTAATTTATCATTTCTCTCATCTGAGACAGGATTTCCGAGCATTCATTGTTAGTTCGATATGAAAACAGAAGTACAAAGTGTTTTTAATATTACAAACCCGTTTGTGAAATGTGAGTGGGCATGTTGGTTTCCTCTGCTCTCCCACTTTCTGCTTGCATGAAAACATAGGTACCATTATGGTGTTGGGTGGAATCATGTATGCACACATGTATATGATCCTGTTAACTTGAGAATGGGACCAAAGGGGCATATACATTTTACAGTTTATACAAAAGAACCTTTACTGTTATTTTTATCTGAACTGACTACCTAGCATTGCTATTGCTCAATTTCAGAAGGTAGCACATTTTGGTATCCATGGGGGCTCGTGGAACCAAACCCCAGCAAGATACCAGAGTCCCACTATAAAAGTAGTTGTATTCATGTTTGCACTCCTGAGGTATTGTCTGACTGCCAGCACGCCTTCCTATAACAGTGTACTAAGGGCTGCTTTTGACTACATTTATTTAAAAGTCTTTGAGCTGAATGGCTGAAACTGTCCTCAAACATTTCTGATCACATTGACCAGCGTATGCAAGTTCTTGTTAAAAGGAATAGGTAATAAAAGTAACGAGTGAGTGAGTGCAATTCTGACAAGTGAATGAAAACAAATGAAAATATAATGGAGACAGGAAAGGAGAAAGAATATGAATGTTTCTCCATAAACAAGAATGTGAAAGCTCTTGCACCAGTTAGGAAGTACAAACTAGAATGGGTAGCCAAGCCCAGGCATCAGGATGCCAAGCCCAGGTGTGGTCCGGAAGACAACGTTGACCTTCTCAAGCTGTACCAGAGAGATTAGATTAGCCCACAGTGAAGGTCAGAAATGAAACTAGCATAATTATAATCAGAGAAGGATAGTTGTTTCTCTCAGCTGGTTTGAGTGCTATTACAGAAGTGGGTTTTAAAAACCAAAACCACATATTGCCACACAGATTTAAAATATATTATAGAGCCCTGATGGCAGGGAGTGAGTGGGAAGATAAAAGTTAGTTTAGGAAGAAGCAGCCAACTTCCAGTGTTTGGCAAATAGCTTTCAGCTGGATATGTCCTGGCATCATCTCTGCTGAGCTCTGTGTTCTTGGAAGTTGGCCGAATCCATCTGGAACAAGTGCCATGTGAAATGAAGCATCTTCTGAATAAAAATGTTATGTGATGCTACTCTCAGCAGAACCCAACCCTCTGTTTCTGAAAGTGACATTTGCTCTAGTGAATATTTCTATGCTTGACAAAAGTGAAAAAAGTGGTTTAAGTTTAATATTATTGCATATTGAATGCATGTGTGTCATTTTGTTGGGTCATAGAAGGCAGAAATATTAGGTATTTTCTGATTGGTTCTCCCATAATAGTACCACAGACACTGCATTACATTTCTTAGCTGTTACACCTGTACTTTAAAAACATTTATGCATATTGTACCAATATGAAAGTCTTTATGTGAGCCACCTTGGAACCCAAAAGAATGGTGGCATACAAATAAACAAAATAAATAATTTGCCTTGCTTAAATAAGGCCTCTAACAGCTGAACAGTAATTACCCTGATAATTGGTCATACAATATGGAATCATAGAGTTGGAAGAGACCGCCAGGGCCATCCAGTCCAACCCCCTGCCATGCAGGAAATCTCAAAGCATCCCTGACAGATGGCCATCCAGCCTCTGTTTAAAGACCTAAGGAAGGAGACTCCACCACACTCCGAGGGAGTTTGTTCCACTGTCGAACAGCCCTTACTGTCAGGAAGTTCCTCCTAATGTTGAGGTGGAATCTCTTTTCCTGGAACTTGCATCCATGGCTCCAGGTCCTGTTCTCTGGAGCAGCAGAAAACAAGCTTGCTCCCTCCTCAATGTGACGCCCCTTCAAGTATTTAAACAGGGCTATCATATCACCTCTTAACCTTCTCTTCTCCAGGCTAAACATTCCCAGTTCCCTAAGTCGTTCCTCACAGCCAGGCATGGTTTCCAGACCATTCACCATTTTAGTCGCCCTCCTTTGAACACACTCCAGTTTCTCCACATCCTTTTTAAATTGTGGTGCCCAGAAGTGGACACAATATTCCAGGTGGGGCCTGACCAGAGCAGAAAAGAGTGGAACTATTACTTCCCTTGATCTAGACACTATACAGCGCACCCGCGTCATACGCGGGTGTGCTTTACACAGCTTGAGCATACGCGCTCAAGCCGCAGGGCGGAAGGGGTGGCGCGTCCCATTCAATTGAATGGGCGCGCACGCCCGTTGCGCCCCCCCGCGCCACCATGCCCCCGCGCCACCATGCCGCTGCGCCGCCGTGCATGAGCCCCATTGTTTCCAATGGGGCTTGAGCATAGGCGGAAATCACCTTAAGCGGAGGGATCCAGAACGGATCCCCACGTAAGGCGAGGACCCACTGTACTTCTATTGATGCAGCCTAAAATTGCATTGGCCTTGTTAGCTGTCACATCACATTGTTGACTCATGTTCAATTTGTGATCTACTTGGACTCCTAGATCCCTTCCACTTGTAGTCTCGTTCAGCCAGGTGTCCCCCATCCTATATCTGTGCATCTCATTTTTCCACCCTAAGTGCAGTAGCTTACATTTCTCCGTGTTGAAATTCATTTTGTTAGCTTTGGCCCAGCTTTCTAATCAATTAAGGTCATTTTGAATTTTGATCCTGTCCTCTGGAGTATTAGCTACTCGTATCTAGCTCAGAAGCCTACCTGAAGAAAACAGATTGCCATTCACAAGCAATGACAGCAGTTAATGTTTCTCTCATGAAAAAGGCAGCACTGTCGAGTTACAGAAGTGCATCTATGCCTAAATGTTTACGTTTGGAAATTCCTACTCACAGATAAGACAGCTTTGTCTTAAATTTTTAAATATAAATCTTTATAAGATCTATTTTTAGTGAGTAAACTTGCCTGCAGCCACCCCTTTCCTGGCCATATCAGGGCTGCGGCAACCTCACACAGTGTCCCCTATCCAGCCTTTGGAGGGCAGAAAAAGGAGCTACAAAAAGCGGCTGCTTTTTACACCTTACAACGGGCACCATAGCTGTATGGCGCCCCTTCGGTGCTGCATCATTTGGATACAGCACTGGAGGCATGCCATGATGCCATACACCGTCTGGAACGGCACATGGCATCATGATGCCCTGAGGTGGAGTCAGGGGGTCCAGCGTCAGGATGCTACACCCTTACTCCACCCACAGGCCGGCACAAGGTGCCGGTCTGTACAGGGCCTTCATCATAAATTAATCCACTCATTGAAAAAGAATGTATTATGCGGGCATTTTTGCATTTCCACTGTGAATTTTTCTAAGCCCTTTCCCACAGGCTTTCTACCCATCTCTTTTTAATACTTGACTGTGAATTTGCCTGGAAAGTGCATGTGAATTTATATTCCATGTGAGGGAAGAAAAATGGGATTAAAATGTACTAAATCTCTTTCTAGAAAAGTCTAGAAAATGTACTGAAGCTAGGTACCAAAGCACCTGGCAGGATAATAGTGATTTCCCCCAGTAACTATGACCCTATACAGACTGGCCCAAAAGGCCAGCCTGTGGGCAGAATCAGGGTACAGCTTCCTGACGGTTCATGCCCTGACTCTGCCCCCAGGCTGCCATGATGCTATGTACCGCTCCAGGCAGCACACGGCATCATGGCATACTTCCGGTGCTGTGTCCAAATGACACAACGCTGAAGGGATGCTATACAGCTGCGCCACCACAACTATGGTGCCGTCTTTTTGCCCCCTCCAAACGCCCCTTTATCTGCTAAAAAGGATGGTAGTGGTGTTCCCAATTTTTGCTTTAATGGCTATACATCTTCTGCACGTTAGATGTTTTTCCCCCACCGTTTGGAAACATTGCTACTTTGGTCTGTAGCTCTCAGAATCTCACATACAGCATGGCCCTTGACTGCTGGCTGGGAGATTCTGGCAGCTACAGTCCCAAAAAACTAACTTTTCCAGGCTCTCTTTCAGGGTTAACATGTTATCAACATTTTTCTGCCATCTGAATTTTATTGCACAGCTACATAAAAAGAAACAAGACTGTATAAATCACATGCTCATTACATGTGACTTTCAAAACCAGCTTTATGAGAAGCTGATAACACCGCATTGCAGTTGAACAGGTGGATTACGCAAAGGTATGCTGATTTGGTTGCTGTTTGTTCAGTGTGAAATTTGCCTCTATAGGACAGTCCTTTTAAGGCAGGCTTCCCCAACATGTTACCCTTCAAAAATTCTGAGCTACAACGTCCAAAATGCCCCAACAACCTATGGTTCTTCCATTTATATACCTAGCCTGAGGATTTGGGGAAGTGTAGTCCAAAACAGAGAGCCAGTGTGGTGTAGTGGTTTGAGCTTGGGTGACTATGGAGATCAGGGTTTGAACCCCTGCCTGGCCATGAAAACCAACTGAGGGACTGTGCAGATGGACAATTAAATGCCACCCGTTTTTGCCCCAGAAGGAGGCCACGGCAACCACATGCTTCTGAGTGGGTTCTTTTTTATTCTGGTAGGGGCGCCATAGGCACGCTTGCACACCAGAATGACACTCCTTGTGTATAGCGCCGTTTGGGCACTGCGCCACACAGATGTCATCATGGCACCTGCCATGTGGACGGGCGCCCACCACAATGGCAGCCACGCGTTGGAACTAGGGCTTGGAGCATATGAACGCTCAACCCTAGCTCAGCCCTGGTACGTGTGCAGGCTGGCGCAAAGTGCCGGTCTGTATTACCCCTAAGTGACCTTGGGTCAGTCACACACTCATCCCCAGAAAACCCCATGATAAGTTTGCCATAAGTCAGAAATGCATTGAAGGCACACAGCAACAAAGTCCAAAACATCTGGAGGGCACAAGGTTCAGAAGAGGTGTTTTAGATGTAATTTTTTATTATATGTTTACTGAGTTATACAACTTACAAAACATACAAACATAATTCCTAAATTTTAGAGAGAGACATATATAAACATCATAGATTGGCATATACCTTACTTATAACACACACACCCAATAACATTTTCCCCTTAAACCAACTATTCAACATTAATTCATTTTCCACCTTTTCTAAAATCTCAATTCTTTACTTGATATCTCTTCTCTTTTGGTTACTTAAAAAAATCCCTGCAAGTTCACGACCTTCCCATATCTTCCTCTGTCTTCCCTCGCTCTTCTTTCACTCTACCCCTTTTTACTTCCCTTATTCCTTCTCTACCTTGACCCTTCCCTACCATAACTCCTTCATCTTTATTCTCTTTCCATTGAACCTTCTTCTCTACTTCCTCCTCTTCTCTTTCTACTCTCCTCTCTAACCCCCTTTCTACATATTTCTTACCTTCTGCTTACATGCTTTGCCATGTTCTAATCTTTTACCTTCTATTTCTCTCTATCCTATATTCCTTTGTAGTGGTGTCCATATTTCCTTTTTTTAATTAATAATTCAATAAAATTTAATCAAACTCATTCCTTTTTCTTTCCATCCATTTACTTTCTAACAATCATTGGCATTTCATTTGTAATAAATGTGTCTATTAATATCTCCTCCAGCACTCTATTTTCCTTACTGTGAAGTCTAATTCAGTAGCTAAAATGACTACTATTTTCTTATCATTTCATTGTTAATTAATCTTATCTCACCAACTATTCTTGAAATCCTTCTGTTGCTAAATCATCCCATTTATGTGTCATAAATAAACTCATACACTCCATATCGTTTTCAAAGCCTTTTAGATTTCCATCAGACATCAGTCTTGTCAATCTGTCCATTTCGACAATATCGTATATCTTGACTAGCTAGTCTTCTATTTCCAGGAAAGTGCACAAATGATTTTAATTAACAGAATCTTCTCATTGCCCTGATTACAAAATTGCTGCTTCCTGGAGTGGTCATTATTGTACAAGCCCCCATCCTCAACCAGAATTTAGCCTTTTAAAACTTCAGTGATTTTATTGAAAGCATCCCTTTCTCTCCAAGATTGGTAGACTCTTGCCACTGACTTGCTCTGCAATCTCTGAGTCAAAAGCACTGAGGAAAAGGCCACTGTTAAGACCACATTAGGAATCTATGTCCTGTAGCAGAGTAAATGTCCAACTTCATAGTCTTTCATTCAGCTTGCTGAATAACCTTGTGACACAGAGCTGTCCCTATCTTTAGGCAGCATGATGCAACCACCTGACAGGTACTGAATGTGTATGTATTGCATCACATTCTCTGTAGCCCCTAAGCTTACCTGTCTTCCATCAGATAAAGTAGAGGGTTCTGTCCTGTTGTCGGTATAAAATTTAGCTGCCAATCTGAAATTCATTGAGTCGACAGGCAACTTGAAATGCAGTGGTTTAAGCGTTGGACTATGACTCTGGAGAACAGGTTCAAATCCTGGCTTGGCCATGTAAATCCACTAGATGACTTTGGGCAAGTCACACTCTCTCAGCCTCAGAGAGGCAAACCCTTTCTGAAGAAATTTGCCCAAAAAAGTCCTGTAATAAATTCGCTTTAGGGTTACCATAAGTCGGAAACATCTTGAAGGCACACAACCACAACCACACATATCTGGAATGACAGTAGGGTGGGATAAAACCTCTTATTTCCCTCAGGCATCATAATGTTTCAAACCAGTTGTGTCAAGACAGTTACTAGCTGTTGGTTTAACCTAACTCATATGGTCAGCTGAATTATTTAGGGAAGACGGGGAAAGAAGTTAGCAAACCAAAAATTAAAAGGTTGTTGTATGTGCATTGAATCTGTAATAAACAACAAACCTCTTGCGATGTTTTACATAAAATGTTGGATATCTTTTTTAAAAAAGATATGTTTGTGAGCCAGAGGTGAGAAAAGGAAGTATTTTTACACTTGCTTTTTTTTTTTAGCATTTATGTGTGTGTGTATGTGCCCATCTGCCTTCAAGTCGCCTGTAGATTTACGGTGACCCCATGAATTTCATAGGATTTAATTTGGCATGAAATACTGAGGTGCTTTACCAGTTCCTTCCTCTGAAATATAGCCTACAGCACCTGGTGTTTGTTGGCGGGCTCCCATCCCAGTAAGACATCCCAACCAGGGCTGATCCTCCTTAGCTTCCAAGATCAGATGGGATCTGATGCCTTTAGGGTGTGTAGGCTGCTTAGATTAGTTAAAATGCTAGTTGTATTTGAGGTAATGTCTAAAGTCACACACCTCTGTTTCCTCAGAATTTTAGAGTTATGCTGCCCTCTTTAAGTGGGCTTTTGCTTCCATTGTATCCCAGTCATTGTCTTTGGTAATAAACAGGTTGCTTACAATGGTGATCATATTAAGGGAGCAAAAAAAAGCATTAGAAAAAAGCATTAGAAGTGGCTGCTGTCCCTCTTGTCTTGTGTTAATCATTCCTTACTGATAACCTGTGGCATTGATGACAGGTTCCTGTTTGCATTGGAAGCAATGGTGCCGAGACACAAGGTTGCTAAGAGCTGTCAGATGACACTTGCTCACATGAGACCATTAACAGGGTGTTGCAGCCAGTTTTAAAACAAGTTTGCAACTCAGGAGTCAGTGAGAAAGCAGCAACCTCTCTATCCAAGGCCATCTGGTTAGGTCTTGTGATCAAATAATTGCTACAGATGCATACCAGGAAGCAAGATAGTCCCAGTTCTTATTAGCTGTTGCATCTGATGGAATATTCTCTGGATTACTGGATTAAGCAAGACATGCTGAGTTTATTTTAAATTGTATGATATGTTGTAAGAAATTATAATATTAATACTATAGATAGTGAATATCTGCAATCAGGATGTGGCAAGATCTACTGTTTCATATGGTGAAAACCAAGTGAATGTTGTCCGGTTGTTGATTGCTGATCATCCTAGCAAGAAGGCTTATGGCTAATAGTTTCCTTTATTGCAGCTCAGTATCTATATGGATATCTTTACATATACACTGGTTATTTTGAAGGAGTTGTGACTGTGGGTCTGTGTTTGTGAGAGACAGGGACAGCAGTGAGCTCAAAATGTGTGGAGGTACACCAAAGACTTCAAACAGTACTGGGAACAAGGAGGAGAAAGCAAGGAAAATCCATAGTACCACTTCCACACTGGTAAATGACTTTTCAGTGCCCAGGTTGGATAAGACAAAGAAACGACTTGTGGCAGAAAAAACCAAAAGAGTTGGTGAAGAACTATCAGACAGGTATGAAAGCTTTATCCAGAATCTGTTTTGGGTGGGGCATGAGACATGTTCTTTTTTATTATTATACTTTATTGTTACATACAAATAGGCAAACACCTCAAAATAAAAGACAACCTATACAAATAAAATAAAGATAAAGCTTCTTTGAAGGAGAGATAATCAATCTTATCTCTTGTCTGTATAGTATTTGCATTTCATACCTAATATTCATTTTATACAATTACCTTTTGTGCAAGTTCCATATTTTTGCTACTTCTGCCCATTTCTTTTCATATTGTTGAGTTGTTTTCCCTGTACTATACGTAGTCAGTTTATCCATAACTGCTAATTAATTTAATTTTACTTTCCATTCATTCAGTGATGGTACTGTATCGGTTTTCCAGTGCCTTGCATATACCATCCACGCAGCAGTTATCATATATAAAATTAGACTAACTTCATCTTGACATGGCTTTCTTTCAATTGCATCTGTTATATTTAACAAAAACAATTCAGGTTTTCATAGTACAGTCGGCCCTTCTTATACACGGATTTTTTATACACGGATTCAAGCATACACGGTTTGAAAATGTTCCAAAAAAGTATAAATTTACCTTGATTTTCCATTTTTTATAAGGGACACCATTTTGCTACGTCATTATATTTAATGGGACTTGAGCATACATGGATTTTGTTATACACGGGGGATCTTGGAACCAAACCCCAGCGTATAACAAGGGTCCACTGTATATATTTATGTAAAATTCTTAATATAATTTTGTGTATGCTTTCCCAATATTTTTAATACTTTCACATATCCAACACATGTGGTACATAGTACATGAGACATGTTTGAATACACAATGTAACAAGCCTTTAAATGAGCTTTCAACCTTTAAATGCTGAAACTCCTCTTCCAAGGAATCTCTTTGATGATCACCCTCAATTTCTGAAATTATTGCTTAATGTTAACAAATGATTAATCTTTGTGTATGTTAGCCTAAAACTATTATTGCTTTGAAAGGGAAATTTCTATCTGAAATCTTGTGTTTGCATCTTATGCTGCCCTCGTCCACCTTAAATGATGGTTCAATGATATCCAGTCTATCAAATGAGTATTAGTATATGTAAAATTGATGAAGGTTTGAAGTAGCGTATTGGTCCCATTAAAATCCTGCTGTTTTCCTTTGAAGATAACTACTATCTTTTTGCAACTCCTAAATGTATGGTTGGATACTTTTGGTGTTTTTTTTAAAGGCCAATCATTCCCAGTTAGACAACATATACAAATAAGATAAAGATAAAGCTTCTTTGAAGGAGAGATAATCAATCTTCTTAAATAAATAAATAAATTGCAAGTTAAATTTTTAAAAATTAGGTATTTTAACCATATGCACCTTATTTTTTATCTTCAAAATGTTGTATTTTAGATGGGTATTTAAGAATGATTTTTTTAATAAAAGAGACTGGAACTAAGCAGAAATGATAAAGCAGATGCTAAGAATCTTCCCCAATGATTTCAGTGTGTTAGTAAATTTTATTAGAAAATTTGGCTATGTCACTGAAGGGAGGCATAATTGGAAACCCTAGCAGAAGAAAAACTACTACATCCTGAAGCCTGTTGCCATTGCTGCTTCCCCTCTTTGGTGCATACCAAAGTCCTTCTCACTTTTCCAACTCCCCCCATTTTGAAAAATGTCTCTTTGTTCACATCTTATTTCAAATGTTGTAAACTGAGTTCAAAATGCAAAAAAAAAATGCATTTAATTAATTCAGCAGGGAGTAAGAAGAGAGGAGGGCAGAATCTTTCATTCCCCAATAGCCTCAGGCAAAAACAAGCAGTTGCAGTCTCTCCTACATTGTATGTTCTTCCTCATTGTGTGTGTGTGTGTGCGTGCGTGCGTGCGTGCTTGCCATCTTGCTCAGTCATGTTGCTTGGCCACACATGCCCCCATTTGCATCTGTGAAATGTTGGAAGGTACATTGATGTTGCTGCATATGATAATACTCTCTGTTCAAGTGAGGAGAGGTGAGAATGGGGAGAGCAGTATGGTACACCTGCTTTCCCTCAATGTAGCATTGTGGAGAGTGTTCAAAGACGCCAAGTGAATGAGCAGCATTGACAACATTAGGGAAGAAGGGTTGACCCAAGCAAGGAGACCATTTGTGGCATCAATCACTGTCAAACGGGCATTGTATTTCTACAGATCTCCCAAACAGGCTGGGAGATCATTGCTTACTTTATAGATTTTGATTTAGAATAATGTATGCAATTTTTAAAAATAACAGTACAGTAGTGACCAGCGGGGTCCCACGGGTCTGTCCTGGGCCCAGTGTTATTCAACATCTTTATCAATGATTTGGATGACAGAATTTGGGGCAGACTTATCAAATTTGCAGAAGACACCAAATTAGGAGGAGTAGCTAATAACCCAGAGGACAGGAACAAAATTCAAAATGACCTTGATAGATTGGAAAGCTGGGCCAAGGCTAACAAAATGAATTTCAATACGGAGAAATGTAAGGTACTGCACTTAGGGCAGAAAAATGAAATGCACAGATATAGGATGGGGAACACCTGGCTGAATGAAACTAGGTGTGAAAGGGATCTGGGAGTCCAAGTAGACCACAAATTGAACATGAGTCAACAGTGCAATGCAGCAGCTAACAAGGTCAATGAGATTTTAGGCTGCATCAATAGAAGTATAGTGTCTAGATCAAGGGAAGTAATAGTTCCACTCTGTTCTGCTCTGGTCAGGCCCCACCTGGAATATTGTGTCCAGTTCTGGGCACCACAATTTAAAAAGGATGTTGAAAAACTGGAGAATTTCCAAAGGAGGGCGACAAAAATGGTGAATGGTCTGGAAACCATGCCCTATGAGGAACGACTTAGGGAGCTGGGAATGTTTAGCCTGGAGAAGAGAAGGTTAAGAGGTGATATGATAGCCCTGTTTAAATACTTGAAGGGATGTCACATTGAGGAAGGAGCAAGCTTGTTTTCTGCTGCTCCAGAGACTAGAACTCGGAGCAATGGATGCATGTTCCAGGAAGAGAGATTCCACCTCAACATTAGGAGGAACTTCCTGACAGTAAGGATTGTTCGACAGTGGAACAAACTCCCTCGGAGTGTGGTGGAGTCTCCTTCCTTAGAAGTCTTTAAACAGAGGCTGGATGGACATCTGTCAGGGATGCTTTGAGATTTCCTGCATGGCAGGGGGTTGGACTGGATGGCCCTTGTGGTCTCTTCCAACTCTATGATTCTATGATTCTATATTGTATGACCAAATATCAGGGTAATTACTGTTCAGCTGTTAGAGGCCTTATTTAAGCAAGGCAAATTATTTATATTGTTTATTTGTATGCCACCATTCTTTTGGGTTCCAAAGTGGCTCACATAAAGACTTTCATATTGGTACAATATGCATAAATGTTTTTTAAAGTACAGGTGTAACAGCTAAGAAATGTAATGCATTGTCTGTGGTACTGGATTTGGGTACAGGAAATAGGGACTAAAATTCTTTATTGGTCATGGGCTTTGCGGGATAAGGTACTCTTTCTCTCTTGGCCTCCACACCTCACCGGATAGTTACAACATGAAGATAAAATGGAATTCTCCATAGTTCACACTCTTAAGCTACAAGTATGGTCAAGAATAAAGTGCTTTGTGGGAGAGCAGGAGCTATGTGTTTAAGTGAGGCAGTCAAACAATGTGGGAAGAGAGGCAGATTTTCACTTTCTTACAGTAAACCATATTGCAGTATACTCCTGTGCTTTTGCTCACTGGGACCTAGATATCTGTTGAGGCTTGGTTCCAGGACCTTACATGGGTACCAAAATTCCTGGATGTTTAAGTTCTGTTATATTCAATGGCATAACAAAACAGTGCACCCTATAGAAAGAGGCAGACAAAGGTTTGTTTTTTGGCTTTTAAAATATATATATATTTTTAAGCAGTGGATGGTTCAATCTATTGCTACAGAGGGCTGACTGTATTTAAATAAAGTCTAAGATTTTGCTAATATTTCAGGTTTTGGTTAGAACTGATAGAATCTTGACCAAAAGCCTCTTATACAACATAATACATTCGTCTAGTAATATGTTTACCTTCTAGATATAGTCCAGCTTGGTCAGGTCTGAGCATATGGTTTTCACGGGAGGCTTGCATTTATCTTGGAAAATCCATTGTTCTGCATTAATATTGTCATATCAAAACCAATAAGTTTGGCCCCAAAACCTGCCCTCGACTTATACATGAGGTCGACTTATAGTTGAGTATAAACAGTAAGCATACTACAGTATTATCATCTGTACTCTTGTAAACAACTTTCCCAAGTTTTAGCCACTTGCCATGTTTAACACACACACACACACACACACACACACACACACACATATTGGACAAACATTGTCCCCAAGGACAATGTAACCCTTTGTCAAAAGGTCCCTTGTTGTTTTTCAGGAAACCATGATGGTACTCAGCATGGGTGACATATTGTGGTTGCCAGTAGGTTGGCCCCATTTGGGAGCATAGGGAACTTTTGAATTCTAAATGCGTTCAGGAAACATACACATTTTAACCCTACCGCTAACAATCAGTATACTGGAATGTTGGTCAGAAAATAACTCACTCCATTCAGTTCTTTTTTCATCCAGGTGCATGGGGTTTAAAGACACTTGTGGCCATGATCTTTCCAAGGGGACACCACAACAGGCAGCTTTTGTATAAACCTCATCACACTCTGTTGAATGACACTATTTATATAAGATCAGAATGAGTAAATTGACTGTTGTCTTCACAGAGAGGGCTGAATAACTCTTTGTCACACTGTCTTACAATTCACAGTTGGTCTTGTTCGGGATTTGACCTAAATGAAATCCGCTTGATAGTGTATCAAGATTGTGAGAGGAGAGGCAGACAGGTCTTATTTGACTCCACTGCAGTCCACAAGACTGATGAGACAGGGTTTCAGGTAAGAATATTTCTGTCTTTCTTCAAACTATAAACATTTGCTTTCAACCACAGGGTCTCCACCTTTATAAAATCATGTATGTTTTAATGTTTTATCTTGCTGTTTAAGTTTTTGGGGCAGAACATTTGCCACTTCTGAGTCAGTTTACTGATTGCAGAGGGTTGGATTGGGATTTGGAGAACTGCGTCCTAGTCCCTGCTGGGCCTTAAAGCTTGTTGGGTATCCTTGGGCTAGTCACTGTCAACCTGACCTGCTTCATAGGGCTGTTGTGAGGATAAAGAGAGGAGAGAGAAATATACTGTGGTGGGTTCATTAGAAGAAAGACAGGATATAAGTCAGGGATGGGCAAAGTGCAATCTGTGGGCCATTTTTATGACCTCCAGTTTCATCTTTTTTTATTCTTAAAAATATTTTTGCCTGAAAATGCCACCAGATATCCTCTAGGGTACATAGAGGGGCAATTTTGCCACTTTTATTTGCTCCTCAGGCCCTTTTCCATCCAGGACAGGCCCGGGGGGGGGGGGCGCCAAAATGATTTCTGAGGTCTAAAATACACTGCAGAAACAATCCAGTTTGAGACCATTTTAACTGCCTTGTCTCAATGCTAAGGACCTCTGGGAACTGTAGTTCTGTGAGACATTTAGCTTTCTTTGTTAGAAAGCTATGGTGCCATAATAAACTACAATTCCCAGGATTCCCTGGCATGAGCCAGGGCAGTTAAAGCGGTCTGCAGTGTGTTTTGGACCTTAGTCACTTCTTGTAAAAAAAAAAAAAAAAGGCCTCTTCTGTGCCAATAGCAACCAGGCAGAAAATGTAGTGAAAATCTTGCCCATGACTCCAGAAGCCATTTAGGGGGGAAATAATAATAATAATAATAATAATAATAATAATAATA
>NC_056526.1:141603074-141686753 GCF_019175285.1 Sceloporus undulatus | reverse complement strand
ATTATTATTATTATTATTATTATTATTATTATTATTATTATTATTATTATGTGCAAGGACGAGGGTATTTTAGGGACGTATATCTCCATAACCCCCAATAGTTACCTACCCCTGATACAAATGTATGTATTGGCTCTAAATGGCGTTTTTGATTGAGCTACCTACCTCTAGTGTTTTGAAAGAGGAAGCTTTAGAGCCCTTCATTTCCTATCTAACAACTGGTAGAGCTGTCCATAGTAAAACTAAAATGTAAAACTAAAATACCTACATTGCACTACCAGGTGATAAAAGCCAGGCATGTGATTTGAATAGCTAGGCAAACACCAGAGATAAATGCATACAAATATATAGTGTGATTTAAAGGGGCAGTTTAGTAAACAAGCCAAAAGTCCAAGAACTTGCAAGAGGAAATCATTTCTAAACATGCAAAGGTTTTGTCCACAGAATCTAGAATTTGTTTGTAAAATCAGAAAATAAGAGAAGCTTAATGTGTGTTTGCAAGACAAAAAAAATAGTTACTTCCAGGAGAGAGAAACCAATGAGAACAACATATTTCATGTTCTGTTTGCCTTGGTCTGTTTTTAACAAGAAACAGATAAAAGTGCGACTGATGCAGTGAACTGTAGTCAAGGAAAGCTGATTCCCTAATATATCTGTTTGTTTTTAAAGTGTCATAGGACCCTTTGTCATTATGATATGCTAGGACACACTGTATAGCTTTCAGTAGAAATATGCAGATGCTTCAGAGTCAACAAGAAATTATGGCAGTTCTGCTTTGTCATTTTTTTAAAAATTTATTTAATCTTAGGATGCCTCTGGAAAGCCATGTGGCAAATGCTGCCAAGAATGCAGGGGGTCCAGTACAGCTTCTCATAATCCTTCAACGGACAGCAGACAGACTATCAAGGAAGACATTCCAAAGTATCAGGTAACCTGACAGCTGAAATCTCTTTGCTTATCTAGGTCACTGAAAACCAGCTTCTATATTGAAATCCTGTTTGTTGCTGCATTTTCTGCTTAAATACTGTTATCTGGTGTACTGCCCAGGAAAGTAAACTGCTCAGTTCGCACACTGTCAGCTATTTGATGGGCAAAGGAGGGAGAAGAATAAGAAGTGCTTAGTTCCTTTTCATTCTGTATCTCTCTTTTTTCCAGTAATATGTACATCAGCTAGTGATTGACTGTCTTGGCTTCACATTAATTTTTAGCTCCTTTAGTTATTTATTTATTCAGTTTTATCTTTGTATGTACTTTGATATTCTGATATTTGTATTTTACCATTGATATGGTCAGTTGACTAATCAATAAACTTGTTGTTGTTGTTGTTTATTTAATATCCCACCTTTTGTTTGGAATCGGATCCTCTCAAGTCCTGTTAAAATGTTATGTAAAACAGCAAAGCTCTCATGAGCAGTGACATGGCTCTACCAGTGCCCTGCCTCTGATGTGACATTACCATCCATTTAGATGGCTGATGTGTACACATATGATAGAAATCCCACCACCTCTGCAGGCCTCCTGCTCTGTAAGCATGAATAAATGTGTAGTGGCGCTATCTAGTGGCATGTCAGGAGCAAGGCCACATGGCATGATCCTATCTCCAACTTTGGAGACCAGGGTTTGAATCCCTGTTTGGCCATGGAAACCATTAGGTGACCTTAGGCAAATCACACTCTCGCAGCCTCAGGAGGAGGCAAAAGCAAACCCCTCTCTGAACAAATCTTGCCAAGGAAACCCTATGGTAGGTTTACCTTGGGATTGCCATAAGTTAGAAGTGACTTGAAGTTATACAACAACAACAACAAACGCTTGAGAAAACATTTCTTTCCTTGGTGTGTGTGTGTTGTTTTTTTATTTTAAAAAAAAACTATTTAATTTCCACACTTAGTGGTCACCAATGCTACCCACTCAGTGTAGCAAAATCATGTGAAAGTGTGGTGGGACAGGGAGCTTCCTGGTGAGAGCAGGTGAGGCTATTGCAGGTCACATCTTCACTTACTTATTAGTTATATTGCCGCAGTATACACCGGCCTTTTGCACCATGCCAGCGCCGATTCTAGGCTTTGGGCATGACAACTTCATGGCCCCTAACCCTAGTACGTCACAGTGGCGTAACAATGTTGGTGCCCTGTGTACATGGGGCACCGCCATTGTTACGTAAGCACTGTGCAGTGTCTGCAAGTTGCCATGCAGTCCTTATGTCACGAGTGCGCCATTGGCACACTCACAACATCATTGCGGCGCCAGAAAAAGAACCCACAGTGATGGCGCATCATTTGGGGGCTGTGCTGTCCCTGCAGAGGAAACTAGGCCGCCGGCAGGCTACCATTTCTTGGCAATCTCTCCCAAGCCATTAATATCTTCTCTTTTCTGCAGTGAGTTTCATGTAGTGTATGTGGTTTGATTTATTCTCATGATGTTTCTCTACCTGTGAGATAGCTTTGGTTGAGACAGTAATGGGATCAAGGACACTCACTGAGTTTCATGGCTGAATGGGCTCTTCAACATGGATCTTCTATACCCCAACACTAACCACTGCACCAAAGTGGTTCAGGTTGTGTGGCCTGTTCAAGCTCAAAGGCTGGGTTATGAGACTCACCAGATAGCATGCTGCTGATCTCTGTTTATTGTGTATTTATGAGATTTCTTCAGTTGTTGAAAATCAATAATAATACTATGGTGATGGTATTTTTTGTTGTTAAGTATGTACTTCTTTAATCTTTTGAAAAACACTTCAGCTACATTACATCTTTACAACTACCCTGTAAGCTAGGTCAGTAAGGTGGAAGAAGAATGGTATGTCCACTAAGGAGTTCACGACCGAGCTGAAATCAGCTTCTTAGTTTGTATTCCAGATTCTAAGGTGCTGTGACATAGAACTGTAGACCAGAAAATAACTGGGAAAATTATTTAGAAATGAGAGTGGGAAACAAAATAAAATATCTTAAACGGTTATTTAAAAACTCAACAAGTTGCCATTTTGGATAAATGTGTACTTTATCTCCCCTCCATTAAAAAAATGGGCTATAGTAGGAAAACCAGCATTGTATTCCAAGTCCAATAGTACAGTGATGTTTCTCTATATTTTATGCATTCAGTTTATGTGTAGATGAGGCACAGTTTAATATCCAGTGGCAGGGGGCATACTTCTGTTTTTCACAGAGCTTGAAAACATTACCTTTTGTGGATTGCAGCTTTCAGAATTCTTCTGCCAGTAGGTAAAAAATTAATATGTCTAGGCTGTGGTTTTCTTACGTTTCTGTTTATGCATCACCTTGAAGTCAAGGTGTGGCATGGTTGAGCTGAGTTTGCAGCAGAATAAGGAGGTGGAACAGATGGGCATGAAGCTGCCCCGCCCAAGATGCCTTGGTGCCTCAGCAAGCACTTGCTGTGATCACAATCCACCAGGAATCTGGCCCAAATAGAAGTGGAATAGATCTGCTCCTATTTGGGCTGGGTTTAAGACGCCCCGCTGCAGCTCCAGGGCAGCCTCTGGGTGTGTGGCGTCTAAACTGTCTGATTAACTGGGCGGCTTCAAGACATCTCAGGGGCATGTGGCGTCTAAATGCCATGCCCCCAAGCCACCGGGAAGCCAGCTTTTAGAGCCGGTCTGTGCTGGCCCGTGGTAAATGCTGTGAAAGTACACTGGTATATTTTCCTTTCTCACTTATAGTACACCAGGCCAGCATCTGATGTCAACATGTTGGGAGAGATGATGTTTGGTTCAGTAGCAATGAGTTACAAAGGCTCTACACTGAAAATCCACTATATACGGTGAGTTGGTGTCCCCAGTTTCTTGTTGTCCCTGCATAGTGTTGAATTACAATTAGAATGGCTGAGTTGTCAATTACACTGTTTATCCTTTCAGTTCTCCCCCGCAGCTCATGATGAGTAAAGTGTTCTCTGCCAGAGTAGGAAGCTTCAGTGGAAGTACAAATAGGTAAGGCCTTCTTTATATTTTGAATCAGTTTTGACTTCTTTTGGGTTTGTCTCCTTGCTTTTTAATCTTTTTTTAATACAGTCATCCCTCCATATTTGCAGCTTTGATATTTGCGGATCTGATTATTCACGGATTTCATTAATATGTTTTCTCTAAGACTGTCTCGATCCTCCAGTGCAACTCTGTGGTCAACTTTAACTAAAAGTTGCACTGAAAGACCATTTGTAGCTACTACTCCAGTGCCATTCTATGGTCAGTGTATGTTGGACATTGATCACAGAGTTGCCCTGGAGGACCTAGAGATTCCTAGAGAGGTGTCCTCTCAGGTAGAAATAGTGTTTTTGTTATTTGCGGTTTTTCCATATTCACGGGGGTCTTATTCCCCTAACCCTAGCGAATATGGAGGGACAACTGTATAAAGGAAGATTGATGGTGGACACATGGTCCTCTATACTTTGCTCCCATCCTCTATAGCCAGTGGACATAGTAGCTAGGGTTAATGGGAACTGCAGTCCATCAACAACTGGTGAGATACATGCTCCAGATTCCTAGAAGTGCTTTTTGTCTGATTACTTCCAGATGTTGTGTTTCATCTAGAATCAAATCTGGAGTCAAAATATGTGCAAACCTACAGTACACTTCTTAATGGGGACTCTTTGGTCTTAGTTCAGTCACTAAAGCTCTTAATGAGATTAGAGTAATGTGAAGGAAGGGTAAAGACATGGTAGTAGATTCCATCACCTCCTGTAGCTCTGTCATCTGCCGCAGGTTGGAGCAAGAAGTTCTGCAAGGGGAGCTTGCTGTCTTTATGAAAAAAGGTTCCCCTGCAAAACAAGGGCTCTAAATTGTACAGGAAATCTCCATAAACAGATCTGTCTCCTCACTGCAGATCTTCAACCATATACAGTGTGCAGAACATCTTGTGACATGATATGGTGGAGAAGATGGGCTGGCTAACATTTTTCTCTCTCCCCTCATTGCACAAGGGCTTTAAGCCATGAATAGGGAATGTGTATTTCTCCCAGATGTTGAACTACAGCTCTCATCAGCCTTAGCCAACTTTTCTAATGGCATAGGGTTGTAAGAGCTTCAGTTGAATAGTATCTGGATAGCAACTTGTTCCCCATCCCTTTTTTAAGACCTGAAGAGAGCTTATCATATAATAGCATAATAGCATACAACACCCCAGCTATATTGGTTTGCTGATATGGTTTAGGGTAGAATTCCCATATGAGCTTGCCCAAGTTTTAAGTTTTTCAGAGGAGAGGTTTTCACTGCTTTCACATGCATGTCTACTGAGGGGAGAAGGCCTTTCTGGTGGTTGCTCCCAAGTTCTGGAACACCCTTCCTAGGGTGATGAGACTGGCTCCCTCTTTGTTGTCCTTCAATCAACAGATGAAGGCATTTCTGTTCCAACAAATTTTGAAGAAGTGATTGTTTTACAAGGAGTTTTACTTTTAAAATACACCACATTTGCCTTTTTAATGGATGCTTTAGTAGCCTTTAATTCTGTAGATAATTTCATTACATCTTAACAGTAATATTGTATGAAGTTCTGGAGAAATGTGGGAAATAAATAATTAAAATAATTTTAACAGTGTTCTTGGTAGTGGTGGTGGTGGTGGTGATGATGATGATGATGATAATGATGATACAATGCTAATTTTGTTAATTGATAGCTCAGGACCATTTGTCTAATATTGCGGGTTGCATCTGAAACTCTGTGTGTATGTTTACCTCAAAAGAGATTCAAGAGGGGTGCTTTTAAGTAATGGGGCTTTTCTTCAGTTGACCTGTGCTTATGGAGTGCTCTCCCCAAAACAGCTTTTTCTAACATAGTCATCACACCAGACAAAACACTTATTTTGCTTCCAGGCATTAAGACACAAAAAAGAACTATCTGTTGGGATGTTTATGGTGTTTATTGTGTGTGTTGGGTGTCTGTGGAGGAACATGAGTGTTGTTGATTAATACTTTTAATTGGAATAAAGTGCTTTATTTGATTGTGTGTTCATAGCTGTAGTTCTTTGTTATATGAATTGTGGACTATATTGATTATGTATTTTCCTATTCTATTGACTATATCATGATCATTTGTATGCTTTATCTGGTAACTCACTTCAAGTTGTTTTTAGTAGTGAAAAGCAATATGCATATTTAATAGTGTAGTGATTGATATGCTGGATTAGAAGTGGGGAGACCCAGGTTCAAATACCCACTCAGACACAAAACTAATCATATTACCTTGACTACGTCTTGGCCTGACCTCCCTCATAGGGCTGTGAAGAAAAATTGAAAGAAGAGCAGGAATCTTTTTTGAGCACCATAGATTAGGAAATTCCCCGTGAATGGGCGGGATACAAATAAATATATATATATATTATTATTATTATTATTATTATTATTATTATTATTTAAAAAGTGTCACACACGTAACCTGGAGCCGTAGTTAATTAATTAGACAAGAAAAGCCAGTTATGCCTTTTGTTCCTACTGTTTCTGTTCTACGAACTCCTCTTAAAATGGTGCAATTTTGTACAGTGGACCCTTGTTATATGCTGGAGTTTGGTTCCAAGATCCCCCGTGTATAACAAAATCCGTGTATGCTCAAGTCCCATTAAATATAATGACATAGCAAAATGGTGTCCCTTATAAAAATGGAAAATCAAGGTTTGATATTTGAAAATTATCCTTTTTTGGATCATTTTAAAACCGTATATGCTTGAATCCGTATATAAAAAAATCCGTGTATAAGAAGGGTCGACTGTAATAGGATTCCATAGGCCATTCTGTTGAACACTGACACTGATTGCTAGAGTGGGATGCATTGCTCTTGAAGCAAACAGTGATAGCCTTGGCTTTGAGGAAACCTAAATGTGTGGGTTCATAATGTCTGAACAATAAAACTAATGCCCCCACACCCTGCCTTCTTTTTGTCCCAGATACTTTTGCTTTCTTGTCTGCCCTTGTTTAGTTTCAAAAAAGCAAGACAAAGTGCACTGTTTACCAAATAATTACCTAATCGTTTTTTAACAGAAAGCATTTGGAAATGTAGTATTAACAGTATAATTTCAATAGAAATTCATATTGGATTATAGTTTTGCCACAATGGTTTTTACTTCAGGAGAAAAACAGAAAGCATTGGTATGTTTTTGAATAACCGAATTCAAAAGAAGAAAGGAAAAGATTAGCCCTCCTGTTGTGTCAGTGAATGGACCACTCATATAGAATTTATTAGTAAATAGAGATAATTTGGCCCCTAAAATTCATAACAGTTGAACAGGCAGTTTATGATAGTTTAAATTACTAAACGTATTGGGGGGTGGGGGGAGAGAAAGACGTTAAAATGAACAAGAAAATCCTGCATTCATGATTATAGGTACGTATAAAAAACTAATACTATGGATTAGATTTTTACTTTAAAAATGCTCAGGTAACTGTCTTATGTGGGCATAATGGATGTTGCCCTGTATAAATTAGAAATAGTTCGGGATGTCAAAATAATGGGAAAGTACGCAATTTCAGCCAAAATATTGATTGTTTCTTGATAACTATTTTGGATATTTTCCTTCCAAGTTTGCAAGGTAGTTTTGAATGCATCAATCAAGATCCAAGTTTAGGAAGACTGAACTCTACTCCAAATAGTTTGGGCCCCTGTCGTAATGAAGGTAGTCTAGGTAGGTGCATTTACCTAATACGTTTACAAATCTGTTTTGTCATGTGCCACAGTATTTAGTTTGTCTGTTTTTACATTACTGTTTAATCATATTTTTGTTTTGTGTATTTCCCATGTTGCTGTCTTTAGGTGCATTACAGTTGTGTAGCAACAAACTGCTGCACGGTGTGCCTGAAGGGGAATCCCTCCGGCTCATCCGGAGTGCTTCCTTTTTTACAGGTTTGTGTGGAATGCTGGCCACAGTGTGATGCGCTCCTGTGCACATGTTTGGCTTCATGTGTATCCTCTTGGCATGAGATCAGTGACTGCTCTCTAAATTGAATGGGTGAAGATTATATTGATTCTAATTTAATTATTTTATTTAAAAACTATATATATGAGACCAAAGGCTGGAAACATTACTTTCGTATTTATTTATTTATACTTTTTTTACACTACAGCTCCAGAATCCCTCAGGCAGTATGGCTATGCTGGCTGGGACATTCTCCAAGCTCAGGGAGGGTTATAGCTCTCCCAAACATTGAGCTGTATTAGCTGTACACTACTTCATTGTAACAGCCTTTGTGATGTGTCTTTACTATTTGCAGATATTTGTGGTACTTTGTCAGAAATGAGTGTGCCCTTTTCAGTTTTGAGAGAAGTTGTTTTTCCAGGCTGATCTTTTGCTGGTGTTAATTTCTTGTTCTGTTGCTCACACATAATAATGCTATAATGTTTGTATGTATGGTTGTGTTCGCGCACTCTCCAGGAAATTTCTCCCCTCATCCTGGTGCTCAAGTAGCCTATATTTCATAATTGAAGTGATGATTTTGGGAAATGGATAAAATACAGTGTAATCAAAGAAATGCTACATGGGTCACAAATCATGCATGCACTAATCAAATGCAGTTCTCTTCTTAGTGTTGGCTTAAGTGATTCTGAATTTTACTTTTGTGCAAAATGAGAACTACTCCTCTGGCTAGCATTGATAATTGAAGTAGGAGCCATTGGAAAACAGATATTGTTATTTGAGAGTGTTATCATTATACAATATGTAAAAGCAATTTGTTGCACTTAGAAGCTCCCTTCTGCATGCAGGAGGTATTTTCTGCCCCTGGAAGATGCTAGAAAAGGGAAGCTCAAGCTTATACCCTAATAAATCAATTAAACTCCTAAGAAGTACTCTTTGTTTTTAAAAACCAAATATGTTCTTCTACTTTGAAGCTTCTTACAAAAACATGAGAGCATCTGTAAATATTCTTAATTATAACACAGTGACCTATTGGGCACAGGTGTTTGTATATTAATGGCCATTTTCCTTTTAGTCAGTGTCCTAACCTGATGAATTTAACTGACTACAAATCACTGAGAGTCTTCAGATAAAAGAACTGTAGTGGTAGGTTTCAACAAACTTCAAGTGGAGTACATTTGTCTGTGTTCATACAGAGTCAATGTGCCTAATTTTCTTCCCTTCACTGCAGTAGAGAAGGGGGGGGGGGGGGGAGAGAGTAAGATTTCTGAAAGATAAGATTTCTATTGAATGCAGAGTCTCTAAAATCTGAGCTGTTTCAGTGTTCGTGTGTTCATTCTATATTGTAATTTGAAAGCGGCTGGCTAGCAGGCATGCAAACTCAGATAGTCTTGGCTTTTAAATCAGTTCAGCCTTTTACTTTTTAGATTTTGCCTAACTTGTGAGCACTAAACTGAGTTCTGGTTTAATCCTCACTCGGGCAAACAGTATTTTCATCCCCTCTGACATGTTTGGTTACAGAATTCACACAGCTAGATCTATATGTTGGCATTTTATGGAAAAAGTATCTCAAAAAATCTGTTGCAGTTCTGTATTTGTTTTGTTGCAAAGTATATGTTCTGGCTTGGGTATTGTGTGAGTATTGTGAAATACCTTCATTCTGTACCCACAACTCCTCTTATGGACATGGAACATTTTTATCCCTGTCATACATTGCAATTTTCATTGAGATCAGATTGAGGCATTCAGTTGATTTTTTTTTAAAAAAAATCTGCCTGCATGAAGGTTAAATAAATAAATAAAAACTCTTCTTGTTTTGTAACTCAGGTTGTTCCCACCAGTTCATTTGCACTTGCAAATTTTTAAGCAAACCATAGCAACCAATGACTCAGATTTCTTTTCTCAGTGGTTGTCCTGTCATTCTGCATATTGTAAAATGCCTAGACTCCAAAGAAATAAACTCACTGAAAGCTGTTGATGTTTGCTTTTTGTCCCTGAATGTACTTAATAGAGAGAGGCACTGCTTGAGAAAATGGGTTCTCACTCCCGTAATGATGATTCCATTGCAATAAACTCAGGAAGTTACAATCTGTTATAGGGCATCATGGTGTAGATTGGCAGGTCAAGCTAAAGCGACATTATAATTTGCTACTGCTTGAGCAAGATTAGAAATGATTGTTACAGTGTACACTCCTAATGCTGTTGGGCAGTGGGAAAAGTGGGGCTTTGGAATGAAATACTGTACAGTAGTTATTTTTACATTAACATTCCTTCTACATAGACACTAGTTAACTGATCACAATGCAATGCCAGAGTAAAGCTTTTCCTCCTCGGTTGCTTCCAGATTTAAGGGATGTTTATAAATATTCCATTGTGTTTTCTTAGCCATTGTGAGAACACTATGAAATATTTGAAAATAAACAATATTATTATGAGAAACTCTTTTTAATTATTTTATTATATTTTTTGCTATTTGAGAGCAATTCAAGCTATTAATTTTTAAAAATAGCACTCCCAAATCCAAACTGCTGTTGTAAAGCCTGGTTTAAAAAGAAATTATAAATAGTATGCTAATTTAATCTTCAATATATATGTGTGTGTGTTGTTGTTGTTGTTTTAATTTAGCTCACAGCACACCTGTTGACATGCCTAGCAGGGGGCAGAATGAAGACAGAGACAGTGGTATTGCTCGCTCAGGTATCTATGTATTTCTTTGCTGTTTTCTGGAGTATTATCACAAGGTGATAAAATTAGTTTAGTTTAGTGTGGACCAGCAAATTTAGATGCATTTTCACTCCTTAGAGAATTTGAACACTTTTCCTGTGAATTCTGATGCTCAGTTTAGAAGTGGGAGATTTGTTTTTTCATTAGTTTGTTTCGGTCTTCTGTAAAACAAGACATTTGGCCTTGACATGTGACTTGCAAAACTCATTCTAATCTGATGTTCTTATTCAAAGACATAGCTACATTAGTATGGAAAATCAGTATGCAAAGGGATCTTGTAGCACCTTTAAGACTAATTGGGACTAACTGCTACCAATTTTGTGATTTTTTTCCAGTTAGTTTCAAAGCTGCTGTAAGATCCCTTTGCATACTGATTGTCTTATGTTCTGTTTATTTAATATACGTAGATGATAAGCCTCTTGACCATGTTTGTTTTGGACAGTGTCTGCACACTGTTGTAAAAGATTCTCATTGTTCTGTGTTGTATCAGCTCATGTGTGGTTGAAAACTAGTAACCTAATCTCTTGGCAAAATGGTTACAGAAGAGCTCTGTGTTCCTCTGTAGTAATGCAGCGGTGGTGTTGGGGTCTATTCTTTTGGTTACCTGATAGTTTAATAGGATCTTCTCTTTCTATTGCATGTGGTTCTAATATGAAAGAGTAATCATACATCTGTTATGTGTTTCCATATTATAATTATAATTAAGATGGAACTGTGTGTTTCTTTCTCTTTCCCTCCATTCTAGCAAAAGAAAATGTATGTTGGATATCTTTAATAAAAGTGAGGTTGAAACTTTCATAAGAATAGAAAGCATGACTGTTGAAGTGACACCTTGGGAAATGTTGACATCTTTCTGCTTTCTTGCTAGCATCTTTGAACAGTCTTTTGATGGCTCCATTGCCATCTCCAAGTTCCTGTTCTAGTACCTACCAGCGTCGTTGGCTAAGAAGTCAAACAACAAGTCTGCAAAATGGCATTTTTCCTAGGTGGTAAGTTTCATAGGCATTGCGTTCCTGGATTTCATTTACACAGATTCTGCTTGTAGATGCTGTATATACAGTCAGTTTTATGATCTAAGAAATCATCCACGAACTACAATAAAAAAATCTTCAAAAGGACTGCTGGAGCAAGTACATTTTAACAACCTCTAGAGTTGCCATTGTGCAGGCCTAGTAGGCCTCTGTAGAGAAAATACTGGGGTGTGAGAAGATGGAGATGAGATGCTATGTAGAAGAAGAAGCTGTTTTCAGATATTGTTCATTTTTTATTATTTCTGTGTTGTCTTTCACTAATTAAAAAACACAGTGAAAAATCTATATCATTAGTTTTTTTAAAAAAAACCTAACAGGAAGGAAGAATCCTTGAAGCCAACAAAGTGTGCAAGAGCCTAGCAGAACTGACCAGTCTTTTGATCCTGATTAAAACATTGAATTGGGGAACCAGACAGATACTTTGGAGCCAAGAATTCCCAATATATGGAGCTGCCACCAAGGTTGCTCTCTCCTTGGTACCCACTGGCATGGTCATTCTTAATGATGGGCCAGAAATGGGTGCCTCTTAAACTGATATGTAGGGCATAGGTAGGATGTAGGAAAAATGATGTAAGCCAGGGTGGGCAACATGGCCTTCTAGATGTTGTTGGCCTGCAGTTATCATCAGCCCCCACCAATATAGTTATTAGTAAGGGATAATGGGAATTGTCATCCGACCACATATTGAAGGCCACTCTTGTTGTGTGCCTTTAGTTTTTTTCCAGCTTATGGCAAACCTAAGGTGAAACTATCATGGTGTTTTCTTGGCAAGGTCCTTCAGAGCTGGGATTCAAACCCTGGTCTCCAGAGTCATAGTCCATCACTCCAACCACTACACCATGCTGGCGCTCAGATATAACTATTACATTTGAGAGCCAGCGTGGTATAGTGGTTTTGAGTGCTGGACAAGGATCTGGTAGACCAGGGTTCTATTCCCGGCTCAGTCATTGAACCCACTGAGTGGTCTTGGGCAAGTCACACTCCCTCAGCCTCAGGGGAAGTCAGTGGCAAAACTCCTCTGAACAAATCTTGCCAAGAAATCCCTGTGATAGTGTTCACCTTAGGGTCACCATAAGTTGGGAACAAATATTCCAATTTTCTCCTGATGTAGGACCCAGTGCTGCTTATAAAATGAATTAAAACAAAGTACAGTTCTAAAGTAATCAATTAAGAAATTAAGATAGAGGGATTAGGTAATGACATTCTGACAGTTTATTCTCATTCCAGCATCCGAAGAAGGTTGGTGACCTAGGGTCCCTAGATTAAAATGATTTATGTGCTAAAAAGTTTTTGTTTAAGCCCAAGATACAGATTCAGGAATTTTTTTAAGAAAATAAAGAAAGAAGGAGAATATATATATTTCTGTCTGGTCATAATAACAACTGACTTGAGATTTTGTCTTGAGGCAGATTGTTCAGATATAGCCATATTAGTATGCTGACTGAAGTATTATTGGTCCTGGATACCTCTGTTGGCATAGAGAAAGATGTTCTGTATCTTCAAATGACCTTGCATTTGTCAGTAACTGGTTTTTATGAATAAACGTACATGGCGGCATAGTGGTAAAATTTGACCAGTACAATCAATGTAACAGCATCTCCTTGAAGAGTCTGAAGGTGCAGAAGTCTGTGTTGATCTTTTCTTTGAAATAATAGCAGATTTGATCTCTTCCAGGAGGATGGCTGTTGTAAATCCATACCCAAATACTTTGGACCACAACAAGAAGCTTGCCTAACTATGGTGCGGTACACACCGTCAGAAAGCAGTGTCCTGGCGGCGATAGTAGTCCCGAGACCTATGACGTGCAGGCAGTGCCATTATTGAGCAGCACCGCCCACACGGGAGGATGTAGATGACGTGTGGGCATTCAGATGCCCACACGTCTCTTACAGGAAGTGGTATAATAGGGCTGCATAGCAGCCCTTACAATGCTGCATCGCAGCCCTTTACAATGCTGCAAAAAAGGCACTCTAGGCAGCTCCTTTTTTGCTCTGCTGCGCAGCAAAGAAGGGCAGCATTTCACTGCCAGTGTGTACCAGGCCTATATATCATTTTTGTGAAAATCCATTTCCTCTCCAGATTGGGATTGCAGCTAAACTCAAAGGGAAAAGGGGATTCCAGGATGGGTGTGAGTATGCAGATGACTTCATAGTCCCTGGTAATCAGTCACTTCTGAATCTTTGGCCCTTATCAGATGAGTGTGGAACTGGGGGTCTTCCGCACAGGGTGGTTCGAATTCACGTTATTTCGCACAATACCATCATACCAGCATTCGAATGGCCCAATCCACACTCACGTGAATGCGCGAGCTGCCGAACTGAATGCGTACTGGCTCCTCTTTTTGGAGCGTGTTGGCCAGTGCGCTGATAAGGGGATTGGCGGGAATTGGGGCCTCTGTTTCGATCTCAGTGCGAATGGGTCTGGTGTGACTACCCAGTCCTGAATTCCATCGCAAGACCCCCGATTCCAATTTTTACTTCCGTGGGTCCGGCGGTTCCAGCAGCTCCTCCTCCTCCCCCGGCTTGGAGCCAGCCTAGGCTGCATCTGCATCCCAGGCAGGGAAGAGGCGCGGGCCCGCTGGAATCGCGGTTCCAGCAGCCTACTCCTCCTCCTCCCGCTTGGGAGCCAGCCTAGGCTGCATCCCAGGGAAGAGGCGCGGCGGGGCCGCTGGAATACGGTTCCACGAGCCCCTCCTCCTCCTCTCCCGGCTTGGGATGCAGCCCAGGCTGGCTCCCAGCCGGGAGGAGGAGGAGGAGGTGCTGGAACCGCGTTCCCATTGCCCCCCGCGCCTCTTCCCTGCCTGGAAGGGCAAGGCATTTCCTCCCCTCATCGGAGGGGAGGGGGGGGAGGAAAGAGCCCTGGGCAGAAGGGAGCAAGGAAGGCATTCTTTAAGAGCCTCTTTTCCCTGCATCCCCGGCCCAAAGCCCTCTGTCGCTGGGCATTCCTTCCCTTGCAGGAGAAAAATCGGTCATGAACGGAGCTCATGTCAGGCAACCCCCCCCCCTTTTCAATTCAAACATTTTTTTTTGAGCGCCACATGCGCATGGTTTATATTCCAGAGACAGATGGAGCCAGGCTTGCACTTGCTTTCTGCAGAGGGAGAAGCTACAAAATGTTGCAAACAATCAATGTTACATTTTTACCCATTTACACACACACAACACACATGTAGAACCGGGCATGCTATTTGTTGCAGGGAAGGTCATGGTAACATTAAAACCAAGCAGGAATGTAGAGAGGTAACAGTAATGGGCACGTTGTATCGCGATGTTAATGTGCATGAGCTGGCTCTCCAGCTGTTTACCGACGGGCTGGTCATGACGGGACCTTCCCCTTTCACCCCGGAAGCGTTTAAGGTCGCACCCATGCAGGCAACCACTGAGCATGTGCGAGGGGGCCGATACGAATCGGCCAATCCTCAGTTTGAGCCCGTGTGACAAAACATTCTGCACTGAATGCACTTCGCGCGAATGCGGACTGGCCAATTTGAATCCTGCCAATGCGGAGGGACTCCCAGGTATGATGATATTGTGCAAAATAACGTGAATTCGAACCGCCCAGTGCAGAAGACCCCCAGTTCCACACTCATCTGATAAGGGCCTTTGACTTTGTGAGCTCTGACTCTACTATACCACTGGTTGTATACAAGGAGAAACCCAGTTTTAACCATGACTAATATCAACACACCAAAAATGAGCAAAAGCCTCTGGGATGTTGATAGTGTATATTAAGTGCACATACAACTGTTCTTCAGTTTTCCTCTTTCTTTTTTCTAGCTCCACTGAAGAAACATTCAACATGGCAGATGAAAGCTGTAGCCTCAATCCTGCAATGATTCGAAGGAAGAAAATTGCCATCAGCATCATTTTCACCCTCCCAGAAAATGAAGAGTCTCAGAGGGACTTCCAGGATTTCTTCTTTTCTCACTTCCCCATATTTGAATCACATATGAGCAAACTGAAGAATGCAGTTGAAATGGTAAAGCAATGGGGCAGATTGGTTCCTGGTTTTAATTACCACCTGCAGTGCAGGTTGGCATAAGAGGGAATGGTCAGACAGGTTTATGTGCATTTTGTTGGCTGATATTCCCTTAAGAAGTATCACTGAATCATTCACAGGGAGTATCAGTGTGGGAGTGAGGTTGTACCAACTAATCCCATCCCAAGTTTCATGCACTCAGCCTTTGATACACCATTTGAGCAATACCTTTGAAGAGGACCTTGAGTTTGCATTTGAATGTGGATCTCTTGTTTAAATTTTGCCATTTCTTCTCCATAGCATTGTTCTAGTGTTCATGATTGTAAACTTTTTATTTATTATAAAAAATAATACTTGTTCATAATTTCTCAGGCTGCTATGGCCTCTACATCAATGCACAACACAGACAATCAGATAACATATCCATTAAAATAAATTGAAACAATTAAAAAAAACAGTTTTATGGCCCATCATCTCCCCTTGTTTATATAGAAGATTAGCATTTTCTTCCCCCTTCCCCAAGCAGTGTATTTAAATCCTTTCTGCATAGTTCCATAAGAAGAGGCACATTTTCCCCTGGCTGCTAAACACAGGTTGACTGACAACCTGTCACTCAAGAGTAATTTTCTGCATAGGCATGAAGCAAGAGGAGGAGAGTGCGAAGACCTAGGTTTTATGTTTGGTTTCAGTTCCTGGGGAAAAAAGTGAGCTTTTTAGTAAGTTTTTGAAAGGAACATACTCATTTTGCATGTCAAACCTGTCATTATTTTTATTATCATTATTATTTCCAAGGCTATGATCGTCTGTAGAAAAATAGCAGAAACTAGCCAAAAAGTGCAAGTTTACATCAGCCGTGTCATGCATGCCTTGGATGAATTCAGGTGAGTTACTCTTACATGGAATTATGTAGGGACAGATGAAAAGTAGATTTGTATTTCTCCATATTGAAAATCCAGTCCACCACTTAGGTAGTGACTCATGTTTTTCCTGAGTCTGCCCTACACACACACTTTCCCCTCGCTCAAGAAGAACTGAGTTTCTTCTCACAAGATAACGAGTTTGTAAATTTAAACTGTTAAATTTGGTGGGGAATTCCTGTTCTCCCACCAAATACCCTTTTGTCTGATAAGTTACACAATTAAAGAACAGTTCATGATAGCACTTATTTTACTATCTGAAGTAGTCTGCAGCCTGATTTTCTAGAGGATGACTACAGTGTGATCTAGGTTCCAGCACATTGGGGTGGTAGACTGCTAGTTCATGGCAATACTGGGTGATAGTGCCCTATTTGCTTCTTGCCCCTTCTGTTCAGAAATACAGTCCTCCATCTGCAGTAGAATACTCCCAATTTTCCAGTCTAGTCCTAGCTTATCCTGCTTCTAGGCCGAAGCATAAGACTTACCAGTAATTGTTATTTGTGCAAATTAGTGCAAAATACCCTTTTTTAGAATCTTAAAGCAGCTGTTTTTAACCCAAGTTTCTCCAGTCTTTCATGCAATGATTCTTCTCTATTTACTTACACTGTGATAAATGTATCAATATAGCCCTTTACTATTATATGTTCTCAGCCATTGCTATCAGTGTAGACTACTTGCTGAAGTGCCTTGGTCCAACAGATCAACAACATCCATTTCTTAGAAAGTAGTGTCTGTGTTTGGAAATTTAGCTTGTTGTTGTTGTTGTTATTGTTGTTGTGTGACTTCGAGTCATTTCTGACAGAGGGAGACCCTATCATGAGATTTTATAGGCAAGATTTGTTCAGAGGGAGCTTGCTTTTGCCTTCCTCTGAGGCTGAGAGTGTGTGACTTGACTAAGGTCACCCAGTGGATTTCCAGGGCTGTGAGCAAGGATTCAAATCCTGGTCTCCAAGTGGTACAGTATTATATATTATTCTGCGTTAGTCTAGCACTCAAATCACTATGCCATGCTGGCTGTGAAATATAACTGTGCTTGTCAAAAATATGTTGTAGAGCTTGCAAAAGTTGGGTGATAACTAGATTCTGAGAGTTGTAGTCCAAAAGGTAACTTTCACACACTGATTATATCAACAGTGAATTGATCTTGAAAGCCACCACAATTAGCTTTTTGTGAATATCATTAAACATATATCCAGAACTTAGAAAGTTTTTTAAAGAACTTTCTAACCCCGCCCCTCCTCTCTGCCAGCCTGTAACTCCCCAAAAGTCACTTTTCCAGGCTCTCACTGTGGTGCATATAAAACATTCTCAGTGCTGAAATGAGAGAAGTTGCTTGAGTCTGTATTTGGATAAGGATTTCATGCTTCATTCTGGCTTCTGTGTGGGTTTGATCATCTGACCATATTTCAGCTCATTATTAAAGCACCTGACTGGGGCCAGGGCCAAGTTGGAGAGGGTGGGTAGGGATTATATAAAAGAGCATGTGAGTCAGAGATGAAATTAACAACATAAACATTGCTGTCACAACTGACACTCATGACTTGCTGCCCTTTGACAGCCCTGGGAATACTGTAGAAATGGGTTTTGTCAAATTTTAATAAAGGTTCCCTGATAATAAGCATTAGACAGAATCTGGAGTGAACCTCTTTTATCTGTGCAGAATTCTATCTAATGCTTTTTGTCATACACTGTCCTTGCATTTTCCCATTACCTTCAAATATCCTATATTTGTTCCAGAGCTATATAAACATGGGAGAGGGTAGATTTGCATATACCCAGCCCACATTCATAAGATATGAATGAGTCCCCAGTCACAGTCAGCATACAGTTGTAAATAGTCTGTTCCATAACTTCTACAGTCAGGTGCATGCAACCCCACCTTATGCATTCACACAACATCTGAACTGGCTTTTGGTCCTTGACATTAAAATAGTGTAATGAAAAGCTCCTGAGGTTGTCTTGAGTAATGTCTGTCCTATGGCATATGTAGGGTTACAAAGCCGTATGGGTTTCACCATAGCCCCATTTGCTCTCTGTAGAGAGCTAAGGACAACTTTACTTCCATTCAGTAATCAGGTGTGAGTTGGTATTGCAAGCTGGTAAACTACAGTGGACCCTTGTTATCCACTGGGGTTTGGTTCCAGGAACCCCTGTGAATAACAAAATCCGTTTATGCTCAAGTCCCATTAAATACAATGGCATAGCAAAATGGTGTCCCTTATATAAAATGGAAAAATCAAGGTTTGATACTTGAAATTTATACTTCTTTTGAATATTCTCAAGCCGTGGATGCTTGAATCCGTGTATAAAAAATCCCTGTATAAGGAGGGTCAATTGTACTTCAGTAGCCACTGGAAGCTTAGCACCAGTTACATATGCAGACGGGAAAGGATTCTGTGCCCTTGAAGTACCCATGCTCATTTTATAATGTCTCATCACTGATCCATCAGGCAGGGTGAGGCAACTGCCTCAGGAGATAGATTGCAGGGAGTGGCAAAGACAGTATGCACTATTACAATACAGTATTTGTTTGGTTTTCTCTCTGAATTTCTGAAACATTCTTTTGTGTCAAAGAACATAACTCTGTGTGCCACTTCACCTGTGTTATTCCCCTAACTGTCTTGCACTCCTCAGGTGTGGTGAAAGTTACTTTTCCATTTAGGCAATCTTGTCAGTCGGAGTAAAGTAAGGGAGGATACAACATTCATTTCTTGTACTTTCAACTCAGGCAGAAACATGTCTTGTGTCACCACTGCATTGATCCCACAGTTTCTGGGCCATTTCAGTGGCATTGTAGAAGCATGATTAGTAATTTGACTTTGCAAATTAGGCCACATTTTTGTTTGAAAGAGGTTTTGCGATGTGAATAACTACACTTTATAGTTTATAGTTCATTTTTTCTTTTTCTTTTGGATTCTGGTAGAGTTACAATCTGGAATTTGTATTCAGTTCCAAGAATTGCAGAACCTGTGTGGCTTACTATGATGTCGGGTGCTTCAGAAAAGAATACATTATGCCAACACTTTCTCAAGGAGTTCACAGCTTTGATAGAGCAAACCAGCAAAAACCAGTAAGTCACCTTTGTGTGTGCTTTGCTCTGCTTTGCTACCTTGAAACAGCAAGTTTTTGGCAGTGTTCATGGTTTTGTCTCTGGTTCTTCTCTCTCCATAGGTTCCTAGGAGCTCTATTAACAGCAGTGCTGACCTATCACCTCGCCTGGGTACCAACAGTGATGCCAGTTGACCATCTCCCCATCAAGACCTTGTCTGAGAAATGTGCCTCTCAGTCTGTGAGCATGCTAGCAAAATCTCATCCTTATAATCCACTATGGGCACAGCTTGGTCAGTGCAGATTTTCACATATAGATATGTTTGTAGAAATGTGGTTTTTTTCTGTAAAGAAAACAGAAATATGTCTTGAACAGAAGTGTGTTCATTTAAATGGATATGAAAATAATTTATCTGAAATTATTAAACTGAAGAACCACAGTTAGAAAGGAATATGATTGTGTTTTTGGAACATTGGTATTGCCTCTTTATTAATATGTGCACCCATCTGATTGACTTTAAGCATATAACTTTGCATCCTGCAACCAAAAATTGCAAACAGTTTACAGATTCATACTAACAATTGTGGCAATATCTCCATGAAGCCAGGCAATGCCCTCTAGTGGTTAATAAGCACATGATAAGCTGAATAATTGGCTTTACATCATTTGGCAGTTATGAAGTGTAGATACCAGCGATACATATTTAGTTTCTTCAGAATCTGAATTAATCTCAGGTCTGTACATTATAAGTAGCAGATTTTGCGTGCCTCAGAATTTAACAAAAAATAACATGACAAATCCAGTGAATGCATTCAACACCAAAAATTAGAGGTCAGATTGCTTATTGTCTTCCTTTACCCTCTATCTAATATTTCAAGCAATGGAAATAGGGTCGGAAGAATTTTCTCCTTTAGAAGCCAAAGAATTACTTGACTAGTAATTCCATTAATGACTTCAGTGAGCCATCTGTTTCTCCATACTTCATAATGTGGAGATGGGTAATTTGTGACCAGATTTTGTTAGATGAGAACTCTCAGCATCCCTCTTGAGGGATCAGATGGGAGTTGTAGTACAAGAACATCTGAACGCTGTTGTACAATAATATCTGGTGGCTCAGACATTAGTCCATCTTAACACTCATTAAGTTCTCTGTTCAGTTTAAAGATGTTTGGTTCAACTGTTGTGTTTTTTGCTGATAGTTTTATGGTTTTATACTTTTTATTTCTTCATTTGAAATGTGTTGGTGCACTTTAGAGTGAAATAGATAAGCCAGAATAATAAAAATTGTCCAAATGTATCATTTAGATCTTATTAGGTCAATAAAATTGTCCAGAACTTCAAAATACCAGTTTGACATCTGCTAGACAATCATGTCTAGTAATGATAATAATTGAGAATGTATGACATTCAGTAAAAAGCAACATGCAACTTGGATATTGCTGAAGTGTAGGTCATAGCCCTGAGTAATAACGTTTATAGCTGTTATTCAGGCCATGTAGCTTACACTTCAGCAGTATCTAAATTTTGTGATCCTCTTTTATTAAAGGCCATATTGTGAATGGCTACTGTGATTGCTATACTGATAATTAATTTGGCTGATCCACCACTGTTGTTATTGGCATAGCTGTAAGAAATTAGTTACTATAAATCTATTTTACACTTGATTTTAGCCAGAAGTCTGAGAAGCCTTTTGACCTACTTCCAACATAGAAACGAAACTGTAAATTACTTAAATTTATATGGGTTTTAAGTGTTCACACAAACACTTATTTTAACACAGAGTATAAAACTCTATGCTAATGACATGCAAAAAATAATCAATTTATATGATGTAGATAAAACTCAAGAGATTGATTCCTCCAAAGATTCTGATTTTCAGTTTGGAAGTGTATTCATGTGTATTCATTTCTTCTGCTAAAATCAATGGAACTTAGAATAGCTCTGTTGGAGTGGGATCACATCCTTGAGTTTTTCTTTGATGTCAGGATGGAATGATGACTGTAATAATGTTTGATTCCTGACTGTTGACTGTCACTGCACCTTTTGTAGACAGATGACTCTCTTTTAGACAAATATGTTTTTTACATGCTCGATTTAAGCCATGTGTCTACCTAGTTAACTCACTTGGAGTGAATATCCTTCTTTTTTCCCCCTTTCTGTTTGGTCTAGGTGACTTATATGGTGCTATAGGTTCACCTGTCAGGATGACTAGGACTGTAATTGTTGGGAAACGTAAGGATTTGGTTCAGCGCATACTCTATGTCCTTACATATTTCTTGCGGTGCTCTGAGCTACAAGAGAATCAGCTCACCTGGAGTGGGCAAGTTGGAAGAGAAGAGCAAACCCTGAATGGCAGCAATATCACAACAGCTCTGGAAAAGGGAGAAGCTGAGGAATCTGACTATGTGGTTGTCACTGTTCAAAATGAACCTGCTCTCGTACCTCCTGTTCATCCCCCAAAGTGTGGAAAGCACAGGTGTGCTGCAGCTGTGGAATGTGACAGCTTGGTTGAGTCCACCTGTGTGAAGGAAAAGCATGAAGGAATAAATTTTGGGCAGTGCCCTGAGACATCTCCTTGTTTGTCCAGAGTTGGCTCCCCAAAAAGAATTGTGGAGAAGACCAAGAAGGGAAAAACTGTAGCCCATTCAGAACCTGTTTCTGAAGAGCAAGCTAAATTGGAGAATTTGACACCAAGGATGAATAATGGCAACCATTGTGGTGTAATAGAACAGATGCTTGGCAGCTTGGCCACTGTACCATGCCCTGAGAGGTTTGGCTCCAAATATTCTCGATTGGAAAGGGTTACCTTTCAGATTGGAAGTTCAGCCTCACCAGAGTCTGATTTAGAAACACAAAGGAAGGAGATGGATAAAACTCTTGAAATGCTCAGGATTAAAAGCACATCTCCATGTGTTGTGTCACGTCTATCTTTTCAGCCTCAACAGGACAAATCAAACGTCTGTCTTAAACCACGGACAAGGCAGAAAGCTAGTAAAATGCATGCACCAAGTGCACCACGGTTGTCGTTAGATCGGATGTCTGTGTCACATGATGGCAAAGTCAGAACTATAAATCTTGGAGCACTAGGGGCTTCTAAAAGTACATGCTGTGAAAACCTGGAAAGAAGTTCACTTGACTGTGATTCAGGCAGTCCCAGTATTGAGCAAGAATCTGGCCAAGTAGTTACTCAAGATATCCCCTGTGGGGATGCTGGCAGAGAACACACTTTTAGCCTGGAAGAGAACATTCCTAGGAATGAAAGCTGTGACAGCGCCCTGGGTGAGAGTGATGATGAAGGTGGTGCATCTATTCCAGGTGTACCATCTTCTAACATTGCTAGCAATAGGCCTGAAAAACTTTCTGAAGTGGAACTTGCTTTGCCAAGGTAAACAAGCAGAGAGGAAAAAAATGTGCAGCTCTATGGCGTGGCTCCCCAGAGGTTTTATTTTATTTTTGTGTTGTTCCAAAATAACTTTTGAATAATATGATGGAAGCTGATGTGAAATCTGATCCAGCCTAAAGCCAGAGATTTTTACCACCTAGCAGTATTGGCAAAATCATGGAAAATCTTGTTTGTGATAACTGAAATGTATTTATTATCTAAAGATAGTACTAAATGCAGCTCAAAGTAAAATTAATTTTTTTAAAAAATATTGCATCACTATGTAAGGTTTTAGTTAAATAGAACCAAAGGGGAGATGTTCACCCACTGTTTTTTGTTTTGCTTTGTTTTTTGCAAAGGCTTAGTCTAATAAGCTTAGTGTAGTATACCTTTTTGTTAACCAGAAAGTACATTCGATCCATACTGTATTATGCAGCCATTTTTTGTAAACAGGCATGTTTGAGATTAGGACCACAAAACAGAAATGACTCAGTGCAAAATATTTTTGTGTAAACAAAAGGGAAGATAACTTTCTTGGATTTTAGGGTACTTTGAGAAACTGAGACGAGCCAAAAAACGTAGTTTCCAGCCTCACTTGGGGCCTAGCAGTTAGATGATGCATGCCCTGAACACAGAGGGAAACCGTGCCGGACCTGCTTCTTCCCTACAGAACCAGAGCAAAAAGTAGTAGTAAAATACTGCTCTTTTTGCCCACCTTGTTCAAAACCGCAGTGGTGGTCCAGATGGGAGCTGTGCATGCGTGGCTGATGTGGCCATAGTTCAAAATGTGGCAGTGCGCCTGCAGACCCTGTTTTTTGGTGTGTCTGTTTCAGGCCTCAGTCTCTATAGAGTTACTGCCTCACAAACATAACTATAATTGAAATACATGGCACTTTGCCTGTTGTGTATTCATTGACTCCCCACTCACTCAGTGGTTTTCATGTGAAAAAAATGGTTCTTCAGATCTGACCATTCAATTGCTGTAATTCAGTGTAATTTAAAAATATAATTTACATAACTGTATCTGCTGCTAAATAATTGCACTAATCCATACAGCCTGGATCTGGCTAATTTCAGTGGGATACGGTGGCTCAAGTGGTTAAGACACTGACTCTGTTGATTCCAAGATCGGCAGGTTGGCAGTTTGAGGCCGGGGTGCCGCATGATGGGGTGAGCTCCCATCACTAGTCCCAGCTTCTGTCAACCTAGCAGTTTGAAAACATGCAAATAATAATAATATAATTTATTTATATTCCACCTTTTTCCAAAGGAATCAAGGTGGATTACAAATGCAAGTAGATAAATAGGTACCACTCTGGTGGGAAGGTAAACAGCGTTCTTTGCAATCATGCTGGCCTCATGATCACAGGATAGTCTCTGACAATGCTGGCTCTTTGACTTAGGGCCCGAACAGACAGGCCAAAATAAAGCTGCTTCAGGTCACTTTGGAGGCATGCTGTTTAAATGATGCATGCATCCTAAGAGGCTGGAAGCCATGCCAAAGCCATGCTCCAGTCCTAAGGACTGGAGCGCAGCCTTGGTGCAGCTTCTGGCCTCCTAAGATGTGTGTGTCATTTAAACAGCATACCTCCAAAATGAACTGAAGCAGCTTTATTTTGGCCTGTCTGTTCACACCCCGTATGGTCAGACATGACTTGAGAACCTTGCAAAGAGGAATACCTTTACCTACCTGCTGCTAAATAATTGCACTAATCCATACGGGATGGATCTGGCTAATTTCAGAATGCCATTATTGGCATTCTTTAAGAATTCAGGAGAAAATTCTTTGTGGTATTTGCAACTTAAGGTAGATATGCAGTTGTTTGTTAATAGCCATGGAACAACTAACATTCAAATATGAGAAACAATTACTTTATAATGACTACTTTTTTCATTGGCTATTTTTCATTGCCAATCCTGAGCATGTCAGTCTCTTGGCAAGGAAATTAGTCGTGTAGTCCATTCACATAGCACTAGTCTTGTCAAAATAACTCTATTTACAAAACATTTCAATACCTTTAACAAAGAAGCCTTGAAGAAATTGACCACTAAGGAGGCAACCAATTTCTGTGTTTCAGATCCAGCACAATCAGCAATCAAAGTGTGAAGCATTTTGGAAGGTCACTTCTGGGTGGCTATTGTGCCTCATATGTGTCTGATCTAGTGTTACAAGGAATAAGTAATGAGGAACAGCTTAAGCAATGCTTACCAGTTGAGTTGAGTCATGCAGTGAATGTAAGTCTGTGTATACTTCTGAGCAGGAAGCCTGAACAGGATTAACCTTGGGCTGAGGGAGAGGGATCTGGTATACCTGATAGTAAGCCAAAAAATGAGGTGCGCAGAAGGGATCCAAATCTATCACTTTCTTTCATTGCTGGAATCCAGATTTAATTTATGGACTTCATTGTTACAAGATGTGATGATAGAATGATTCCATAGCTACAGAAAACTGTACGCCTGCATCCTGCATGGCAAAGACAGCATGTAACTCAATCTCATATTACTGTCCCTATCTCCACTGTGATTTTAGATTGCATTAACTGCAAACTTGTGTATTGGTTTAAGAAATCTGCCAACTAGTGACTAAAAAGAATCTAACACAGAGACACATTCAAATTAATGTTGAAAGGGGAGAGGAAAAAAACTAAGGAACCACCAGCTACAATCTCCTCACTAAGCACAATGAATTTCAGAGCACTAGAGTCTGTTTTGTAACTATAGTGCACACAATTGCATGCACATACACGCATGCATATTTATTGTATTATTGCAAGTAGAATTTGTATTCTGCTCTTGGAAAGTTGCTTTCTAGCAGACCTAGCCAGTGTAATTAATAGTGGGGACTGCTGGGATTTGCAGTCAGTCAGTCAGTCCCTTTTATGGAGAAATTCCTTCCACTTAGGAAACTAATTATCATAGAGACTTTTTCTAGAAATTGTGGTGAGGCTTAGAGATTGTGGAAAACAGTCATGCATTGGTCATGCAGTCTATTGGGGAAGAAGAAGAAGAAAAGACCCTGCTAACCTCAGAATTGTCATAGTATTAGAGACAGTGGAGAACAGCCCACTGTTTGAATGTGACTGCTATTGGAAAGGTTTTTCATGTTATGTGAAATGGAATAGAAAAATTAACATTTGTAATTTCAGTATGCAGTCAAATAAAAATAGAATTGCAGCTTCAAACTTTCATTTGTTCTTTCTGATGTCTTTGTTTTTACAGCATCCTGTTCTAGATGAGCCCATAGCAGAAGCTGTTTGCATTATTGCAAATACAGATAAATGGACTGTCCAGGTGGCCACAAGTCAGAGAAAGATGTTGGACAATATTAGGCTGGGCAAGGATGTCCTGGTCTCCAACCAAGTGTCTTCCTTATTACAGTCCATTTTACAGCTTTATAAACTCAACCTTCCTGCTGACTTTGTAAGTATTAATTTATAGTCTTCATTCAGGACCTTCACACAAGAAAAAAGTGACACACAAGTTTTTGAATATGTATGCCATGGTACTTAGTTTTTAAACCTAGAAGAAGTGCAGTCCAGGAATTAATAGATCAATTAATAGAACTGATTACTGTTGTTGGAACTAACTACTCTAAGACAGTATTATTCAAAGTGGTGGTTCTTGGACTGGTACTTGTCCACAAGCCATCAGCTGCCAGTCCTTGCACAATTTCCAGAAATAAATAGTTGTTGCCAGTGGACCCAAATATGGCACTAGTCCCTGGCACACTGGTCACCTACATCAGATAACTTAGGAACAGTGGATTAGGAAATCTCATTTCTGTTCAAGAATTGTAAGCTTCTTTTCTCAGAACCTCCTTTCTTGATTGCAGCCTTTTTTTCTCTCTCCCTAGCAAACCATTGTTTCATCCTTTATTTCCCACAACCTGTAGGTCCACCAGAATGTAACATATATACTCAACTATAAATTGACCTCATGTATAAATCAGGATCAGGTTTGGGGGCCAAAATTAGAGATTTTGATGTGACTCATGCTTAAGCTAAGGATAAAACATAACGGCGCAGCCATTGTGAGGCTCAAAGTGGGAGATTCACAGAGGCACACAGTGTAAGAGAAGGATAAAAATAAAATATAGAAGCTGAAAGATATTGGGAGGGGGATAGGTAAAAGACACTCACCAGAGGCAAGCTGATCACGCAGAGTTCCCTCAAAGCCCTCCTTGGCAGATTCCACATGCAAGCCCTGGTCCATTGATTCTGCAGACCTCCAAAAGTCGCCCAGAAAGCACTGCTGTCACTACTTCATCTCCTCAGCAAAGCTTTCCTTTGAGAGCCTGGGGATGGCCACTTCGCCTTTGGGGCTGCTTTAAACACAGATGGGAGGTGGTGACTGGATGCCAGGATCCAGTTTAAAGCAGACCCTTCTTCCTCTTCTCAGCGAGGCCCTCCACTCTCCTCTCCACCTTGGCTGTCTCTCAGGACACAGTGAAGGTGGGGAGGAGGGTCGGGGAGCCAGCATTGACTGTCCACTCTCCCCTGACCTTGACTGCCTCCCAGGAGACAACCAAGGTAGAGGGGAGAGTGGTGGGCCCTGCTGAGGAGAAGAGGAAAAAAGGCTGCTTTAAACTGGATTCTGGCACCCGGTCATCGCCTTGCGTCCCGGTTTAAAGCAGCCCCAGAGGCAAAGCGGCTACCCCCAGGCTCTGAAAGGAAAGCTCCACCGAGAAAAGCAAGAAGTGGTGACAGCATGCTCTGGGTGACTTTTGGAGGTTTGCAGGAGCAATGGATGCAGGGCTCACATGTGGAGCCTGCCAGGAAGGCTTTGAGGAGAGGACCCTGCATGGGGAAGCTGATATGCATTATCAGCTTGCCTGTGGTCAGTATCTTTTACTTGTTCCCCCTCCCAATTCCTTCCAGCCCCTGCATTTTATTTGTATCCTTTTTTTACATTGTGAGTTGCTTTGAATCCCTCGCTTTGAGCCCTCGCTTTCCCCAATGGCTGCATGGTGTGTGCACATGCCACCATTGGGGACAGCGAGGGGCTTACCTGACCATATTGACCTGTGTATAAGCTGACCCAGGTTTTTTAGGTCCATTTTTTTTTGGAAGAAATTTTTTGAATTATACATGAGTATACAGTATAAGGTAATTACTTGCAGTCCCATCAAGCTCATTAGATTACAGAGAAGGCGTGGGGGTAATAATACCAAAGTGCCTTATGTCACCCCAAACATTCCCATTTCTGGCTCATCTGGCGATTAGTAAACTCCCACCCTTACTCAGGGTAAGTATACTAGATCTCTCTCTGGGCAGTTACTTCTGGAGAAGTAATAACCTGTGAGATAGATAGAACTTTGATCTTAAATTCCATGTGTTTTTGTGCTCTAGACTATACCTGTTGTGCTGTATTCTTCTTGATTTGATCACCATGGACTGTTTTTTTCATTGGTAGTGTATAATGTATCTGGAGGATCGTCTACAGGAAATGTACCTCAAAAGCACTATGCTATCTAAATATTTGCGAGGTCAATCAAGAGTTCATGTGAAAGAACTTGGAGTGGTGTTGGGGTAAGTGATACTAAAAGTGCTTTAAGTTTTGAGTAGAGTTTTTTAAAGCCCTGTCATGCACTGAACAGTTAGAATACTCCCATTGTTCATATAGATATGGGTCCAAAACTGACTGCAGAAACAATCCAGTTTGACACTGCTGTAGCTGCCTTGGCTCAGTGCTAGGAAATTGTAGGAACTGTAGTTTTCTGAGACATTTAGTTTTCTCTGTTAGAGAGCTGTGGTGCCACAATAAATTACAATTCCCAGAATTCCCTATTATTGAGCTAGGGGAGTTAAAGCTGTCTCAAACTGGATTATTTCTGCAGTGTGCCTTGGACCACAGATATAGATAATAGATACAGAAAGAGAGAGAAAGAGAGAAGTCACACTGCAGAACGTGGGTGAAGTGCTGTGGGTGTCTTTGGATATCTGTCCCACAGTGCCATCTGAAAACCAAATCAAGATGTTAACTGAAAAGAAACAGAAGAAATTTCTTACTTCAGAATAAAATGAAACTTAAAAATGGGAAAGTTTTTGGAAGGTAGATGAGGGAGAGTTCTGCTCAGTGCAGGATGCCACAGGGAAGTAAATCTGTTAATTTTAGACTACAATAGCTAATCGGGATAATGAATCAGGATATTGAGGAAAAAAGATATAACTGCAACATGTATTGACTAGTATAAAATCCTTCACTTGATGTTGCTGCCCTATTTTACCCTTGTATCATACATTAGCTATTTCTGTTTTAACATATCTGCTTTTAGTCCCATTTTGGACCAAAATCTGCTTTTAGTCCCATTTTGAGAGAAAATAAATGATAGTGGGATTTGGGGAAAATACATTTTATTAATTTAGCTGCATTTTTTCTGCTTGGTAGGATTGTTTAGAACAAATTAATTTGGGGCAATTTTCTGTTGAAATGTTACTTGTAAACAGTGAAAATAAATGCAATACTTAGGCAGTTCCATTGAGGGAATCATACAGAATTGCTCTGTAGGCTGCCATTTGCCCATCTCACTTTTAGAGATTGTCTGTGTGATTTGTTTGCTTCTGTAGCATATAAAGCAGTTAAATACACGAATGCCTTGGAAAATAATTTTGTTCCCAACCCTGAGTTCATACGAAACTGCACTATTTATTTTGTCATTTGACACTTTTAAAGCTTTAGAAAGATACATTACTGCACCCTCAAATAACTCAATCTTCAGCACAGGAAATGTTGGCAGTTGGATATAAATGTGACAGATAAATAAACAGTTCTAGATTAGCAAACTGCTGAACCATCTTCCTGTTACTGTATATAAATAAGAATTGTTCACCAAAGGCAGAGTATCTTACTTGACAAGAGTCTGGAACAACATACATACAGCATTCAACCTTGTTTCTGGGTCATTTTCTGGGTTTATGTTGCTGGCATGGTGGATCTAGTTATCAGCCTGTGTATTACTGCTCTTTTTCCCCCTCTTTAGCATGTAATCCATATATGCTCTCATGAGACCCTCCAGTTGTTTGGTTGCACATGAATATTGATTTCCCTTCCTCCCTATCCCCCTTCCCCCATCCCCTCATCCTTGTTTAGAGCTGTTTTGTTCCTTGCTGAAGTCACTCAGGAAAATCTGGATGACTTTCAGGCTGCCAGGAATCCCTTCCCTGTGCAGTTGTGTGCTTTCTGTTAACATGATCAGTTTTGTAGTATGTCTTTTATCTTACCAGTTAGAAGGTGGTGCAGGATACACCAGAAGCACTTACTGCAGAGGCAGGCAACCTGATGCACTCAAGTTGTTTTGGACTACAGCTCCCATAATCCATGACAGTTGGCTGTTCTATCTGAGACAGAAGTTAGACTATTGTTAACTAAGGCCCTACACAGATTAATGGAGTCATCCACTTCCTATTGTCGTCAGTGCTGCATGGCCCTGTGAGAATGTTCTGAGATTGTCTACATGTATGAGATTGTGGCTACATAGATTGTGCTTTTAAGAAATGCACATAGGATTGTGCTTTCAACTCATATAGGATTCTGCTGAAAAGGAGAGAAAAAATACCCCCACTGTGTTTATTGAGGCTTTACTCGCAAATAAATGGGTATGGGATTATAGTTTTACTCTAATCTGAGGTGGGCAATTTATGGCCTTCCAGACATTGACGCAATGCAGTTCCTACTGTCTCTTGCATTTTGCTGTGCTGGCTAAAGCTGGTTGAAATTGTAGTCCAGTAATATAGAGGGCAACAGGTTGCCCAACCTAATTTAACAGGACAGCTTCAATGATCTCTAAGAGTTGCATTGTGTCCCATGTCTTCTTTAATTCTTACTATCACCCCATGGCTGAAAGCCCACATGGAGATACTTGTGTGAAATGACTGTTGATTCAAGTCCTCATAGCATTAATGTTTCATGTGAACACTAATGTACCAATTTTGTTGTTGTCATTGTGCATCTTTTAGTCATTTCCAACTCATGGTGACTCTAAGGCAAACCCATCACAAGGTTTTCTTGGCAAGATTTGTTCATTGTGGGTTTGTCTATGCCTTCTTCTGAGGCTGAGAGAGTGTGACTTGTCTGGGGTCACCCAGTGGGTTTCCATGGCCAAGTGAGAGTCAAACCCTGATGTCCAGAATCATAGTCCAATGCTGAAGCCACTACACCATGCTGGCTGTGATTTAACATGTAGCTGTAACTTTATCTTGAAAAACCTTTGTCATTTCTTTCAATTATTATTTCTAGGATTGAATCCAACGATTTACCTTTGCTGGCTGCTATAGCGAGTACTCATTCTCCATATGTTGCCCAAATATTCCTCTAAGCTAAAATACATGAAGGCAAATGCTTCCTTGTGAATTTTAGGTGTGAAGAACAGTGATGCCAAATGTGAAGCAGGCAGGAGTGGAGAACAGCAGGCGACAACAGTTTGTTCTGTCACTTTTCCTTCTCCAGGGTTTCATCTAGACACTTTTTAGTGGAATTTCAGTTTACATAAGATAAAACACATTCAGGGTTTTTATATTGGCATGCAGCGTTGGACAAAAGGATTAAACACCATTGGAATATAAAGTGCTTATTTGTTGTTTTCAACCAAACCAAAAGGAAAAAAAAATCCAAGTACTGTTTCCTGACTGCTGCACATGACTGCTGCACATGTTTTTCCCCCATTGGATTTCGGTAAACAAAGCAGCACAGCATTCCCGTGTTTGGATGGACAAGCTGGAGAATGTATGAATGGGCATGCTCTTCTGTTACAGCACTGCCTTCTGTGGAATAAAGACTACCAATAACGCAGCTACCGCCAAGAGAGCTGAAGCTTCATTCAGCATTCTTGTTGGAGAAGGAAGTTCTAGAATCTCCATCAGATGAAAATGGGAAAAGCTACAGGAACCTTCAGTAAAGCTGCTGTTAGTCTTCTACATTTATCCTGTCGCAAACACCATGTCTTGAACTTCCAGTTCCCCGGCCTTACTAAAATATGTCATACTTGCTTATTTATCTTACACAACCACCCTCAGAAGTGTCTATTTGAATCTTAAAATTTGACATGATGAACTTGGCTTAAGTTCCAGGTAGTTTAAGACATAAGTGTACCATTGCCCTGTAAATAAGAGATCACTCTTTAGCCAAACTGTGTAATAAAGATCCACTTCTTAAGTGAATTCATGAAATGTACAGAAGAAATCTCAGAGGGGATATCATTAAGAGGTAGGTTAGCCATAGTAATAGTGACAGAGCAGTTCAGTTTGACAATTGCAGGTATCTGAAGTGATCCAACAGTTTTGCACTAGCCTCTCAGTGCCTTCCACTCTTGTGCATCTTGACTCTAGAAGAGAAACTTAAGTGAGTTAAAAGTTCACTATATCCATTTTATCTTTTGAAAATCATTTTCTGTACTGCTCTACTGTCATAACCATTTGGAATTTCAAACCTAGGGCCTTCCTTTGAACAAATTCAGTACTGTATAAACACTGTGACTTCTGCAATTTTCAAGCAAATTAGCTTGTGAAATTAGGACAAGGAACAGTAAATCCTTTCAGAAAGGCTCCTTGGTTGTACTTGGCTAAGACTCCTGTTGTCTAAAACAATTGCCATATCTGATTGAGAATGCTAAAAAAGTCTTGTCATGCTTAGCAACGGAAATAAGTGGCGTTGGCAATTTTGAAGCATTTTTTTTCCAAACATTGGTTCAATAGTGTAATATTTCTTGGTTAGAGCATATAAAATCTTTAGCTTTGTTTCATTGGCCTGTTACAGACAGCCAAAATAAAGCTGCTTCGAGTCACTTTGGAGGTATGGTATTTCAATGATACATGCATCCTAAGAGTCCAAAGGCCGCACCAAAGCCACGCTCCAGTCCTAAGGACTGGAGTGCAGCTTTGGTGAAGCTTCCAGACTCTTAGGACTCATGCATCATTGAAATACCATACCTCCAAAGTGACTCGAAGCAGCTTTATTTTGGCTGTCTGTAACAGGCCATTGTTCCTAATTCTATCTAGTTCTTTCATCATGCTAACTGAGATTCAGGCTTTCCTGTTCTGCAGAGAGCTAGTCATTAAGCCCTAACAGTATCATTCCCTGCCAAGATTATTTTTAAAAATGAACAGATTTGTTATCTAAACTGATGAACATTTATGTTCTGCAGATAAAATCTATCCAAGCAAAGGTTAAACAGAGCTGCCCCATTTCTTCATCAGCATCAAGAAATAAAATTAACCAACATACATTAGCCCTACCTATTGATGCGTTTTTTTAATATATAGCCCATAGCCCTAAATTAAGATTGTGGGTTTTAGGAGTGTAGTAAGAGTAGCATGGTTTAGAAATGTAAACGTTTGTCGCCTTCTTCATCCCACTTTTTTCATTTCTTTTAAAACTACCTCAGTTAACAAAATAAGCTGCCAGCAGGGGGAGCAACAAATGCACGCACCTGTTGAATTTTCTGTGGAATGTGCTGTAAAATTTATAGAGCAATTGCTATACCAGTGAAGTTCATTGTTGTTTTATTTGCCTTCTTGTGTTCTGATATTTTAAAAGTTTTTAAAAGTGATACATTTATACAGAAGAGACACTGAAAGTAACAATGAGAGGGGAGCTCCTCCTAAATCTTTAAAGATTCCAAAGTGTTTTATTTTTCATGGTGTATTACCTTTTGGTACCTAAAAATAAGTTGAAATTGCACACTTTTTGGATTTCCTGAATGGGAGCAAATTATTTCAGGTACCAGATTTTGCAGTGGTAAGCAAGAGTGGTGTTTTGTTTTGGTTTTTTTCAAAACTGCCTTAAAGTTTAATGAATACAAAAACAAGGCAAAAGAAATCTGGTGGTTATCAATAGATGTTGATTTAAATAAACAATTTGTAATACAGCTTAGTACAATCAGAAGTTTTTAGCTTTGAAAAATATTTATTGGCATTCAAAGCGTCCTATCTGAAATCAACCATTTTGATTGTCTTTTAACTTTTCCGTTACCCACCAGGTTGATAGCTCTACTGTACAGTTAGAATAGGCTGTCCCATGCACTAAAATAACAACAGCTGTTTTTAAAAAAGGATAGCAGCTGTTCTGTACATTGTGTCTGAAATGTGTTACCTGGATTAGATGAAGTAATGTGACTTGCTAGAGAAAGGTATGTGTGTTGGTGTGATATGTTTCTGGAGAATAGATGCAAGTAGTATATTTTTATTGTGTGAGTACCAATGTCAAACTTTGTGAACTTCTTACTTTTGGCTGTAAATGTACAGTATCATTTATGTCAATTTACTTGTGGCTTTAGTGCAATAAATTATAGAAATTCATTTTGTCAATGAATGCCTAAATCTGTTTTAAATGGGGAGTGGGGTGGTGGTGGTTTCCAGTAGGTTATGTGCTCAATGTGACAGACTCAAGGGAAGAACAATCCCACCAGGTAGGATGGTTTTGCAGCTGAGCTCCTTTCTTTTCCTGATTCCTGCTGCTTTCAGTAGCCAGGGCAGAAGATGGTGGAGGAGGGTGGATATTCCCCTTCCATTCTATACAATTCCTGGTTATATTCAGACAACATGTTCAGTTTTGTTTCATGTTTTTGTTTTTGTTCAATTTTGTGCTCAGATAATGAGTCTGATTCACAGCCTTCCTAAGACTACACACCTTGAAATCAAAATTCACTTATTTCATTGACCCCCTAACAAATGGGATCTTTCCATGGTGGTAGAAGTCAAAGGCACAGCCATTCTTCTGAAGAAGTAAACTAAGGCCCATTAAGGCTGGCCTGGGAGCAGAGTTGGGGCGTGGCATCCACATGACGCATACCCCAACTCTGCCCCCCCTGGGCGCTGTGACACCATGCACTGCTCCACATGGCGTACAGTTTCATGGCACTCCTCTGGCGCTGTGTCCACACAATGCAGCACCAAAGGAGTGTCTTAAAGCTGCAGCGCCGCAGCTATCATGCCCTTTCCAGAGCACAAAATGGAGCCACTTTTTGCGCCCTGGAAAGGTGAGATTGGGGCCGTGGTGTGTGGTTGCCACGGCCCTGATCCAACACAGCTGAAGGCGGCTGTAGGCCACCCCTTAGGTGTGGTCTGCACAGCCCCTTAATCTATGAAAATCTATGAAAGCTTTATGCTACCAACATCTCTTTCTCCCAGTTAGTGTCAAAGCTGCTAAAAAGCTCCCTTTGCAAACAAATTGGCTATTTTAAACTAAGTAATCTGTCTAATAAAATGAATCCAATAAAATGGATGCTTAAATACTTTATGAGATCTCATATGGAGGATGAAGCAAGCTTTTTTTCTTTTTCTTTTTTTCTTCTTTTTTTGCCACTCCAGAGACTAGGATCTGGAGCAATGGATTCAAGCCATAGGAAAAGAAATTCTACCTCAACATTAGGAAGAACTTCCTGACAGTAAGAGCTGTTCAACAGTGGAACACACTGCCTAGGAGAATGGTAGAGTCTTCTCCTTTGGAGGTTTTTTAACAGGCTGGAAGGTCACATGTAGGCAGACTGAGTATTCCTGCATGGCAGGGAGTTGGCCCTTGTGGTTTCTTCCAACTCTGATTCTATGACTGTTCTATAAAGCTAAGTTATGAGAAGGAAGTTAGTGTGTTAAAATTATCCTTAGGCAAGGCTGACATCTTCAAGGTCTGCAATAAAAAAAGAGGGAAGTGGTTCCATGTGTAGTTGGAGTCTTATGTCCAGACAAGATTTCTGGCATGTTCTCTTACTTGAACAGAAGCAAAGAACAAACCTCATCTTACTATTCCAGTTTATTCAAATACAACATAAAGGTCCTAGTTTGGATGAAATGTTAAACAAACCATGAGTACAAGCTTCCTGGTTTGTTTAGCTGTTCGTACTGCAGGAGGATCCAAGCAGGAACAATCAAGCACTGTGTTGTTATGCTTGGTCATACTTCGCAAGCCAGCATTCTTTAGAAATGTGGCTTACTGTTATGTCCAAATAAACCCTTTTGTTTTGAAAACAACAGGAGGCATTTCAGCAAAGCCAAAGACAATCTAAATAGAAATAACCCTATATTTTTGGTGTACATCAAAGGGCCCATTCACATTACAAAAAAAATCGGTTTTGAAACCGATTCAATCACGTGAAGTTCCTACTCACCCCGAATCTCACACAAGCGAATCCGGGGCTTGCACACCCGTTCCGTGGTAAATGGCCCCTAGCGCGGGTCTTTTGAAATTGGCGCAAATGCCGTTTCTTTTTTAAAACCCCGGGTCCTGGGAATGAGAACTTTGGCCTCGATCACGATCGAGGCAAATTGAGGGAGGGATTTAGGCCAGAGGGTGGGCAAAGGGCAAGGCATTTCCTCCCCTCATCGGAGGGGGAGGAGGAAAGAGCCCTGGGCAGAAGGGAGCAAGGGAAGGCATTCTTTAGGAGCCTCTTTTCCCTGCATCCCCTGCCCAAAGCCCTCTGTCGCTGAGGCATTCCTTCCCTTGCAGGAGGGGAAAAAAAATCACGGAGCTCATGTCAGGCAACCCCCCCCCTTTTCAAATGCAAACAATTTCTATTCCAGAATGTATATTTAATTTTTATCCATTTGTTTTGAGCGCACCTGCGCATGGTTTCTATTCCAGAATGTATATTTCATTTTTATCCATTTGTTTTGAGCGCACCTGCGCATGGTTTCTATTCCAGAGGCAGATGGAGCCAGGCTTGCACTTGCTTTCTGCAGAGGGAGAAGCTACAAATGTTGCAAACAATCAATGTTACATTTTTACCAATTTTTTTTGAGCAAATATGCGAATGATTTGTCTTCTTGAGCAGATACAGCAAGGGAAGCAAAGGGAAAGCTAATGTTGCTTTTAAAAGCATTAAAAAAAAAGCATGGCAATCCCATCCTTTGCCTGGGACAGGGGCAGATCTGACCCAAAAGCCCACAGGTTTATTAAAGAGAGAGAGAGAGAGAGAGAGAGAGGCATCTCTCTCCCTGCTTCAGCCGCTGAAACCCCTGTGCCTGGCTCTTTAAAAAGGGAGGACACTTCCCCCGATGCCCTGCAAACGTCACCATGACGATAGCTTGATTGGCAGCGGCCAATCTACAGAATGCATTCGATTTCTGTCAAAATGCATTCGATTTCAATTTGTAGTGGGCACTTGCTAACGGAGCGATTCGGGGGAGGGGCATCCGGATCATCCCAGTTCCCTCCATGTCTTTTACCCCAGTATGAATGGGGCCAAAGTTGATTTCTTTTTCTTTCAGTCACCTACTGTTATAATGCTAAATTACTGTGGTTTTTTAAATGAGGCAATGAGTGGTAAATAGTTAGAAGGCCTTTGATTTATTTCCACCCATGAAGGAAGATTGACTGAGTGGAACTAAAATGCACAAAGTCGGATTGTTGTGGGTGGGACAGCTGAATAGATTGGCAAGTAAAGTGCAAAGCTTTGACCTACTTCTGGTTCCAGGGAAAATTAGCTTAATGACCACATGTTGATAATCTACATGCTGGCAAACTATCCCATAAAATATATCAAGCTAAAGGCACATGTCTCTTTTTTCCAAGTCCCAGGATTGGGGGATGGTCTTAAGAGCTGTAGATAATTAATTGCATAGAGCCAGGAATTCGGCAAGGTCAAGATAGTGCAAGGAAGCTTATGAGAGACTGTCAGGTCTTTAAAAATAAATGTAATCTCAGCTAAATTGGATTTCTTGTATCCAGTGTTACAACAGTCTGCCAAAAATCCCTTAGATGGGGGAATCCTCTGTGCTGATGCTAACAAGAAAGCTTCCTGTGCTGTTAATAAACTGGCAAGACTGCTATATTGTAAGAATTGATTTCATCTGGGAACAGTTAAAAGTGAAACTAACATGTCAGTGCTATGCATCTATGTTTGGAAGTAAGTCGTGCTGTATTTTAATTGGTTTTACTTCCTAATAAGTGTGTTAAGATTGCAGCTAAGTGTATGAAATATACCTATTCTCCTTGTGATTGGCTCCTTACTGTGAACATTTATTTATTTATTTATTTAGGTATTTATATCCCGCCCTTCAGCCCTAATGGCTCTCAGGGCGGTTTACAATATTATTTTTAATCAAACAGTTCCCTGCCCTCAGGCTTACAATCTAAAAGACATGATAAATTAACTAAACCTGCCTTAAAAAGGCATAGATGGCAAACAATACAGCAAACTTAGTTGTTTGTGGGTTTTTTGGGCTATGTGGCCATGTTCTAGAAGAGTTTATTCCTGATGTTTCGCTAGCATCTGTGGCTGGCATCTTCAGAGAATTTCTGAGAATGTCTCTGAAGATGCCAGCCACAGATGCTGGTGAAACGTCAGGAATAAATTCTTCTAGAACATAGTCTGAAAAACCCACAAACAACTATGGATGCTGGCCATGAAAGCCTTTGACTTCACAATATAGCAAACTAATTTCTGTCTTTACCAGTTAGTTTTTTGGCTAATTTGGGGTCAAGTTCAGAGCTTGTCAAATTGCCTTGGCTTCCTTCTGGTTATACTTAATTGCTGAATCATTTATGCTACCTCCATAGAACTGAACCTAACTACCAGCATCATTAAAGAAGAAATCTTCCTACCTTCATTTGACAAGGAGAAGCCTCTGGTCTATCCACGGCTGGCACAGTGGGTTGATAGTTTGGGAAGTCTCTCCAGTGCAAGCATTGTGGATCAGGAGGAGGCGGATACCTTTTCAAGCTATGTTTTGGAGAAAGTGACATTAATGAGAAAGGAAGAACATGCTCCTTGTCATTTAATATAGATCGGGTTGGGTTAATGCTTGTTTTAATATGCTTTAGAAACACTAACTCTGTTTAAAAACCAGAATATATAACAGATTGGAGTGGTTTTACTTGTAAAGCTCCTTGCAATAACATAAATCAAGTCTGGGGAACATGTGGTTCTGTAGATCAGTGATTCCCAAACTCTGGTCCTCCAGGTGTTTTGGACATCTCCTCCCAGGGGCCTCAGCCATCTTGACCAATGGTCTGGGATTCAAGTAGACGAAGTCTAAAACGCTTGGAAGGCCAGAGTTTGAGAATTACTGCTGTTGATGATGTTGAATGGCAACTCATGTGATCTCTTTGCCATTGGCTATGCTGATGGGGAGAGATAGTAGTTGTAGTTCAGACACATTTGGAGAGCCACACATTCCTCACCCCTGGTATGGGCTATTGCATTGTTACAAAATGCTTCTGCATGGAAATATGTAAGGCCTTTTAAAATGTAGATACTGAACCGTGCGTGATTGAAATCACAATGTTCCAGAACAATGTCTGGTACCCTGAATGCTGATGTGAGGTTAGAGGTTTAATCCCAAAGGCTTGTGTTGACCTTTTGTCTTCTGTCAGATTTGGTTCATGAACTCTTTCAAATGAATGTTGAATCTCACTGTCTGTATCTAGCACTGCAGAGGGACAAAGACCTCTTATCAAGTCAAATCACCATCTAGGGTAATAATTATTTTCCTTTTAGATGTCATTAATGGCTGCACTTTCCTGCCAGAAAAAGTTCCCCATTTGGGAATGATGGATAACCACAGATGGAGTCAGATCACATCATAGTTCAGCGGAGAGAGGACAAGTGGATGAGGCTCCTTCTCCCTTGGTGTATTGGGATCCTCAGCTACTGAAAGCTGAAAAAAACACGTTCCACCCTAAACAGTCTATCTTTTACACTCTCTGATCCTAATGGGAAATAACACTGTTCATTAATAATCCCTAGGAGAATTCGTTTCAGCAGTTAATAAGAAAAATGTTCTTATCCCAGTCATCAGATAAGGCAATCTGAAGAGTAAAGGGTTCAGAGAGTGCCCCCAGGAGACTTTCTGAAAAACCTGTTGCATAGAACAAAAGCACTAACTGCCTTTTTAAAGTCAAAGTGTACTAGCTTTCTTTTATAGACCCTCCTCAGCCAACAAAGTGGTCTAATTGCACAATGGCACTCAAGCGAATGCCCACTGTCTTTCTGTAGTGATACTTGCTGTAAATTCAGTGGAAATTTTCCTCTAGGCCTCTAAGATAATGTTTCTTTTGTGTTATGGGATACAGTAGGCAGTGACATGACATTGAGGCCATGGAGCAATAATTTCTCGTCCATTAAATTCCTTGTTGCCAAGACATTTAAGTGGAAAAGACCTGAATATCTGTTTCTTAGATGGCCTATCCTAGAACCCTGCTTCCCTTTCCTTGAAATCTTCCTATCATGTGTAGTAAAAATGTGCTTACAGTCTACATTAGGAAGGAAAACAATTATGCACAAATAATAATGATCCACAAATTGACCATATCTGTGACATTCTTCCTTTCTTTAGTCCAAATTATGTTGTTTGCTTGCTTGCTTGCTTGGTTTTTTTTTTCCATTCTGTGTATTCTGCTCTTGTGCTTCACACACAGTTCCCAGATCTCAGAGCTGGTCCTTCTCTGGTGTTCAGGAGGAAGGGGAGAAATCTCATGGCAAGAGCACAATCTTGAAATAAGTATGTGAGTTCCTCGTCTGTTAGAGTTGGACTGCATCTGTGCTGCAGAAATAACCCAGGTTGACACCACTTTTAATTGCTGTAGCTCAGTGCTGTGGAATTCTGGGAATTGTACTTTGTTGCACCAGCAGAGCTCTCTGACAGAGAAGGCTAAATGTCTCAGAAAACTACAATTCCCAGAATTCTATAGCGTGATAGTTAAAGTGCTGTCAACTTAATTATTTTTGCAGTGCAGATGCAGCCTTGGTGACTTTTTTATTATTTGAATGGCATACTCTGTGTAACTATAGTTGATGGCTAATGAATTATGCTTAATGACATCACCAAGACCTTCCCCTGTGATATAACAGGAGATCATCCCTAGTTTTCAAGTCCCCCCCCCAAAAAAAAATCTCAGGGCCTGGGTTAGTCCTGCATTTGCAAACCTAGCCTCACAAAGAAATCCAACCTACTGTAGCAAGTGAATGAAATTTTGCAACATGGGAGGCTGTGGTGAAGAGCTATGCAGAGCACCCCACCTTCTTTTGTTCAGCCCTGAACAAGTGAATAAGTGAGTTCACAAGGTGAAGCCTTGACAAAGCAAACCATACTTATGAAAAATGCACAGACACAAACAAATGCTGAAAAGAGTTGGTCTTTTATACATAATGTGTCCATCTTAAGGGGACACTGATTTAGTTCCACCCTGCTGTTGGGTAACATTCCCTACCCTTGAGACCTAGCTTTACACCCTGACCTTTCGAATTGCACTTACTAACTGCTTTAACAACTCCTTGGCCAAAGGATCCTTGTGTTTCTTAATTTTTCTTTGTATATGATCCCCTGCCGCTGCTATACTAGCTTCTTTGAACTTGACCCATGGCAAGTGGAAATTTAGCTTGGTCTTTAACTTCTTTCTGTGTTACATCATCCACCCACTTTCAGGACTACTTTCCCAGTTTCACAAAGAAAGTGGAGATTCTCAGGTGTTGCCAGCTAACACGTGCCCCGGCATGACAGAATATGCACCAGATTGCAGATTTTGGTTTCCCAGTAGGACAAAACAATACTAAAATTGACAGAGCTGCAAGTACATATCAATACATTCTCAGCACCCTCTTCCCATGTTCCATGGTAGCTAGTCAGGTTTGTAGCTAGCATGACTCCTAAGCCCAAGTTATTTGAGGCTCTTTTCTGGTTTTCTCTTCTCTTGCCTTCATGCTCTCATTTTTTGCCAGTATTCTTTACTCCTTTCAGTCTGCTACTGTGATATGTGCCTTCGAGTCATTTCCAATTTATAGCAACCCTAAGATGAAACCATCATGAGCAGTTCTTGGCAAGTTTCTGCAGATGCGGTTTGCCATTACCATCTGAAGCTGAGAGTGTGATTTGTCCAAGGTCACCCAGTGGGTTTACATGGCTGAGTCAGGATTTGAACCCTGGTCTCCAGAGTCATAGTCCAACACTCAAACTACTATGCCATCCTGGTTTTCTCTGTGATATGTGATAACCTTGCCTAAATATCCAAAACTGCCTCAACACAAGCATCTTGTTCTTTCTTTCAAAATTCTTTCTCCTCCTTATCTGTTTGCTCTTCCACTCTGATAGGCCCCTGCCCTTCCTGCATCCATTTCAATCAGTCCTAGCTGAAATAACTGTCTAAAATAGCTTTACCCTTATTCCTTTTCTTCATGCCCAGAACACATCCAACAAGACTATTTCCCTAAGGTTTCTCCTTGAAATCCATCCCAATCACACACAGAAGAGCATTGAAGCAACCTCTTAGCCTTAGGTCCAAAACACACTGCAGAAATAATCCAGTTTGAGACCACTTTAACTGCCCTGGCTCAGTGCTAGGGAACCCTGGGAATTGTAGCTTATTGTGGCACCAGAGCTCTCTGACAGAGAAGGCTAAATATCTCACGAAACCACAGTTCCCAGAATCCCCTAGCACTGAGTCAGGGCAGTTAAAGCGGTCTCAAACTGGATTATTTCTGCAGTGTGTTTTGGAGCTTGGTTAACATTAAAGTGTAGGAGCTTGTTGTTTTGTGCCTTCAAGTCATTTCCAACTTATGGTGACCCTAAGGTGAACTTATCATAGGGTCTTTTTGGCAAGTTTTGTTCAGACATGGTTTGCCATTGCCTTCCTCTGAGGTTGCGAGTGTGTGACCTGCCTAAGGTCACCCAGTGGGTTTCATGGCTGAGCAAAGAATTGAACCCTTGGCTCTAAAGTCAGAGTCCAACACTCAAACCATTATGCTACACTGCCTCTCACAACTCTTGCAGATATCACAACATCCTAGGTTGTGCTGCATTGGAGCAAATCCAGTATGAGATGTGTGCATGAAAGAAAAATGAGGTAACCCCTTACTTTACATGGTGTGAGCAGAGAATTAACCACTCATTTAGAAATGAGCTCTTGTGCTCCTTAAATATGGTTACACTATTTTCAAAAAGAAAGCTCAAAAATAGAGGTGTGGAATATATAGCGAGAGTGTTTGTTCAATGTGTTACAAAAATACCATTTATAAATGTGGTGTATAGGAAATACATTTGTCTCCTGCCATGAATCTACATATGCTTTCTTGGGGAGGAGGAACGAACGGAGAGCACATTGTTCACCAGCATGTCTAGTACTGTATTAATACATAGGTAATGAAATATTTAATGGTACTTATGGGGCCGGTGAGTTCAATGCTGCTTATATTCTCCCTTCCTCTCTCTTTCTATCCATGCGCATATTTTAATATCTGGCCTTACACTTGACTTGAAAGGATCCACAAAAGCAAAGGCTTCAGTTTTCTGCTCTGTGTCTGTGTGGCTTCCAAAGCCGATAAATGACATTTACGTTTTGGAGGCAGGAGGGGTGTGTGGGTCTCAGTGCTCTGGTGATGTCACAGGACAATGCTGATTGCTATTTATGGATTCCAGCTGGGCTTCAAATTACTCTGAGGTAATGCAACCTAAGCAAATCGTATTTTCCTCTTCACCAGCAGCTTCCAAAAAAAAGCTGCTCTGTCAAGGACTCCTACTAGTTAGAAAGCATTCTTGGTCAGGGGAATAGTGGATCAGTAGTGTCTATTAATTTCCTTTACTGTTGTATTCAAACTGCTGTGATAGAGAGAGAGAGAGAGAGGAGATCCACCACTGTGTATGTCAAGATTTGGTTCTGAAGGATGCCTGGGATAAAAAAAACCACTTTAGATTTATTTCTAAGCCTTGAGCTTGAAAGATTGCTGGTGTGATACAAACAACATTATTAATTCTTACAAACTCCAGGTGGCCGGGGGCCTCAGAGGAACTGAAAATACCCACCTTGTTTTTGGTCAGTACAGAGCCAACGTGGTGTAGTGGTTTGAGCGTTGGACTACTACTATCAGGGTTCAATTCCCAGCTTGAGCATAAAAACCCACGGGATGACCTTAGGCAAGTCACACTCTCTCAGCTTCAGTGGATGACAATGGAAAACCCCTCTGAAGCAACTTGCCAGGAAAACTCTTTAATAGGTTAGGGTCGACATAAGTAAAAAATGACTTGGAGGCACACAAGAACAATATGCAGATTGGACAGATTCCTGTATTGTCATTGCCACTGGTGGAACTAGGAAATCTCTATGATACACATACTAAAGGAGATAAACACTAATTATGATGAAAACTTTGTAGCTAGGCCTACATTAAGTAGTAGTATTAGTAATAGTAGTGTGTCTTCCAATTGTTGCCAATTAATGGCAACCCTAAGATGAACCTTTTCACAGGGTTTTCTTGGCAGAATTTATTTGTAATGGGTACTTTACAAATAAGGAGATCCAGTGTGGTGTAGTGATTTCAGCACTGGCCAGGGTTCAAATCCCACCTTGACCATGGTATCCTACTGAGTGACCCTGGACAAGTCATTCTCACTCAGTTCAGAGGAAGGCCAAGGCAACCCCCTTTGAACAAATCTTCACAAGAAACCCCCATTATAGGTTTGCTTTAGGGTTGCCATAAGTCAGGAATGACTTGAAGGCACCTAACAACAGCAAAATGTGTACTTTAGTGTTTATAAGAAATAGTAATGCTGTGAGGGTTTGAATCCCCAACCATTTTTCAGAGGAAACATGTGCCACTACAGCAGAGTTGTACCTTTATTGACATTTGGTTACATTATGGTTTCCATATTTATCTATGTAGATGTTCTACACAAAATGATTAATATTTAAAGGCCAAGCTGCAAACAAGTAGTTATGTAATGATATCAAGATTGGGATCATTCTGTTTGAAAAAGGGGTTTAAAGGGGTGTGCCTGAGCACATTGGAGAAGAAGTGCCACCAAGGTGTGTGGGCAATACTTAAAACTGATTCCACCCTCATCCCCCAGATTAAAAAGTTAGAGAGAGAGAGAGAACAATCTTTAATCGTACGGCAGTAAAGTGTTGGCAGTAAAATAACACACTGTTTTCATCTTGCATCATTTCAATTATGTTTTAAATGTATTTTCAGCTGGTGTTAACCGTGCTTTTTAACTGAATTGCTATTTAATTGTTTTACTCAGTTCACCTTAGGTCTGACCTAGGTCTTCTATCAGTTTCAGCTAGAATTCATCTGTCTTTCTTAAGATTGAGGAGCATGTTAAAGGGACTTGAGGATCATTCCCTCAGCAAATTTAGTTGGCTGGAGGAACTGAGGTCTGGGAGGTTGAGCACAATTGTGTCAAGACAAGTTAAAAGTTCACAGACTTAACACTGAGAATTATCTTAGTCCTTCTGACCATTAAAACTGGATTTTTGAACATGATGCTAGCCAAGACAGGGCAACTATAGTTGGGGCACAATTCTCCATTTGGTACCCACAGATTCAAGTTAATCATGGAAAGCCACAGTGTTTTAAAATGCTGACCTTTTTCAGCTCTAAAAAACTTTTTCAGAACTCATATTTCAACAGATGCCTTCTTTATATCTTGAAGGGAGATTATGACATATTCCAGTTACGAAAGAAAATTGTGTATCTGGTTGTAATCAGATTGATGACATAATTCATTACTTGTTGTTCTTCTCTCTTTATTCTACCCCTAGACAAAGATTTGTGTCAGCCATGATTCAGTTATATACAGACTGCAATCCTCAGAAAATGGTAGTCGGGTTATTAGCTAATATGTAGCTATTAGTCACATATTCAGTAGCTCAATTTGCATTGGCAGCTAAGAAACTGCATGCTTGTTTCATTAAGGAACATATTGTAGTATAAATATTAATTTTATACTTTTTATTTGGTGGTTTTACAGGGGTCTGTAAAATGGTTTTAAAGTTAGGTCCAATATTTTAAATCATTTATTTAAAAATGTGTTCATGTTTTATTTCATGTATTGTAAACACCTTTGTCTGTATACAATAAATGATATGATGATAATTTTAAAAAAAACTTTTGTATAGTAAGATTTTAGCTAAATGGTTCTCTTAAATTATTGCAAGTGGTTTTTGGTCCTAAGATGGGGTATAAATTGGATGGATGGATGGATAAAATTATTCTGTATAATGTGGGACTACATCCATAGGCAAGACATATAGAAATTACCTGTAGAAAAGGTATGTGGGAATTAGGTTACTTATGTCCTTAAGATATTGTTGAGCTCCCAGCACCTTTCGCCATTGGCTCTACTAGGTATGGCTGCCAGGACTTGCAGTCTTCCAACATCTACAGGACAACATGATTCCCACCCCTACTTCAGAGTGCATCCACTCCCAGCCTGCACTATACATGCACACAGATTATCAGAACAGTTATTCATACACAAATTTCTACAGTATTATTGGAATAATATGAGTAAGTCATGTATTTGTCATCTAGGAAGAGAGTAAGGCAGATTACGTCAATGTACCATTGGGATATCATCCATTTTACCACACGCCAGAACACCGCTGATGCTGCCAGAAATCCCTGTTCCATTTCCCATCCATCCCACAGGAGGCAATTTTCAGGAACTGTTCAGAACACTGGCGAAATTGGCAGTGTTCTGGCGTGTGGTAAAATGGATGATATCCCCATTCCGTTCCCTTCCCACCCCCTTCCGTTCTGTTCCAGGCCCATTCCCCAGGGCCCAGGTGATGAGGTCCAAAGTTTGGCTGCGATGGTCAATATTAAGCTTCTGCCTTTCTACTTTCTCAGGTGATGTGAAAATGAACTGGTTTCTTTCTCCTCCAAGTTTCTTCTTTTGTCCTTGGCATGTTTCAGTTACTGCAAACTTGAGTTCAAAGTGCAAAAGTAGTTTGCACTCAGTTTACTAAGTAGGAGGGAGAGGAGAGAAGACTTTTTAAACACAGCTGAAAAGGTAGTATGACAGCAGATTAACTGGGACTGTCCTTGCCAAATCAGAATGGTTGGAAAGTATGAACACATTGGTTTTCATCTGTGAAATGTTAGAGTGTGTGATACATATTTTCTCTTATGTTTTTGAAGTACTGCATTGGTCCATTTCTAGTATGCTGTTGCTTACTTAAATAGTTGGGGCTGCTAAATAATGAAATAAATATACACAATTATGATGAGGTAGATATCCATAATGCAAACAGGATTTAGGAGAGGGAATGGAGGCACAAAATTCCTAGACCTGGGCCTCTGTAGTGTTTGACCTCCTAGAGCAGTGATGGTGAATCTTTTAGGAACCAAGTGCTCAAAATAAAAGGCTTTCCGGCACGGGGTGTTACACAATGCTTGGAGGCAGGACCTCCGGAGACAGTACTGGGGTGGGACTTATTCCCCCATCCTCCAGGGCCTTCAGCTGCTTCTCCGGAGGCAGATGAAGGTCCAAGGGGTATGGGGGGGGGGGAGAAGAGGACCAGGCATACTTCTGTTTTTCCTCTTCCCCCAGCCCCCAGGCCTTCAGCTGTTTCTCCAGAGACAGCTGATGGCCTGGGATGACCAGGAAAAGAAGAAACAAGCACATACCTGTTCCTCCTCCTCCTCCCACATACTCCTGCATTTTCAGCTGGCTCTCCAGAGGCAGCTGGAGATTAGGGATGTCTGGGAAGAGTCAGAACAGGAGTGCGCCTGTTCCTCCTCCTCCCCCTGCAGCCTCTCGGACCTTCAGCTGCCTCTCCGGAAACAGCTGAAGACCCGAAACACCCGGAGAAAGGAAGAACAAGCACGTGCCTGTTTCTCTTCCTTCCTGTCCTCCATGTGCCCTGAAAAATGACTTTGTGTGCCATCTTTGGCATGTGTGCCATAGGTTTGCCACCATGATGCTAGAGGTTCGGGCAGTTAAAAACAATGTATTACAGAATATGTTTTGTTATTTCAATAGCCTATATAGAGAATTGCTGTAATGTACGTTGGTAAATCTAGGAAGCAGTCCCCAATTGCACATCTTGTCCCACCTCCCATGCCAGTTCTCAGTGGCCATCATTATACACCTTACTTGCAGGTTTCTTCTTAATCCCATCCTTCCTGGACAGTACAAATCAAATTAAATTGGGAAATCACGTTGACGATCAAGCTTAGATGCTTGCTCTTGAATTTGTCAACAGTTCATTATCTTTTTCAACATGGCAGATGGTAATTATGTGCAATGCATGCAATTAGGCAAATCACTGAAGAGGTTTGAATTAGTCTACTAATTGACAAATATGCTAAAGTAGAATTTTTAAAGGTTTTTTTAACATCTGCAAATCTTGAGTTTTTAAATCTTGTTGTGACACATTGAGACTGCTTTAGTGGATAAACATTTTTAAAAAAATGTTTTTAATGTTTTACTCCTTGCATTTATGAAAAACCAGATGGATAAGGGTGTTTTTTTTCCAGTTTTTTGTTTTTTTGGCAGGGAGGGCTGCCAAAAAAGTGGCATGTGATGCATTACTCCAACTTCAGTTTAACAGCTTCTCATCTACATTAAATTATTATTGCAAAATCACAATTGGGATGTGTCACTGAACTTCACATTTTGGAGAGCTTATGAAAAAAGGCAAGGTCATGAGCAGAACATTCTGTTTTCCTCTGTAAATGGACTGAATAGTACACATCAGATCCAATATATGCCATTTAAATACAAATATTATACAAAACGAATTTGTTTTTACCTCAGATTTAAAGAAGCATAATAAAACGAGTGATGACAGTGATTGTGTTTGGATTGCCCTAAAATGCATTACACTATAAGTATAATACAGAATAAAACAAAAATTTTCAGAATAATAACAAAAATGACAGAATGATGGGAAGGCTGGTGAGGCATCCTGTCTACAGAGAATTGAAAAACAGCACAAATGTCAAGGGTGGAACTTTTAAGAACTGAAGTGCAAACTGGCTGATTTATCAGAACTGAAAAATGATAGAAGATGAAATATGAGGGAAGGGAAGCAGGAGAGAGAAAGCATGATGTTAGTCTACATTTATAGATTTTTATTTGGATATTGATCAGAATGTTAGTTTTTTAAAAAAGATTCAGAATATAAATGTAGTTATTTTCCTAGCTGGATTAGGTAACTATTATATCTCGTGAGGAATTTTGAAAAAGAGTCAATTTCACATCTTATCAATAATGTACGTTTAACATATTGCCAGTAACATCTGCACTAGTTTTAACTATGGGTGAGATTACATTCCTTTCTAGTGTCTGATGCTTTCAAGAGGGCGGAACTGTGTCACCACCACCTCCCTCCTGATAAGGGTTCCTCTCATGCATTTCAGCTGAAATGCTTAGTTCAGATAAAACCATGCCCTTTTAATTTCCCATCTTTCCTCTTTAGTTACTGAAAGCTTGGGAATTGCATATGACCGTAAATGTGCACTCTGGGCCTTTGATGGAAGATGAGCAGAAAATGGAATTTGTATTCAGTTTTGTAATATATGTAAAAAAAAGTCCACAAGAGGAAAAAAAACTATGAACAAAATGTAGATCTTCATGAGCACAGCTGCCCCTGCAGGGACATATTTCACTCTGTTTTCTTCAGAGTATCTGTCTGTACCTCAGAGGAGACCAAGGACAGGACGTTTGTGCACATCTCCTGTTTCTTCATCCAGCACTCATTTCTAACCAAGGGCAGGGGGCAATTTTGAAAACATTTATCAACTGGTGTGTCTAGCCACCTTGAGTCTCAGTACTGGAAAAAGGTGGGAAATAAATGACATGGTACTACTACTGCCCATCATTCAACTGCCCAGTTTGGGAGACATTCCCAATTAATCCTTTGTCGTCCCACTTTTCAGCTGCTTTTAAAATGTCCCAGTTTCTCTCTCCTCCTCCCACTTTCCTCCTTTGTTCTCATCTTATTTCAGTTTCTGCAAACAGTTCAAAGAGGAAAAGTAGTTTGTATTCAATTAAGAGGAGTGGGGGCGTCTTGTCTTTTCCAGGAACTCATGCAAAAGCAAACTATTACAGCCTCTCCCAGCTTGTGTGTTCTTCCTCATTAATAACATTTGCCTTATTGGCCATACTCTGATATTGCTTGGCCAAACATGTCCTCATTTCATCCATGAAATGCTGCTGCTACAAATACTACCACCACCACCATCACCACAACTAGTACTAGACTCACCATTGGTTTCAACATCACTATACATATGCTCTTTGCATACAATCCATGAGACTATTTTATTTGAGCCATAGTTCATATACTTTAAATACCAAGGACCATAATAATAATAATAATAATAATAATAATAATAATAATAACAACAACAACAACAATAATTTATTTATATACCGCTATCCCATTCGATCACAGCGGTGTACAACAATTGCAATAACGATACAATACAAGATAAAAATTGCAATAGATAATTAAAACTTACAAAACAGTGCACAGTATACATAAAATCAACATTAAACCAAGCCAGCAATATACTCGAAGATGTTAATCATATAGGGGGGCCCACACATATCACGGAACATCAGGGAAGGCTTGATGAAACAAAAAGGTCTTCAATCTCTTTTTAAAGAGATCCAGGGAGGTGGTGGTGCGGAGCTCCTCGGGGAGGGTGTTCTAGATCCCAGGGGCCAAGATGGAAAATGCCCTTTGAGAGGCTGACCTATATCTTGTAGAAGGGATCCTCAATAAACTCTTCCCAGATGACCTGAGTGTGCGGGGCGGATTATATGGGGAGAGGCGGTCCTCCAAGTACCCTGGGCCCAAGCCATTTAGGGCTTTATATGATGTCACATGTTCTTCCCCCAGCTTCCCTTTTGAGCTTAGCTAAGAACCTTACTGTCACTTTAAAACAAGATCCTTGGTATACATTTTCCCAGGAGTGATACATTCTTGTGAGTTATACCTGGTGTACTGTAATATGTGTATATGTATCTATGCATACAGGCACATACACTTGCACATGTATCCCTTCTGCCCATACATGCACATAGATCCACATTGCTGCCTACATCTTTGGACTCTGCTTGGAGGCATAGCTATAGAGTCTGTTAAAATGTGTATCAGCACTTCCAAATTTACCAGAAAATCTGAATGTGGCAGGAATGTGGTAAAATATGACTAATTTTATGGCAATTCAATATAGACACTGAATACTTAGAACAATCAATACACTTTTATATATATATATATATATATATATATAGCAGGCACTAGCCAGAAACTGTTTCTGAAAGTCCAGTCAAGAAACTGGATACAACCAAGAGTGATCTATCACCATGTCATTTTTCCTTCCTGCTATTTTTCAATGCTCATTGATGGTCACCATACACGCCCTGAAGAGATCAAACCACATAAAGGAACTGGTAGTTTCACAGTTTCAGTCTGAAGAGAGAGTGGGAATTCCCTGATCACGGTCATCAGAAGTGTAATTGTATTCATTTCAGATGTTTCTATACTATTTTTCATCTATTAGTGCATTGAAACTGGGGGACAAGATGTGAGAGATTTTTTGCTGAAAAATATTGGCCATGCTAACCATAACAACAGCATCTGTCAACTCAGTAGTAATAACTTGATCCATAGTGGTTTGACTGCTGGACTAGGTTTCTGAAAAACAAGGGTTTGAATCCCTGCTCACCCGTGGAAACCCATTGGGTGACCTTAGGCAAGTCACACTCTCTCAGTCTTAGAGATGGCAGACCTCCTCTGAATAAATCTTGCCAAGAAAATCCATAGTCACCATAAGGCACATACCAATGACACATTCTTTACATTCCTAGGCGAGGAACACATACACATTTCACTGCTGCCTGAAAAATCCAGCCGGTGATGTCTGTGTTAGGGATTAGCAAGTCTGTCTATTTAGCTTTCTCCCCCATTAAAGTTTTGTGAATTTAGATGCAATTCTGACAGAAAACAAAATTATCACCCTTCTGTTAAATTAATTAATTTTGCTTTCTCCTGGATTCTAATTTTGTGACTTTGGGTAAATGTTGATCAAAGCTGAATTGAAACAAAATAGTCACCCATCTCTCATCTGAACCTGGCTACTGGTCATTATCTGCTCCCAATAATGGAAAATATGTTTAGAGAAGAGAAGGTGTTACCCACAAAGATGTACAGGTTTGGAAAGCCTCTACACTAGTAGCAATAGTAATAGCATGTATATTTCTGTACCACTTGTCAGTGAACTCAGCACTCTAAGTAGTTTACAGTCTGTAAGCTAATTGCTTCCAACAAGCTGGGTACACATTTTACCGACCCATGAAAGGATGGAAGGCTGAGTGGACTTTGGAGCTCCTGGGATCGAACTCACAACCTTGTGGCTGCAGTACCAGCATTTAACCACTGCACCACCAGGTCTCCCTAAACATAGTAACAGCCTATGTTTAACACGTTGGGGAAATTTGGCTTGGCTTGCAAGAGGAGAGGTAACATCAGGATTGGAGCACCAACTATACCTGTATTGACTGATGAAGACTTCAGGCACGAGTGAACTAATTAACTTTTATTAGGGAAGAATATGAAAGAAGACACATATGAGATGGACTCACTCTAACACCCAGCATACAGAGCTAACCAAAATAAAAAAGTGAAAGGAAGCAGTTTAGGGTTGGATTGAGGGATAATATCTATCTGTCATGAAGAATGGTCCATAGAAAGAAGGAGCAACTCAGACTGGGAGCCTGGGGACAGCAGGAGAGGCACCGACAGGAACCTGAGGGCAGCAGCAACCACTAAAGCGGGGGGTGGAGGTCGATTGCAGCAAAAAGGCTAGGTTTTCCTGGTCATATTTATGCTTTAAAAATAGCCTCAAGTCAAAATGATTTCATGAGACATAAAGACTTGATAGCCCTTTGGAAGCAACAAAAGGTTTCCCAAAGTGGTGGTTTGCTTTGATATCCAAAAAATGAAAAATGATAATTTGATTGATAGTAGATTCACTGACTTCACAACATCCTAACAAGATGTGAAATACCCCCAAACAATCAGACAGAAGGGTATTTAGGACTATGACAGGGGATGAAAGGGAATCAGGTCTCATTTGATCTAGTTGCTGAAACTCATCTTTTAATACTCTGTTTCCATAAGCAATGCAGGTGGGCGTATGCCCTCTCTCAAGTCCCTTCACCTATTGTTTTCAACCTTCCACATGTCTGAAGTCTATGTGCTATATTCACAATACTACCTTTTTTGGTGTTTTGTAAGTCATTGCAGCTTCTGCAGCCAATGCTGGCCTCCAGCAACTGGATATCAAAATATAGCTGGATCCTGGGGATATCAAGGCATTTACAAAGGTGCACTGTCACAGCCAGAGCACTGATTGTTTGCTGCAGTGGTTGCTGCTGCCAAAGAGACAAGCTAAACTGCTGCGGTAACAGCAGCATGCAAAGGTGCCAAACATGGTGCACAGTTGGCACTCATGTAATTCTCCCAGCTGAATGCTTGCTTCCCCTCTGGCCCTGCCTGGGGAGGTCTGGCATGAAGTCCAGCTCACTTAATGCTCCAGAGCTGACATGTCATCTAGTACCAGAAACAATGCTGGAATACAGTATACATCTAGTTTGCTTCCCTGGTTTGCTCTTGTTTAACAAAGCAGATGAGCAGGTGTAGTCATGTCACCTCAAAGATTTACTGTACAAAAGCACTGCAAAGTGAGAGCTCTTCAAATGAGCTATGAGTGCCTCATAGAGCTTAAAGAAGGCTGTGGAGGAAAGCAGTTATCTATACCATAGCTGGTCCAGATGAAGAAAGGAACACTACAAGAGTTGTGGAAAAACATAGGAAAAAGGAAATGTCCATTCTAACCATCTCCATTTATCCAAAGCTGTTGTTTTTCTGCAAGAGTGTGGAATTAACAAGCACAATGGTTACCTATAACTAGTTACTTTTTTGTCAATGAGCATTTAACAGTTCCTTTTTAAAAGTAATGTAATGAGTGGAAACAAAACTATTCCATCCGTACAACCAGCAGTATTTTCTCACTGCTTTAAAAAAAAATTACCTGGAGGTCAAAAACATTTAAAATATTTTTAGTACTCCAGGAAACCACAGTTTGAATCCTCACTCAGCCAGGGAAACTCACTAGGTGATCTTGGACAAGTCACGCTCTCTCAGCCTCAGAGGAAGGCAAAGGCAAACCCCTCTGAGGATAACACTTTCTTGCTGCAAAAACACCATGGTTGGTTCACCTTAGGAATGCCATAAGTCAGAAATGACTTGAATGTACACAACAGCAATGAATAGCCAAACTGGGCAACCAGCTAAGGTGAGTGTCTTGGTTCTTATCTACTTATAGACACACCGTGTTTATTTTGTGGGCAGTTTTAAGTAAATTTCCTTCTCCCAAGTGAAATTTACCCTGCTCAATAGACAGTTAATTGCCAGATGCATGATAAACCTTCCTCTTTTTACAGACTGTCACCACACAGCTCTATAATGGAGGTCCAGTTAGACTCAGTACTTAAGAATATGAAATGTAATATAAAAGACATTCTGTCCATAGTTAAGTATATTGACAGTGTTACTTATCTCCTATTTTGTTTCACATTGATCGCAACAGCAGGTTAATTGGTATAGGAATTTTTAAAGGAAGCAAATACATTTTTACCTGGGATTTCTGTACCAGTTAATTATTTCATAATCTTCAGCTGGAGGAAATACTTCAGGCTGCCAAAGAGAAATAAAGTGATATGTTCACAATGCATGGTTATACCCAATGTATTTTGTCCTTTTGTTCTTTGCACTTTCAAGGACCCGAAAGATTCTGAAATTAGCAGATATACTTTGTAACAATACATATCATTGAATGATACCTTTATTGGCCAACCAAAATGCAGAAAATACATCATTCCAGCTTTCAGAGCTCCTTGAAAAATTCAGTGTTCTCTGCCTAGGGCGTGTTACAGACCGCCCCTTTGGGGCGGCCTGTAGGCGCTCCTTTCCCCGCCAGATCGGGGCCTCAGCTGCCAGAACGGCAGCTTCTGGGGCCCCAATCTGCCACTTTCCAGGCCACGGGGAAGCGGCAAAAGGCCGCTTCCCCGTGGCCTGGAAAGGGGTGTCCTTGGGGCTTCAGGCCCCAAGGACACCCGACGGCAGCGGGGAAGAGGAGAAAGGGGCCGCTTGGCCCCTTTCTCCCTTGCGTCGCTGGCGCATCCGTCTAAAGGCTGCACCAGCGACGCAAATTGCGGAAGGAGCTCCGTTTCAGAGCTTCTAGCGCCATGGAAAGGGCACTCTATGTGCCCTCGCGTGGCACAAAGATGTCACGTCTGCGCCACCCTGTTTGGAGGCGGCGCATTCGTGACATCATAATGGCGGCCCCCGTGTGGAACGGGTCCCGCCATTTTGTAAGTCCTGGAGACATATTAGGGTTAGGTGCGTGTGTAAGGCACGCACTTTCCCTAACCCTAGTACATCCCCAGGACGTACTTTACGCCCGTCTGTAACGGGCCTAAGAAAGGAACAGTAAGCTTCACATGGGGCAGGGACAGCTGAATCTCAAGGGAAGTTACTTTTATTATCAACCTTAATTTATTTTCTGTTGCTGATGGAGTTGAAATTGTATTACCTGTCTTTTATTGTCCTCTTCCCCTGGTCCTTACATGACTAAGAAGGAGTGGCCGCTGCCTGCACTGAAATCCCTCAGTACCATCTTAACTGACAACAGAGTAACATCTGAGACAAAATGTAGACCTGTAACTCTAACATCATCACCATTTTTCTCCTGTTTGGTTTTTAATATCTTTGCTTGATAAAGAAGCCAGTGATGTTTTGAAGGCTTGTATAATGCATTTTTGCATTTTGGTTAGCCAATAATGTTATTGCTCCTTTCTGGATTTTGTATTTTGTTGTGTTTTATTATATGGCCAACATGGCTACTCCTGAATATGTTTCACATTGCTGTTGTTGGCAACTGCCCTTGAGTTGACTCCAACTCATGGCGACCCTGTGCAGGAGACATCTCCAAGATCCTCTGTCCTTGACTGCCCTGCTCGGGTCCTGCAAGCTCAGGCCCATGATTTCCCTGATGAAGTCTAACAATCTGGTATGTGATCTTTCTCTTTCTACTGCTCTCTAGCTTTCCCAGCATCATTGTCTTTTCTAATGTTTCGTGCCTTCTCATGTGATGGGGAATATAGTGGCTTTGACTACCCTCACTGTAGTTTTCTGCTACTTGAAATTCTGCTCTAGGGGGTTTCCCTGTCCCTCTGGAGCAGATTTTGAGAATGAAACTGCATGTGGAGAAGTACTGCTAACAGTACTTTGAGATTTGTTTGACAGGCTTCTATTGGCTCAAGAAACTGACTAGACTCTTTTCATGCTTCTTATGTAGATCCTTTTCAATCTGCTTTCAGGCCAGGCTGACAGACAGAGACTGCTTTGGTCACCTGGGTGGTTGACCTATGTTGGGAACTGGATGGGGGAGTGTTGCCCTGATGGTTCTGCTGGTTTCAGTGGCTTTTAGTACCATTGTCCTGGTATTCTTCCAGCTGCCTTTTTGAGAAGAGGCTTGGAGACACCATTTTACAGTGTCGCCATTCCTGGAAGGCAAAAAATCCCAGAAGATGGTTAGGACTCATGACCCCTAGGCTTGCGAGTCCCTCAGTGTTCAGTGCTGTCCTTCACACTATTTAACATAATATGAAATTGCTGGGAGAGGTCATCTGGAGTTTAGGATCTGGGATCTGCAGTATGCAGATGACAGCCAATTCTATTATGCCTTTCAACCTCTGTCTAAGGAAGCTGTTTTGATACCAATGCCTACCAGCAATGGATTGAATGAGGGTAAACAAATTAAAACCTAGTCCAGACAAGACAGAAGGGGTTCTCATCCATCAAAAGGCAGATCAGGGAACAGCCTGTGATGGAAGAGGTTACAATCCCCTGAAGACATAGGCCTGCAGCTTAGGTGTACTCCTAGATTCAGTTCAGAGCCAACAGATTGAGCCCATAGTTATACAGACATGCACTCACAAATTCTCCTTCCCTTTCTGCCCCTTCTCTTAGTTTACACACAAGCTATGTTTTAACAACTACCATTAATTGTCACAACAGGTTCACTTATTTCAGTAATGAATCTTAATGAATCTTAAAATAGAAATATTACTACATTCCTCATTCATAAGGAAATCTGTTCTCTGATTAGCTAACATATCACAATTGTCCAGCATCAAATCCTTGGGAATTACACCATAATGGTGGGATAAGGGGGCATTTGGTATAAGACTGAGTTAATTACCATAATTGGCTTGACCCTGGAAAGGATTCTTCGGTGGAAAACCCCAAGGTTTTCTACTCCCCAGCCAACTTCTCCTGGAAAGCAATGCCTGTGGCACCATGGAGGAGGATTGTGTGGTGCAGGCCTCCACAAGTACATAGCATCACCAGTCCCTTCCATCGGTGTGGTTCTTGTTCCTATATACTGAACATGATCCGGAAGCTTAGACTGGTAGTTACCTGTACCATCTGGCCCTTGGAAAATGAAAAATATTTAGAAATATTTTTGGGAATCCAATATATACATTAAGATTTGCTATACCATCACTTGCTGGCCATAATCTGCTATTTCCTGTCTACTTCATGTTTGTTTCTTTCTTTTCCTCCTATCCACCCTTTCCTCCATCCTCTTAAGTTCTTTGTACCTCTTTCCACATGTAGCATAATACAGTCCTTGTACTCATAAAGGTATTTTTGTTATAGCTGCATGGCAGCTCCTATGTCAGTGGGGGCAGTGAATCTTTCCAGATTTTAGACTAAACTTTAGAGATGCAACCCAAAGTATTGAAGCCTATTTCTCAAATAATCTCAGCTCCCTTAAAGTTCAGAGTGCAACCTTGAACACATTCAATACCTCTACTGCCACTAGCCATCACTGCATGGCTATGCTAATATTGGGAAATTGTAGGCAATATCAGCCTAAATAAGAAAGACATGGCACCAGGCATGAGAGAGGTAAGTGCCAGGTAGCTTCTGGATTCCTAGTACAGGCTGTGTCTCTCTTTCTGGAATTCCAAAATCCAAAATTGTTCACATGGGTGGCTGAGATAATAGTATATTTGCTTTCTGAAGGTTCAGTATATACATACATTGTTTTGTGCACAAAATTATTAACAGTATTGTGTATAAAATTACCTTCAGGCTATATGTATAAGGTGTATATGAATTAAAAACAAATGTCATGTTTAGACATAAAGATATCTCATTATGTATATACCAAAACCTGAAGAAAAGGAGGAAAAAACACTTCTGGTCCAAGCATTTGTATTTCAGATAAGGGAGGCTCAGCCTGTAAGTCAGTATCACACTACAATATTAATAGCACTATAATTCCACTTTAACTGCTATGGCTGCCTTCTGTAGAATTCTGGGGTTTGTAGTTTAGTGAAGCATAAAAGCTCTCTGGTTGAAAATTCTAAATGCCCCTCCTAGAATTCCATAGGATGTAGCCACAGCAGTTAAAGTGGAATAATATCACTATAACAGTGTAGTGTGATATTGTCCTAAGCGTCCTTAACAGGATGACATAGACCTCCTGTTGGAAGGAACTGCCTTCCTTTCTCTAGTTATCCATGTCTCTTATTTGTCAAGAATGTCACCTGTAGCCCCATGTTAAGATTTAACTTCAGCTCCCCAAATGTGGTGCTCCCAGCTGATATTGAGGCCCTGCATACTTTACTTTGCAAGTAAAACAGAGCGAGAGGGCCAGCTGCACATGATAAACTCAGTATAAAATGTAACTGGATACATACACACCCAAGAAAAATATATTTTGGGCTCTTGAAACTACTTTAGGGTGCTGGCTGTTATTCTAGAAATCTAATGTGAGAGCAAGAAACTGGATGGCTGTGGCAATGCTTCATTTGTGTCTCCGTCTATACAATTTGTAAATAAAGAAAATATATTACAAAATGCCTGACAGCTTCTAGAGATCTCCTAATCGGAAGCAATTGGGATAACTGGCCTAACTCTTTACACCCTTATGACTTGGAGAAGTAAGCTGAGTATAACAACACTAACAGCCCCTAAGGGGTGGTATGCAGCCACTCCTTTCCTGGCTGGATCGGGGCCACAGCATCCTCATCTTGCAGCCTTGATCCGGCTTCTGGAGGGTGCAAAAAGGAGCTGCAGAAAGTGCCAGAAGGGCATCATGCTGCCGTGCACTGTCTGGAGCAGTGCATGGTGTCATGGTGCCCTGGTGGTATCATCAAGGGTGTGTGTCATTTGGATGTGACGCCCTGACTCCAACCCCAGGCTGGCACAAAGTACAGTCTGTACAGGGTCTCAATATGCAATCACTGTATCATGCAGTAAACTCTGTTGAAGTAAATAGGACTTTCCGATGAGGAACTATGTATAGAAGAGTAGAGAAATTGTAGCTTGTGTGCCTTTTTTATACCCACAAGGTCCACAAAGCCTTCAGAGACATGTCACTTAAATTGCAATAAAATGCCCTCAAACTCTTCAAAACATACAGACTTAAAACCAACAGACTTAAAAAAAAAAGCCAAAATCTTGGAAGCACAAATTGGAAGCAGTCTTCTGATCAGATCTGGGAGGCATTTTTGGCAAATTTTGCCTGAAAATGTAAAACTGAGGCATGCTATGGGGGCCCAAAAGTGAAAATGGGCTCCTCCTTTCAAGTTGACCATTCCTAGTGTAAAGCCCTGAGACAGATGTTGTTAGAAGAACTAGGGAATGGCTTGACAGAAGGCCATCTGTATACTCACTGCAGAACCAAAACTTTGAGGCCAAATATTCTATCAGCATAGACAACACACATTTCCTCAAGCTAATCTTAGCTGTGATGCAGTTGCAGTGGTTTGAGCGTTGGAGTATGATACTAGATACCAGGTTTGAATTTCCACTCAGACTTTGAAATCCAGTAGGTCACCTTGGGCAAGTCACACAGTCGCAGCCTCAGAAAATCTCATAATAGGATTTCCATAAGTTTGCCATAAGTCAGAAACGACTTTAAGATACACAGCAACAACAATAACACGCACGTACCATTACATGGCCTCCAACATTTTAAAGATGAAAACTGAAGCACATGTAGTCAAGTGACATCAGAGGAGAATTAAGATGGCAAAAGTTACTAATGATGAAGCTGCAGCAGTCCCCTTTTTCCTGAACCTACTGGGAAGGGCAAGATTCCACTCCCTCCTCTCCTCTTTCCTTTCTTAATTGAATTGAATGCAAACTACTTTGCAATTTCAATTCAGTCTGCAGCAATTGAAGTAAGCTGCAGAATGTTGAAGGAGAGAGAAACTGGGACATTTTAAAAGCGGCTGAAAAAGTGGGATGACAAAGGATTAATGAGGAGTCTCCCTGCCAAATCAGGACAGTATAAGGCACACTGAGTTTTATCATGGGGAAAAGGGTGGGGTGGAAATAATGCAAATAATATTAAACAGTATCCTGTGAAGGCTGTTGGAGTTTTCTAAAAAAGCTTGAGAGTATTAAAAGGAGGAAGGTGGATTTATAGGAAAATGCAGATGTGAAGAAGTATTGGCTGGGAACACAAATGAATTACAGAACAGAAATTTAAAAGGGGAAGTGGACACTTTTCCTCCTGGGTCAAAGAAACTGCTATCTTGTACTTGATAGATCAAAATTTCCTTATTAAATTCTCATTACTATTATGTTTATGCAGTTCCTCAAAATGTAAGGGAGAATCAAAGAAGAAGAAAATGAGGAAGGGACAAACAGTCCCTTAAAAAACAAGATTGTTTTTTTAAAAGTACCTTTTGAAAATGAAGAACATAATTATATTAAAGGGTGAATTTTCCTAATACAGGTACTGAAGTGAATGGGCCACTTCTGCTCCAAAAAGGAGGGGAAAAACACCCTTGTACATGCTACTAGTCCTGGAGACACAGGCACACTTAGTTCATTTGTTTGAACTCTGAATTTCTCAGCGCGGCTACTTGCATTAACCCTTTCCATCTGCATCCTCCCCCAACCCAGTCTAGAGGTACTGCCAAGCTTACATCCCTCAAAACCAGCACGGCTTGTAGTCTCACACAGCTGGAATGACAGCAGGAAAAGGGAAGCTAATGTAAGTAGTCTGAGAAGCCTTTGGTACTGAGATACACACACACACACACACACACACACACACAGAGTCAGCCATCTGTATACAAAGATTATTTTATCCATGAGCATCTATGGCTTGCAAATATTTTTTAAAAATATAAATCCCAAAAAGTAAATCTTGATTTTGCCATTTTATATAAGGGACACAGCTTCACTGTGCCATTGTATTTAATGGGACTTGAGCTTCCATGGATTTTGTTGTCCACAGGGGGTCCTGGAATCAAACCCCAGTGGATACCAAAGGGGCCCATGGTATATCATAATGAATAAAGTTTAACTTTACAGCCCATTTTCATAAATACAGGGCTTGCTTGGAGAACTGAGACACACTAAAAACTGGCTTTGTTTTTGTGGACATGAATCATCACTCTGCTTCTGTGACACAACTGAAACAATATTATTTGAAGGCAGTTGTGAATTTTCTGGTAAATCAATACATTGTTTACTCTTATGTCACATTATGTTGCCATTCCTAAAAGTTATGCCGATCCTTTGTATCTGTCCTGACTATATGTTCACTACTGTTGTGTGCCTGTGCACCATGGCATTGCATATGATGGGGTTCATGATTTGTATGGGCCAGCAGGTGTCCATTTCTCTGCCAGCTTATCAGGTTCTACAATGGTTGTCCTTCCATGCCCATTTGATAGCACATGGAGCACATAACTATTTATAGTGCATGACGCAGAGCTACAGTATGTAAAACTTTGTCAGATGCTGAAGCTGAGTGTCTCACTTCTCACTCTGGGTCATCTATCAGATTAATGCAATTGCTTTTGGCATCATTCAGAAGCATTCCATTTAAGCAATAATGGAATGGGTGGTAGTTACCTGTAAATATAATTCTTTTCCCTGTATCTACTGGTACGGTGATGGGTCTGGAAGCACATTTTTTTGCCATGCTCTTGGCAGCCTGGCTCTAGACTGCAGCCTCACCAATCAGTTAATCCTTGGCAGGCTCACGCTTGTTCTGAGCACTGCGGCAGCTGTTGTCACTGGCTGGCTCTCTAGGCAGCGCAGACAAGAAGAATTGTAAGCCAGGAAGCTTTGGAAGACACTAGGCTATTAGGTGACATTTGCTACATTGTGACATATTGTCCTTGTGACCTTGCAAGCCAACAGGATTCCATGCGCTATCTGCTCATGCCTCCAGCACGTCAAAGGACATACAGACCCTGCAGGTCCTTCACACATGTAGTTTTGAAAGACATTCAGCCACCTCTAATGTTTTCTCTAAAGCTGTCTGGCTGTTCAGCAGATTTGTAACCCTACAGTAAAGATTACTGGATCATCAATATGCTGCCTCTTTCCAGCCATGATGATTTTTTAAAGTGGGCACGGCCACAGCATTGAGCAAAGTGAAGCACCTGCCTCAAGCAGCATATTCTAGGTGGCAACAGCAGGGGGGATGGGGGAACTATTCGGCATTCACTGAACTAACTTGTTACCTTCAGGTGTAGTGAGAACACTATCCTGCCCCCTGAGCTGAAATTGAGACTCAACTTGAGACTGCCCCATTTGTTTGTGTAAGCATGTTACAATAGTAAGGAATGTTATATTTGTTTTCTCCTTGGTGATAACTGAAATTTCTAGTGTTAATGTTTTTTAATTTTATATATTTAGAAGTATGGAAAAGCCAAGTTGAAATTTTATCTTCCTAAATTGAAACATGCTATTACTACTGAAGAAGACTATATAGTCGAAACGGCTTCATAACTCCGGAGGTAGCTACCTGCTACTTGTGTTACTATTATTGCCATCTGTATTATTGATACTTGTGCTACTACTCCCAGTGCCATACTGCTGCCTTGCTTTTCACCTGAATAGAATCACTGGTACGTTTGTCTCAGATTGAGATTGAGAACCATGGATTTATCATTTTAAGAACAGGGTTAATCTTCATCTTATCACTCTATGAAAGTTACAATATAATCCTCGCAAGGTGACTTACTTAAGTTTTCTGTACCACTTCCACCATTGTATAATTACAACTTGGTCTTTATTTGATTGGAATTACTGGGACATTTATCCAATATTGACTACCATGGATTCACCAGTCTGAGAAGAGGATTTTTTCATCTCATCACCTCATACCATTTACAGTAATATCCTTGCAAAGTATTCCAGTTTGAACTCATAATTAACATTTATTGTTTTCTAATATCATGATAATCAAACATTCCATTGTTCATTGATAACTGTGTAATTATACTTGTCATTGTTTAAGTATTTAACTAAATGTGCAGTATCTCATTGAGCCAGTACAGACAGGCTAAAATAAAGCTGCTTCAGATCACTTTGGAGGTATGCTGTTCAAATGATGCATGTGTCTCAAGAGGCCAGAAGCTGCACCAAAGCCGCACTCCAGTCCTAAGAACGGGAGTGCAGCTTTGGTGCAGCTTCTGGCCTCTTAAAATGTGTGTGTCATTTAAACAGCATACCTCCAAAGTGACCTGAAGCAGCTTTATTTTGGCCTGTCTGTATGGGCCCAAAATTTGTTGATTTAGTGATCTATAGTGCATACATACTTCGTTTATTTCTTGCTTTCCTCGGTTTTGACCAGTTTCAATGAAAGCCTGCTGTTAGTGTTAAGGAAAATATCTGGGACTGGCCTTGAATAAAATGCTTCAGGGACACAAAGCAAACATATCTTTCATAACTTCTGCATGAAGGTTTGGCTCTTCGAAAAGTCAAGGCTTGCTAAGAAAGCAACAAAGAAATTCCTTTCTGGTTAGTCTTTGTTTGTTATTTCAAAAGTGAAGCTAGCCTTGTGGTCTCCATTAGAACAGAGAATGCAAACAAGCTACCTTTCTAGATAACAAGCCACAATCAAAGCCACATGACCACTGACCATGCTGGCTGGAGAATTCTGGGAGTTGGTATCTCAAAAATAACTTTCCCAAATTCGCTGCATGGAATGATTTCAGTCTACCACCATAGGGTTTTCATCTGTGTTCTCCCTAAGCCTTTTGGTGGTGGGAACCCCACCAAAGTACTATACAGCAAATGGTACTGCATTACAGCCAGAGGTTAGTCTGAATGACCCTGTGCTCTGCTCTGATTCCAATTTTGTTATGCTATATATCAGACACATTTTGGATCATCACCTAGTTTGCTTTCTCCAAGTACACAACAGAAGCCCAATGACTTTTTCTTTTCCACCGGTTTATTAATTGAATGTTCTGGCAGACCAGAAGCCCTGAGTGTGACGTTATGCACCCTCTGAATCCAGGACTGTAGCAGCTCCTTCTAAGTCAGTTGAGCCCTCTTGCAAATTCTAGGTTTAGGATGGTAGCTGAAATGCATTCCAGGCAGACTGCTTCTACAATGATCAGCTGATTCAAACAGGAATAGACTACTCTGAAAGAAAATGACCTTTCTTGTCAGCAAGGGCACGGAAGTGTTTGTATAAAGTGGTGATCACTTGGCAGAAGCTTCTTTTTATGAAAGGGATCTGGCATCTCTTTGAAGAATTATAATCACTTGAGTTGTTTTGCAAGCACCGTTTAGCTTGAGGGCTGATTCAGATAACCACATTGTCAGGGAGAATATGTGGTATGAATGGATCTGGATTGTGTTCACTTCTTGGAGAAGAACAATGTATTTGTTTGATTATGCATCCAGAGTTCAACTCAACCAATATTTACCATGCTCAGCTCACTTTGAGCATGTTTATTGCAGCATGATAAATACGGTTTGAGTACATTTGTTTGTTCATCTAAAGCACTGGTATCCTGCTCCCTGTAAACAACAACTGACAACTGTCCTTCTCTCTGCAAAATACACATACACACACACACACACACACACACACACACACACACACACACAAAACTGTAACAAAACAAAAGAATGGAAACTTTTCTTAACAGATAGTGCTAAACAGATTTGAAACCATTACAGAGCTTTTGCTGGTGAAATCCTATGCACGTGTTCACCTCCTTATGTGTAGATTTAAAACTGGAGATAGGGATATAGGCACATATGTAAGCCATACTCTCAAATGCTGTCACATACCTAGAAGCATTGTAGATAGATAAGGCCAAGTTCCTGATAACTGGATTTCAGATGAACACAGATATTAAATAAACCTGTACTGGTTTTCCTGCTTAGTACATATAGGTCTGCAATATCGTTCTGGATGTATGTATGGCAGCATTCAAGGTCAGGATACATGCACAGGCTCATGTCCTCATCCCCAGTTTTGCCCTTTGTGCAAGTACGCAAATGTGTACTTGGGGCTATAGTATCTGTCAATATACTGGTAATTTTGCCCCCCCCCCCCTTTTTCCTGGAAATAGGAGGAGGCATCTTTTATTTATTATTTAAAGTATTTCTGTATTGCCTCCTAGCCCATGAGGGCTCCCAAGAAGATGAACAAATAAAAACCAAATAAAACAAAATGATAAAAGCATTTTATAACACTTAAATTTTTTTAAAAGCAGTCTAAAGTCTTTGCACCCTGCCCCAATGGAGAGATAAGAGTGCACTGTCAGTTGGGGATATAAATCTTTGTAAATTTTGCTCCTGCAAGGGAGAGTGAATAATTTTACTATTCTTTTCCTTGTTGCAAGAAATTTGTCAGGTACTGTAGAGCTTTCTAAGACTGTTTGCCTTTTGGTACTTGCTGTATGAAAAAAAAATGCACATGGGTTTTTCATGCAGAAAATGGTATTTTCCATGCAGAAAACAAGTTTCCCATAAAAAAACAGCATTTTATCCACAAATGTTGCTTTCTGTGCAGAAAATACTTGTCTTCTATGCAGAAAATTTGTTTTCTGTACAGTAATGTCATTCTCTACAAACATTTTTGTACAGAATAAGTCCTGAACTGCAAAGAATTTCAGCCTTCTAGGATTCTTCTTGTCAGATCTCCTAACACTCAAGAAATCTATGTTTTGACCAGTTAATCCCCCTCAAAAACATTTGGCCCATTTCAACTGCAGGCAAAAGTTATAATATTGACTACAAACATAATAGAACAATTTCACTGAAGACAGTTTTTGTTTGCCAAAACTTCTTCTTTCACCACCACTCCCCTAGTTTGTACCCAGCCTTAGCCAGCCTGGCCAACAATGAAGAATGACAGGAGTTAACATCTGAAAGGCCGCTTCTGTCCTAGACCTTCTTCTGGAATGTTTACCCTCAAGCTGAATCTGTTGTTGTTGTTCAGTGCCTGCAAGTCATTTCCAACTTATGGCAATACAAAGGTGAACTTATCATGGGGTTTTCTTGGCAAGATTTGTTCAGAGGAGGTTTGCCATTGCCTTCCCTTGAGGTTGAGAGCATGTGACTTGCCCAAGGTCACCCAGTGGGTTTCATGGCTGAGTGAGGAACTGGGAATCGAACACTGGTCTCCAGTCCAGTGTCGTAGTCCAGCTCTCAAACCACTACACCACACTGACTCTCTATACAGAAAAACAATGCAGATCTATGCAGGTTAAATAATATGACCTTATCTTGATTCCAGTCCTGTTGGAACACTATATTTCTCTCATTCAGATGTGAAAACAATTATTTTAATGTCTGAGGGGTTTATGTAATTGGTGTGGGGTCCTGTGTGACTTTCCAAACTGATTTCAGTTTGAATTAAAACAGTTGTGTGTGGCAGTAAAGGGGTCAAACTGGCGTAAAGATGCTATATAGTGGAGTCTCTGTAGTGGGAGAAAGGCAGGATAGTCAGTAAAATAATAATAATAAATAATAAATTCAGCCTAGTTTACAAGCAGAGTTTACATGATGAAACCATGGGGCAAGCTTATGGCTCATCTTCATCTCCTCAACAGTCTTTTGGCTGTACTGTTAATACTCTAGGTCTAACTTATTCTGAAGATCAAACATTTGTTACATGAAAAATGTAGGGCTGAACCCAGCTTCAGTCATATACAACTGGGCCGGTGGAAGTAGGCTCTCACACATTTCATTTTTCCCATAGCAGACTCTCCATACTCCTGAAAATGTCAAGGGGCTGGATGGTGCTTCAGAAGATGGGGGAAATACCTAAAATCAGTCACCCAAAGAAAATCCCAGAAAGGAAGGCATAGTACATATTTAACAGCCCATGTAACTGGACCATAACTTTCTGTACCAGGATATAGTGTTAAACTTGTAATAGAAATAAGCCAGAACTCAGTGAGTGATATTTAACTAGTCTCTCCCCTCCTCCCGTTTCTGCCTGACCACCTTCTTCACAGACGCTACATCCCTACTGCTGAAATAATCTGGTTTTACACCACTTTTAATTGCCTGTACCAGGATATAGAGCTCTGGTGCCACAACAAACTACAGTTCCCAGAATTCCATAGCATTGCGCTATGATAGTTAAATGTGTCAAACCAGATTATTTTGGCAGTGTGGATGCAGCCAGAGTTGTTGTGAGGTAGGAGGAGAGCCAACTCACTGGAGGAAAGACAGTTATGTATTTATTTAAGAAACAAGCAAATACATTGAATATATTTGGAGAAAAATCAGAGCTCTTCCTCTTCCTCTTTTGGTATTGTTGAAGGCCAATACACATTTAAGACATGTCTGATTATTGGTTGAAGTAGGTAGCACTAGAGTGTGTGATCTGGAAGAGTTTTTGTTGTGTGCCAGAAAAGTGTCAGTTTTTTGAAGACAGCTCTTCTAGTTGTCATTTGAATGGTAATCCAATCTGTAGAAATCAGCAGGTGATAATGTTTAGTTTCATGCCATAAAACGTTTCACCTGCTGATCTCTTCTTATCAAACCCCTCTTTAATAAAAAGTAACAGGCAAGGTTGGTTGTCCCCTCCTTGCAAGTTGGGAATCCCTATTGCAAGAAAGAATGCTAAAAATAAATGTGGTTGCAGAACATTTCATAGTTGGATGAAGACAGATCTGAAGAACTTTTGGTTGATTACAAAAGGACTAGCAATGTAGGTGTATGCTTTCCTACTGGATCTATCTTCTTCCAAAATGTATTATTCCTGCCCATGAATGATTCCCATCTTCATAATTATCATCCTTCTGTTTTATTCCCCTTGGTGTCTTTCAGTTAATTGCTTTGTTCTTAAGCTTGCAGTAATTAAACAGCACTGAAGTGCAATCTGAGGTTTGCTTATTTCTCTTGTGTGTCTAATAATATTATTTAACTTGAACTTGGTGTGTGGTGAAGCAGAGTACACTATTAACTGGATGAAAGGCACATGGTCATGACTGAATCCAAATTAGCAATCTGATTTTCAGGGGCAGATTCCTTGTACACTATAGTTCTGAGGAGTACCAAATATTTCTAGTTAGGATTAAGATTCATCTCAGGACCACACTTTTGGCTGCTTTCTGTTAGCCAGAGCTTCAGCCATGAGTTGGCAAATTGACAGCTAGGAGACCATCTGAAGATGAATTTGTTGTTGTATATCTTCAAGCTCCGATTTATGGCAACACTATCACAGGGTTTTCTTGGCAAGGTTTGTTCAGAAGAGGTTTGCCATTGCCATCCCCTGGGGCTGAGAGCTTGTGACTTGCAGATGAAGCAAATCAATTAATCTTTTTTTTGAGGAGGGTAGAAGGTGCTGTCCGATTTTCCTTGACTGCAGTATGAATTCTACCAGTGCTTTTAAATTTTTGGTCCTCCAGATGTATTGGACTTCAGCTTCCAAAAATCCCAGCCAATATGACCAATGGTTAGAATTATGAGTATTGCAGTCACAAATATCTGGAGAACAAAAATTTGAGAACCATTAGGTTATACACTATTAGGATTTCCAGGAGAAAGGTTCAACTTCTACCACTCAAGATTATGGTTTTCACCATTCAACTGTGCCCATAGGTTAGGGTGATAGTTTTGCAGCCCTCCAGATGATGTTGAACTGCATCTCCCAGCATGCCTCATTATTAGTTAATCTAGCTAAGACTAGAAGTTGCAATCCAATAGCATCTGGAAAGCCACACAATTCCCACTGTCACTATTGATTTTCCTAATTTATTCCCTTTATGTACTAGGTCAGGGAATGGACAGAGCTTAGGTGTTTTGGATGTACTTTTTATTATTTTTTTAAATTTTATTTTATAAATACATATACAAACATACATACCACCCAGAATACATCCAATACATACAAATACATACAAAAACACCCATCCATTCTTACATCTCTTACCCTATTATCCTCTAGCATTCTTTCCAAATATCATCATTATTACTTCTTACCAAAAGAGTATCCTTTCCTACTAAAACTTAGGAATTTTCTTGTTAGAATACACATCACATTCTATTTCTAATAAGCCTCTATCTTCAATTTTAAACCATTTTTTATCTTATTTTCCCAACCTTGTCACAACCAATATTAATATCCATAAATTTACTTCTTACACTTCAGTCCTGTCAATTCATCAAATCATTCTTTCCCTTCTCCAACATATTATGTTCTTCCTTATCTATTTTTCATCCTAGCTTTTCTTTAACTTATTTTTCCAATAGTTCGTTATTAAATACCAACAATTCTGAGTGTCTTCATCAATTTGACCTCTTAAATTTCTAGTGTTTATATCTAGATCCTTCATTTCCAGTAATTTTTCCAACCACTCTTCTTCTGTTGGTATGTACTTTATTTTTTGTAAAAGTACCCAGTTTTACAAGTTGCTGTCAGTTGCATAAGAATATACATTTTGCATTGAAGAACTTGAATACCTCTATTCTGAGTCCAAGAATGTGTTTTCACCACTTTTCCTGGCTATCCTAAGCTACTGCTGTTGTAAAACTAGAACTCCAGAAACCTTTGCTTGTCTAGTGTAAATCTCCAGAGATGTATTGATAGATTTTGGTCTGCACACCACTGCCTTCAGTCTCTGTGATCCATTTCTTGATTGGTCCTTCTCGTTTTGTCCTCATGCTTTCCTTAGCTAGTTCTCCTTAAAATCATAGAATCATAGAGTCATAGAGTTGGAAGATACCACAAGGGCCATCCAGTCCAACCCCCTGCCATGCAGGAAACCTCAATCAAAGCATCCCCGACAGATGTCCATCCAGCCTCTGTTTAAAGACCTCTAAGGAAGGAGACTCCACTACACTCCGAGGGAGTGTGTTCCACTGTCGAACAGCCCTTACTGTCAGGAAGTTCCTCTTAATGTTGAGGTGGAATCTCTTCCTGTAGCTTGTTCCAGGTGCTGTTCTCTTGAGCAGCAGAAAACAAGCTTGTTCCTTCCTCAATATGACATCCTTTCAAATATTTAAACATGGCTATCATATCACCTTTTAACCTTCTCTTCTCCAGGCTAAATATCCTCAGCTCCTTAAGTCGTTCCTCACAGGGCATGGTTTCCAGACCATTCACCATTTTGGTCGCCCTCCTTTGGACACGCTCCAGTTTCTCAACATCCTTTTTAAATTGTGGTGCCCAGAAGTGGACACAATATTCCAGGTGGGGTCTGACCAGAGCAGAAAAGAGTGGAACTATTACATCCCTTGATCTAGACACTATACTTCTATTGATACAGCTTAAAATTGCATTGGCATTTTTAGCTGCCACATCACATTATTGACTCATGTTCAACTTATGGTCTTTTTGGACTCCTAGATCCCTTTCACATGTAGTCTCGTTCAGCCAGGTGTCACCCATCCTATATCTGTGCATTTCATTTTTCTGTCCTACGTGTAGTACCTTACATTTCTCCATGTTGAATTTCATTTTGTTAGCTTTGACCCAGCTTTCTAGTCTATTCATATCATTTTGAAGAGGTATTTTCTATCTTCTCAGAAAAGGCAAAGGGTGCTCAACCTGAGGATAATGGAGCAGAGGACAGAATAGGGGAATTTCAGCACAGAATAAGTAAAGAGATAGTAGAGAAATACCTTGTTAATCTAAATGAATTTAAGGTGCTTTCTGCACCGCCATTTGGGACGTCCTCCGGACGTCCCATTTTAAAAAAGGGGCGTCTCTTATAGACGCCCCTGGGCCTAGTACGGACTCCGTCCGTACAAGATGGCGCTGGCCCTTCTACATGGCCGGCGCCATCTTTGCGTATTGGACGCTGAGTGTCCGTACGCGTCGCGCCGCTTGTGACGTAGCGAGCGTGCCCCTGGCGCCTCGCTACGTCGCAAACGCGACGGAAAAAGAAGCTCCATTTTGGAGCTTCTTTTTCGGTCCGCGCGGGAGTCGGGCCGTGTGAAGGCTCCGGCTCCCCTGCGGACCTACTGGCGGCGGCGGCAGACCGCCGCAAAGCGGCGGTCTGTACCCCGCCTAAATCTCCAGGACCAGATGAACTACATCCAACGGTACTAAAAGAACTGGCAAATGTAATATCGGAGCCGTTGGCAATCATATTTGAAAACACCTGGAAAACGGGAGAAATCCCAGCAGACTGGAGGAGGGCAACCGTTGTCCCCATCTTCAAAAAGGGGAAAAAAAGAGGATCCCAACAATTATTGTCCAGTTAGTCTGACATCAATACCAGGAAGGATTCTGGAGCAGATCATTAAACAGAGAGTCTGTGAACATCTAGAAGGCAATGCCATAATCACAACAAGTCAACATGGGTTTCAGAGAAACAAGTCATGCCAGACAAATCTGATCTCTTTCTTTGATAAAATTACCAGCTTGGTGGATGGAATGCTGTGGATATAGTATATCTTGATTTCAGTAAGGCCTTTGACAAGGTTTCCCATGAAATTCTTGCAAACAAGCTTGTAAAATGTGGGCTAGACAAAGTAACTGTTAAATGGATTTGTAATTGGTTGACCGGCCAAACCCAAAGGGTGCTCAACAATGGCTCTTTTTCAGCCTGGAGAGAAGTGACCAGTGGGGTCCCACAGGGCTCTGTCCTGGGCCCAGTGTTATTCAACATCTTTATCAATGACCTGGATGACAGGATTGGGAGCATACTTATCAAATTTGCAGATGACACCAAATTAGGAGGAATAGCTAATACTCCAGAGGACAGGATCAACACTCAAAATGATCTGAATAGACTACAAAGCTGGGCCAAAGCTAACAAAATGAAATTCAACACAGAGAAATGTAAGGTACTGCACTTAGGGCAGAAAAATGAAATGCACAGATATAGGATGGGGGACACCTGGCTGAATGAAACTACATGTGAAAGGGATCTGGGAGTCCAAGTAGACCACAAGCTGAACATGAGTCAACAGTGCAATGCGGCAGCTAAAAAGACCAATGCAATTTTAGGCTGCATCAATAAAAGTATAGTGTCTAGATCAAGAGAAGTAATAGTCCCACTCTACTCTGCTCTGGTCAGGCCCCACCTGGAATATTGTGTCCAGTTCTGGGCACCACAATTCAAAAAGGACATTGAGAAACTGGAGCGTGTCCAGAGGAGGGCGACTAAAATGGTGAAAGATCTGGAAACCTTGCCCTATGAGGAACAACTCAGGGAGCTGGGGATGTTTAGCCTGGAGAAGAGAAGGTTAAGAGGTGATATGATAGCCCTGTTTAAATATTTGAAAGGATGTCATATTGAGGAGGGAGCAAGCTTGTTTTCTGCTGCTCCAGAGAACAGGATCTGGAACAATGGATGCAAGATACAGGAAAAGGGATTCCACCTCAACATTAGGAAGAACTTCCTGACAGTAAGGGCTGTTCAACAGTGGAACACACTCCCTCAGAGTGTAGTGGAGTCTCCTTCCTTGGAGATCTTTAAGCAGAGGCTGGATGGCCATCTGTTGGTGATGCTTTGATTTAGATTTCCTGCATGGCAGGGGGTTGGACTGGATGGCCCATGCGGTCTCTTCCAACTCTATGATTCTATGATTCTATGAATTTTGATCCTGTCCTCTGGGGTATAAGCTATTCCTCCTAATTTGGTGTCATCTGCAAATTTGATAAGTATGCCCCTAATTCTGTCATCCAAGTCATTGATAAAGATATTGAATAGCACTGGATCCAGGACAGTACCCTGTGGGACCCCACTAGTCACTTCTCTCCAGGATGAAAAGAAGCTATTGTTGAGCACCCTTTGGGTTTGGCCAGTCAACCAATTACAAATCCATGTAATAGTTGCGTTGTCTATCCTTCTACTCCTTCTACTTCTTTAATAGGCCTTTCAGTGTTTACTTTTCTGCTTCTCTTTTTCTTATATGATCAGTCAGGAACTTGCTCTTGGCTCTTCCCTCTCTACCTGCTGTCCTCAGGTGACCTCATCGAGTCATGTTTCATGACTTTCTGTAACACCTAATGTTGTCAGATGTTCAAAATAGCAATAAGGAACAGTTGAAATTCATAGCACGAAGGGCTGACAATCAGGAAGTTCCTGTTAAGAATTCACATGCATCTGAGGAAGTAGGGAAAAAAGGTCATGCTGCCAATTTCTTTTTCAGTTAGTTTCAAAGATGCTACAAGATATCTTTACTTGCTGTTAAGAAGTTTGTGTTCTACCAAAATACCATATGAAAGTATTGACTTCAGTTATCTTTGCTGATCTTTAATCTATGTAGAATTAATATATTGCTCACATTCATAAATTATATGATACACACATTTCTGCCATTATGAAGGGCCACACTAAAAAATATAGCATTTTGAGGCATCTTGTTCAGTCTACAAAAAAGGAAAAGATTTCCAACCCTCAAACAGATAACATTTCCTATAATAACAGGCACAGTCTGTACTTGATATCACACTTATCCATCAAATATGTTACCATTCACCCTGTTGAACAGGCACATATTTTTGTCTTCATCTTTGTTGTTTACATTCAGTCCACATAACCAAGTTGCATCACTTCTCCTTTTGCAGCACTGCAAAAGATATGGCTCTTCTATTCTGTCCTTTTGGCAAAAGCTTTGGTCCATGCCAATATCATCTCTGGGATAGACTAATACAATGTCTGGTCTTCCATTGCCACAACTTGATTTGTACCCATCACTCTGCTGCCAAATAATCCACCTCTCATTGCTCTGATCATGCAGATTTGGAAGATCTGGCTATGCCTTACATAACATAGCAAACACTGCCCACTGATACATCATGAATCCTCTGTTTTCTCCTCATTCAGTTACTCTAACACCTTATGACAGGGGTAGGCAACCTTTTTGAGCCGGGGGCCGGGTTGCTGTTCCTCATACAACTGGGGGGGCCGAAGCCAAAAAATAAATAATTAAATAATTTTTTAAATAAATAAATAAACCGGGACAAATGTAGGACAAAATTTTCAAATGGTGGACACGCGAAAAAAATTGCTGATTTTTTAAAAAATGTTAATATAAATGCATGTTTCTGAGACTTCTATAGACAATTGCCCCTGCGCGCGAGAGGCCAAAGGCCCCGGCAGCAATCGGCGGCAGGACCGGGCTGGGGCCGGTCCCAAGGCCTCGCCGAGCCGCATCCGGCCCGCGGGCCACAGGTTGCCTACCCCTGCCTTATGAAGATTCTAAATCAACACTTTTCTTACCAGTTTCATTAAAGAACATGTTGATTTTAGTCATGTTTGAACAATTTTACATCACAATTCCAATAAGCTAGAAATATGTTGCGGTTACCTGGTTACAGGGTGATAAAGATGTTAACATCTGGATCTGGATGTTCGTGTCTGTTGTGGCAACAGGAGAGGCAAAGACTAGGCAATCACATGTTATCCAGCCCTTATTCCCCATCCAGTTTTATTTAATTATATTTAAAAGATTTAAAAGATGCTTTCTAGGCTAAACACTCTCAAAGCAGCATACAATAAAACCGAGAATCATCACACTAATGGAACAATGATGACCAGTTGCAGAAAGAGAGAGGCATACTCACAATGGAATCCCTATCAGGTGTTGGCCAACATCAAGAGATGAATCCTTGGGACTTACATGATGGCCTTTAGTGATGGAGCCTAGTGAACACCAGTGGGAATAAAGCCTAAACAATCTCCATTTACGTAGTACAAGCCATTTCAGCTTGGCTTGCTTACAGTCTTCTCATATGTTTTGCTGAAACTGCCCAAATAGCCACTTAATTTTTATTTCTCATAGATCAATAGCCAGGAAAGCACTAAGTGTTTATAATTGTTTGCATTATGCTGCTGCTGGGGAGCATTCATAAGGCATGTCTCACATCAAAGGCAACTTGTTGGACAGCAACTCACCTTTGGCTAAGGTAACTGCTGAAATTTGTAGTGTAACAACATCTAGGGTAATACACTTTCCTCCTTCTAAATGATACATTATGAATGGTCCCATGGCTGATTGTTCCTTTATCAGACAATCAAAGATCCATCCTTGTATAAAGGATAGAAGGGAGTGGCAAAACCATAAAAAAGAAAGGATCCCACAGGGACTGCCTTAAGCAGTGGTATCACTAGGGGACTGCAGTGGTATGGTCCACATTGAGTGACACCCCAGATGTGGGATGACATCCAGTCAAGCCCTCCCTTTGTGCCATCCCTGTGCGCACTCCCTTTCATGCTTCCTGTGCTCTTGTCATGATGTACCTGTGCTCTCCCCATGCCATCCTGCTCTCTCTCTCTCCCCTGCACCTCCTCCCCTGTGCTCCCCCCATGTCATCCCATCCTTTTCGTCATCAGGAAAAGGATGGGTAGCAATGGGTGGAGGGAGTGTGCTCTGCCCCAGAAGCCCTACCTCAAGACATACAGCACTGGAGGAGGGTGAATTATTATTTTATTGTCTCCCAACTGGGGAGCTCTGGTGCCACAACAAACTACCATTCCCAGAATTCCATAGCATTGAGCCATGGCAGTTAAAGTGGTGACAAACTGGTATTTCTGCAGGGTGGATACAGCCAAATATAGAGTCACTAAGTCAGAAGTGATCTGGGGCACATAATAATGACAAGCATACATAAAGTGTATAACTTTTAACTATCTCTTAACAGAAAAGTAAAACCAAGTCAGACAAATTATTACGAATGGGTATTAGAAAATTTGCAATGTACTTTCCTCACTGAGAAGACAGGGGGGGAAATTGGTTCATGGTCATCTTGTCTTCTATGTCAATCAGAATTCACTCATAGAAATGGAAAGCACCCCCCCCCCACAAGTAATACAAAAGTTGTCTTCAAAATGAATATGTGAAGAGAAGTGACACAATCTATGAAATGAATCAGGACTGGCTTAGTGAGTATCTTCCAGTGATAGATTTAGGGGATAATGGAAGAGCAAGAGATCATTCGATATTTAATTTATTATGAGAGATAATAGTGTGAGATTTTTGGTTTTGGGTACCAAAGCAGTATGTCTGGTTAGGGTACTACACATCTTGACATATGTGTGTGTGTGCTTTTGCTACTCTATCTAAGGCAGCAAAATGTTTTGGGACAGTCCTGTCCCGGCTGTTGCCACACTACAGAAATAAAGCAATTTGACACCACTTTAATTTCCATGGCTCAGTGCTAGGGAATCTTAGGAATTGTAGCTTATTGTGGCACCAGAGCTGTCTGACAGAGAAGATTAAACAGCTCACAAAACTACAAATCCCAGAATTCCATAGCATGGAGTCAAGGCTTGTTTCTGCAGTATAGACACCCCCCCTGTGTCCTCATCCCAATGGCGAGCACTTCAGACCTTTGTGCATTCCAGTTATATGGAGGTTTCTAAGTGTCCAGCTGAATACATGTAGAAACAACTTTCAGACCTTCATATCTGAAAAAAAACTGAAGCTCTATCCCTTCACTTCATACAGTCATTCTAAATACCTGAGAGGGGGAAATTACCTTACTGGGAACTGCCTTGCCCCCCCAAAGGATGATTAAGCATCTACACAGGAGCAGCCATTGTTCAATATACACTGGAAAATGGAGATTGTGTCAGTCTGGTACAGATTCAGCTGCAAGCTACAAAGATAAGTTTGTCTTCATACGAGCAACATATGTTGATATTTCTGCAGCAAGGGAGATGGCTGAATAAAATTTCTGTTGTGTGTCTCATTGTCCCATTACCATGATGAGCATAAACAGACTAAATTATGGGGAATGATTAAAATTATACAATAAAACTACAGTATATGAAGTACAAAGCTATGAAAATTGCTAAGCCTAAAGAGTTTATGCTCATTACACAGTTCCACTTTTCTTGGGATAGAATTTGTTTCACACATAATTTATTTTTCAATGCAAACTAAATACTAAATGCAGTCCACTCACACAAATGAGAATAGGAAACAGAATTGCCCATATTTTTTTTGCTTAAATATCTAAGAAGTGCTAGCCTGTTGTATATGTCTAAATCAGAGATCCTCCAATATTCAAAAAGTAACTGATCCAAGCTCTTAACTAATAGCCCTTTTACACTACATAGTTATAGATTCCACTGTAACTGCCTTGAGTCCATCCTATGGAATCCTGGGATTGGTAGTTTGGGGAGGTACTGAAGAGCTCTGGTTAAGAATTCTACAAACCTGTCCCTAAACTGCAGATACCAGAATTCAATAAGATGGAACCAAGATTGTTAAAATGGTGCTATAATGGCTAAAATTTCTCGGCTAAGGGATGATCTCGACGCTGTTATTGGTTCAGAATCGAGAGTAGAGGCATCCAGAGCTTCTGTGGACTCAGTTATACTGGATCATTTTGAGTCTGTAAGTACCGAGGATGTGGACAGGATCCTCAGCATTAGGAAGACGACGTGCTCTCTTGATCCCTGTCCTTCATGGCTGGAAGTTCAAGGGGGAAATGGTGATAACTGAGATGTTGCGCTGAATTGTCAATTCATCTCTCAGGAAGGGCCGATTGCCATCTAGTTTAAAAACGGCCATTGTCAAACCCTTATTAAAAAAGCCCTCCCTTGACCCCCTAATTCAAAATAATTATCGGCCTGTTTCACTGCTGCCATTTCTAGGGAAGGTGATCGAGAGAGCGGTTGCCTCCCAGCTACAGGGGGTCTTGAAGGATATGGATTATCTGGACCCATTGCAAACCGGCTTCCGGGCGGGCTATGGGGTTGAGACTGCCATGGCTGCCTTAGTCGATGATCTCCGTCTGGGCATGGACAAGGGTAGCGTGTCCCTGTTAGTGCTCTTGGACATCTCTGCGGCCTTCAATACCATCGACCATGGTATCATTCTGGATCGCCTGGGGGAGTTGGGTATCGGGGGCACTGCTCTGCAGTGGTTCCGTTCCTACCTCTCAGGCAGATTCCAGATGGTGGAGCTGGGGGACTGTTGCTCCGATAAGAGGGCCCTTACATCTGGGGTCCCTCAGGGAGCGATTTTGTCCCCTATGCTATTCAACATTTACATGAAGCCGCTGGGAGAGATCATCCGGAGACACGGGGCGCGGTGTTATCAGTATGCTGATGACACCCAAATAATCTTCTCTCTGTCTCCGACTGATGCAGTGTCTAGGGATGGCATCTCTGCGCTCAATGCCTGTCTGGAGTCGGTAATGGGCTGGATGAGGGAAAATAGACTCAGCCTGAATCCAGGGAAAACGGAAGTACTTGTGATAGGCTCCCCCGGTCCCGGGAAGGAAATTTGTCCACCCGTCCTAAATGGGGTCATGCTCCCCATGAAGGACACAGTTCGCAGTCTGGGGGTGCTTCTGGACTTGTCTCTTCACCTGACTCCTCAGGTGGATGCGACAGTTAGAAGTGCCTGTTATCAGCTTTGGCTGATACGCCAGCTGCGACCCTTCCTGGGTCGGGGGGGACCTTGAAACAGTGGTACATGCACTGGTAACCTCTCGACTTGATTTCTGTAATGCGCTCTACATGGGGCAACCCTTGTACCAAACTCAGAAGCTACAGTTGGTTCAGAATATGGCAGCAAGACTGGTCACTGGCAGCTCCAGGGCCAGCCACATAACACCTATATTGAAAGATCTGCATTGGCTGCCAATCCGCTTCTGGGCACAATACAAGGTGTTGGTTGTTACCTATAAAGCCCTAAATGGCTTGGGCCCAGAGTACTTGGAGGACCGCCTCTCCCCATATAATCCACCCTCAGGTCGGGTGGGAGACAACTTTTGAGAGTTCCTAAGGTGAAATATACAGCGTCTGCGCATAGGGCTTTTTCTGTTTCGGCCCCGCGGACTTGGAACTCTCTCCCTGACGAGCTCCGCTCGGCCCCCTCCCTTGAGTCTTTTAAGAAAAATCTCAAGACTTACCTCTTCCACCAAGCTTTCCCCCACATGTCCTAATCACTATTTTTCTTCTGTGTATTGTGTGTATTGTATTGATTGAATTGTCTCATTGTTTTTTAACTGGTTTTAATGATTGAATGATGCATTTTAATTGATGTATTGTACTGTTTAATATGGGGGACTTTTGCTAATGTAACTTGTATTTTATTATTCTGTAAACCGCCGTGATCGAAGGAACGGCGGTATATAAATAAAGACTCATTCATTCATTCATTCATTCATAAACGTCTCACAAAACTACAGTTCCCAGAATTCCCTGGCATTGAGCGAGGGCAGTTAAAGTGGTCTCAAACTGGATTACTTTTGCAGCTTGGTTTGGGCCAATGTTGAATTTCCTCCCTAGTGAAGCACATTAACATGATTGCCAGGAAATTTATTGAAAACAAGCCATTCCTGGACAATGCCCACTGTGTTTTAAACAGTGGCCCAAAACACACTGCACAAATAATCCAGTTTGAGACGACTTTATCTGCCTTGGCTCAAATGTTAGGGAATTACGGAAATTGTACTTTTGTGAGACATTTAGCCTATTTTGTCAGAGAGCTCTGGTGTCAAAATAGTCTCCAATTCCTAGGATTCCCTAGCACAGAACCAGACAGTTAAAGCGTTCTCAAACTGGATTATTTCTGCAGTGTGTTTTGGACCAAAGTTAGATTTAACTTCAATATAGGATGTCTGTTCATGAAATGTCTCTGGGGTTTTTTTTATCATGTTTTTATTATACTCACAATAAGGGGCTTTTAGTTTTATATAGAGTTTTATGAATAATGTGCATCTGCCCAGAGAACAATGTTGATAGTCCATGCACATTTTGAGTTTCTTTAAACATATGGGTGGCCACTCAGAGGCTGCTGACAATTCCTTTTTTTCCCCCGCTTGTCTTCTGTATTTACCATTGAGTTCTTTTGCAGCAGAGAATGTTGCCCTTATTTTTCTCACCGCTCACAAAAGCTGTCCTCTGCTTAACATGCACATTCTTTCTTTCAGAGCTCTTTGCAGCCTTTCTGCCATCTATTACAATTGGCTGTATGCCAAACAGTAGGGTGAGCGGCAAAGAGAGAGAAAGAGAGAGAGAGAGAGTTTATCACAGGCAAGCTGTCTTACAATTTCTTTCTTGTACTGAAAATACATATGGATGCTATTATAGACAGATTTTAACCCTGGTTTGACACAGCTTTTCTAAAGAACTGAAATGCAAAGCCTTTGATACTTAAGAACCAACCCTATATGCATACAATACTGAAGGAGGGAGACAAACCTATTGCTATACTGGCAGAAACAGCCACTGTATTATTGAATGGCCACTCAGCTCAATCAAGGATAGTACGGGAAGAAAGACACAACCAGCAAACAGAAAAACAGCATACAAATAACCATTGCATGGAAATTTTACTTTTTGGGAATTAATACTCAGAATTCCCTACTTAACATGGCCACTGTCCATACTAGCTGGGGAGATCATGGCAGTTGTAGTTAAAAATGAATAAAATGAATTGTCCAAGTGTTACCAACGTCCCCGGAAGCACTTCTTGTACCCATGAATCAGAGACAGTGCTAACAACAGTGGCAAGCAGTGATTTTGCAATGGTAGGGATATACCTTCAGCTTCAGTCCATGTGCTCTGATTACACACAAAAATGCATGCATGATGACTCCACAGTGCTCTTACTCTGTTAGCTGTAATAACAAGGGCTTTGCTATTGCAAGATTCCAAGCATCCTTAAAAAGTAGGGTTGAAATGGCCTTATGTTCATCCAGTGATGTAAAAGGAGAGCCCAGTCATCATCGCCATCATCATCATCAATCACTGTTGTCATTTATTTATATAGCACCATCACTGTTTTTTACAAGAAAAACAATAAGAGGAAGAAAAAAACCAGTTCCCTGCCCTCAATCTTATTATCTAAGTAAAACACAACATACAAGGAAGGGGATGGTAGTGGTATAGGGGATTAATTCCATCAGAAACTACCTCCATGGCAAGGGCAGTGGCAAAATTGGAATGGAGGGAAAGCATTTCATCTGCTTCAAGGCCTAAGCATGTTGGAGCTCTGCTTGCTTCTTCTTTTCTCCTTCTGAGGCCAGGGCAGTGGCATCACTAGGGTGGTGTGGGGGGTGCAGACTACACTGGGTGACACTCCAGAGGGGTGTGTTACTTGGTGAGGCAGTACAGCCAGAAGGCCTGGCACAGTTACTGGGCAAACAAGAAAGAGTGCTTTCCCACTCGCCCAGCAACTGTACAGGACCCTAAATGGGTCCTTTGAAGGCTGAAGCACAGCCCCCCTTAGTAGCAGTGGCTGCTGGAGGAGTAGGTGCCATTAGGATCTGGAGTGGCAGCAGCCACACCAGACCATAAAGGCCTCTTGGGAAGCTGCCCCCCCATACCCAGTGGCACTAACCTGAAGATGCCACTGGCCCAGGGCAGTGGCTGTTGGGATAGAGTGAGAGCCTCTCATCTGCTTCTGGAAATGCAACAGATTGTCCACATTGCTTCTTGGTCAAGAGGCCTGCAGGACCCTGCATACAATGAGGAAAAACACACAGGTGGCTGCCAAAACAATACTCTTCATATGAGTGCCCTTCCCCATCTGTGAAATGCACTCTCAAGAAAACTCTGCTTCCCTGCAACAACATGCTGTAGCTTCCTTGAATTTTATTTTTGCTTTTTCTGAGCAAAGCTTTATTGCTGGCTGTAGGCATTCTAGTATATTAATGCTTTAACAGAAATTCAACTGATTGATTTGTTTTGGTTACTATGGATTAATTGTTTTGTGTTTTTTTTTCTTTCTAAATTGTTGTGAGGACATTTGCGAGTTCAGCAGTATATATATATAAAATTTAATTGAATAAATAAGGAAGGGATTTTAGTCAGTTTCATGTGCACATAATTCATTTGGAAAGGGTCTTCTTTTCAAACCGGATTCTGTTTCTTTTACCCTGGAGCAGGGAAAGCCTGTCCCTCTGCATTAGACATTCAAACTGTTGCCAGGGCCGTCTCCTTCCCCATAAAAGCTGGAAAAAAAGTAACCATCACAAACTGTTCACATTCAGTTTGGATAAAGCTCTCTCCAATATGAAAGAAAAAGAGTGGCCTCTTTGCTTTTCCTTCCTCATCTTTTTATTAACTACAACTGGACACAAATTCATAAAAGTGATTGACAGATAAAGTTCTTGGTTATGTTTTAAATGTTTCACTGAAGAAGGTACAGCTGGAAGATGTTAGCAGAATTCTCTGTATTCCACACTTGCTGTCATCAACATCAGCTGTTCTTATTTTAATTTCTAATAACATGGAAATATGCATCTGGTCCAATTAAGGAGCTTTTTGTCCATGTACTTGACAAAATGAAAGCTCCCTGTACGGCTTGAGAAACGCTTGAAATATTGTGGTGAAGTGCTTTAGACTTTTGAGACTAAAGCTAGATTACAAGAAGAGCCCTAGTGACAAAGCCATTGTAGTACGCTAATTTCAGAGCCCTGGAAGATTTCAACAAATGTCTTTACAGTGATATGTGCTATGGATAATATTCTAATGGTCTAGGGTGCTTTCTAATTAGAAGGGATGCTGCAATGGATTGTGGCATTTACCCGAAGAGTAGCTAAAGAAGGTAAGCATTTGGATTTACTCAACTGGATGCCCAGAAATTCCCTTAAAACAGAGATGAGCAACTTCTGAAGGACAGGTATGGGTTTTGCCATATCCTGAGTTTCTGTGGACCATCTTATGCCCGCTAAATATGCCCCCATAGCAAATCATAAGTCCAGCAGATTCCTAGATCTCAGGGGCTCACCCTGACTCTCAGGGTCTAGTCTCTGTTCTCTGTATGAAAAATCTCGGGGCAGGAGGGCCTCGGAAAAACACATACTCTTTCAGCACCTGTGTGTATTTTCCTCATTTTAAAAAATACATCTTTTTTAAAAAAAAAATCTGAATAGCATACTTTTAGCAGTTGTGACTGATGTTTAATATATCATGCTTAAGGTCATCACCAGGGGCCTTTCCCATAGAGCCCACAAATTTGTATGTCTTATGTTTAGGCCCTGAAATCTCAGGACTTGGAACAATCCTAATTTGGCAACCCTCATCTCCAGACATCTCAGGTGACAGGGAATTGTCCTATCAAAGTAATTTTGGCCTCCTCATGCTTTTCATGGGCAAAAGGTGGTGTCTTTAACAGCAAGAAATAAGTTGTGACAACTGGAGGTGTTCGTAGGGTCCTAGGCAGTATGCATACTGCACTCTGCATTTGCCCAGCCACACATGCCTTAGATGTATGGATCCTGGAGTACATGAGGGTAGGATAGTCTTCCAAAACTATTCTATAGTGGGCTAAGCCCCCCCTCTCTCCACAATGATCTGGTAAAATGAGATCATTAAGTGACCTATGAGGTGAGCCTCCTCAGGCGTTACCAGTCAGAAGTGTATTAAATTATTAAGCACTACACTGGGGAAACTCAAGATATACTGCCAGCACAAAATATGGTGGTGGAATACCCCAGATATGCTGGCTATCAAAATGGGGTTGAATCATAGAGGAGATGGAAAAGTGGGGCACACTTATGTCATATCCTTTTGGCTTTCAATTTGTAGATACACCCCTATCGGTGGTATCTGTGCAGTCTAAAAATTCAGAGATGGCTCTCTCAATAGAACTGTAAAAATCTTTGTTGTCATAGCTGGTACCATAATAAGTTTCAACAAAGAATTATAAAAAGTTCTCTTCTGAAGTCCACATCCTGCACTTATGTATTGTGTTGTTGTTGTTTTTACATAGGATTTCATAAGCATGGCAGTATTTGGGTTGAATATGTAACTCAATCCTATACATGTTTACAAAGAATTATGTTCCAATAAGAAATTA